>NC_039270.1:3615761-3970208 GCF_003368295.1 Carassius auratus
CCCATGCTGAACTTCTTACTCCTGTTTTCCTCTGTGCATCCGTCTGCAATGGCATAATTTTCATCTGTCAAATTCAAAATTTATGTTCATAAGCTTTTTAAATTTTATATTTAAAAGAATATAATAAGAAGCAGAATAAGACAAATAAGTTACCAATCATATAAAATAAGTATTAATAAAAAAAATAAAATCAATTTGTACTACAGAGGTAGCACAAAAGAACACAAGTGGTTTGTATGTTCCTTTTCAGATGTTTAATGAGGCTCAGGGGTGGCATGACTGCAAGTAAATTCATGTGGAGATTAATATTTTAAATATAAAATTTTGAATACAGATATATTAAATTATTTAAATAACTGCAATTATACATAAAAATTAAACTGAAACCACCAGCAGGTGGTGGCAAGTCACTGAACTATTCAGTGATAAAATCATTCAATTGAATGGCTGATTCATTCAGGAATGAAACAAGTCTTTATGAATGGGTATCATGAATCACTCACTAGATTCGTTGTTGCAAATCTTTTTTCCTCAATTGACGGAAATCTGTCATAGCGATAGAAAACATCAAACCCTGTATTATGTATATCATACTGCCCCACAGTATTATATTTCTGATAATTTCTTTATGCTAACCCAAACTTATTTTTTGATGTGTTGCCATGAGGGAACATTTATATTTCTGTAGTCTTAAATAATATGATGATAGTTTTACTCAAATGAAACTGTCAAATACTCATGAAATGACTCAGATAGGAGCAATTCTGGAAATGTTCTTCATGCATTTATGTCCTCATGTACATGGTGGATTAATATGTAAACAGTATTTTTGTGGCTTAATATTTACAGATACTAATCCATATTTTTATTAATTCTTCCAAACTTTGAAGCAAGTCAGAAAAATGTCAACACGGTGCAGCGTCTCGTTCCCTAGGGGAACTATGGTTACATAAGTAACCTAGAGACATTCCCCTTCAGGAACTTGAGCTTTGTCGAAAAAGAATCGTGATAAAACAATTCACCCAATATTATTGGCAACGCACGAGCCACTAGATTCTAAAATGGGTAAGACTTTCTTCTCTCAAGAAGAAAGGCCAGCGGGAGCAGAGCTAAACATCCAAGGTCCCACACTTTAGGGCATTTTAGCCCCATCAAGTGCTGACTGTGTGTGCTCTGCCCCAAACAACTCATAAATCGTGTGCTTCCCCGCCCCTAATTATAGCAAGGGAAAGGGAAAAACAAGAAATCTAAAATGTCCTATATACATCGTTGCTAATTCTTGGAGGAAGATAGCTACAGCATAAACTCACTCAAAGTGGGAAGAGACCGCAGTGCAGGTCTCCGAACCTCGAGCGAGAGAGAGAGCGCTAAATTCATATGTGATCCCCGTGATCCCATTCGCCGCCGTGGCTCTGCAACAGGGGGACAGGAGCCGTAGAGACTGCAAACAGAGACACACTCCATTTGTGCCTGATGGGAGCACGATGCACAATCAGCCCCCTCGAGCCCTGCATGTTCCGCTCCTAAATAACAAGACCATGATCACATGCACTCCAGTTAAACAGTTCATCATTGAATTCAGTGATGTCATCTCTGTTCAGTTAAATAGTGTCTGTGCATTTATTTGCAATCAAGTCAATGATATCGCTGTAGATGAAGTGACCCCAACTAAGCAAGCCAGAGGCGACAGCGGCAAGGAGCCGAAACTCCATCGGTGACAGAATAGAGAAAAAAACCTTGGGAGAAACCAGGCTCAGTTGAGGGGCCAGTTCTCCTCAGACGAAACCAGTAGTTCAATTCCAGGCTGCAGCAAAAACGGATTGTGCAGAAGAATCATCTGTTTTCTGTGGTCTTGTCCTGGTGGTCCTCTGAGAAAAGGTCTTTACAGGGGATCTGTATCTGGGGCTCTAGTTGTCCTGGTCTCCGCTGCCTTTCAGGGATGTAGAGGTCCTTTCTGGGTGCTGATCCACCATCTGATCTGGATACGTACTGGATCCGGGTGACTGCAGTGACCCTCTGATCTGGATACAGACTGCATCTGGTGGCTACGGTGACCTCGGAATAAGAGAGAAACAGACAAATATTAGTGTAGATGCCATTCTTCTAATGATGTAGCAAGTACATAGGGTGTTATGGGAAGTGTTTCCGGTTCCGGTTTACCTAATTAATGCAGCCTAAAAATCCTTTAACGGATTTAGATATTAAAAGCATATTAGTATGTTATGTGTAAGCACTCATTTTTCAACATCAAGAAGATCAAGCCCTTTCTTTCAGAACATGCTGCACAACTCCTTTTTCAAGCTCTTGTTCTGTCCAGGCTGGACTATTGCAATGCCCTCTTGGCAGGTCTTCCAGCCAATTCTATCAAACCTTTACAATTAATTCAGAACGCGGCAGCAAGATTAATTTTTAATGAGCCAAAAAGAATACACGCCACACCTCTGTTTATCAATTTGCACTGGCTTCCAATAGCTGCTCGCATAAAATTCAAGGCATTGATGTTTGCCTACAAAACTGCCACTGGCTCTGCACCAATTTACCTAAATTTGTTACTTCAGACTTATGTGCCCTCTAGAAGCTTGCGTTCTGCAAGTGAACATCGCTTGATTGTGCCATCCCAAAGAAGTACAAAGTCACTTTTACGGACTTTTAAATTAAATGTTCCCTCCTGGTGGAATGAACTCCCCAACTCAATCCGAGCAGCTGAGTCCTTAGCCATCTTCAAGAATCGGATTAAAACACATCTCTTCCATCTTGATTTGACCCTCTAACTTTAACACTCACTATTCTAATTCTATTCTTTAAAAAAATCTAACTACCTTTATAATCTTTTTGTATTCTATTTTCTTTTCATTTATTATGCAATTGTATATGTATGTGTGTGTGTATGTGTAAAGACCTCTAACTAGCTTGCTCTATTCTTTTATTTTTTATTTTTTATTCTATCTGTTTTCTTTTTATTTATTATATTATTTAAAATGATACGTGTACTGTGTTAACCTAACTGAGACTTGTTATAGCACTTATAAATCATTTCTCTTTTTGTTGTTTTCGATTGCTTCCACTGTCTTCATCTGTAAGTCGCTTTGGATAAAAGCGTCTGCTAAATGAATAAATGTAAAATGTAAATGTAATGTAATGTAAGCCAGGTTAAAGAGATGGGTCTTTAATCTAGATTTAAACTGCAAGAGTGTGTCTGCCTCCCGAACAATGTTAGGTAGGTTATTCCAGAGTTTAGGCGCCAAATAGGAAAAGTATCTGCCGCGCAGTTGATTTTGATATTCTAGGTATTATCAAATTGCCTGAGTTTTGAGAACGTAGCGGACGTAGAGGATTATAATGTAAAAGGAGCTCATTCAAATACTGAGGTGCAAAACCATTCAGGGCTTTATAAGTAATAAGCAATATTTTAAAATCTATACGATGTTTGATAGGGAGCCAGTGCAGCGTTGACAGGACCGGGATAATATGGTCATACTTCCTGGTTCTAGTAAGAACTCTTGATGCTGCATTTTGGACTAGCTGTAGTTTGTTTACTAAGCGTGCAGAACAACCACCCAATAAAGCATTACAATAATCTAACCTTGAGGTCCTAAATGCATGGATTAACATTTCTGCATTTGACATTGAGAGCATAGGCTGTAATTTAGATATATTTTTGAGATGGAAAAATGCAGTTTTACAAATGCTAGAAATGTGGCTTTCTAAGGAAAGATTGCGATCAAATAGCACACCTAGGTTCCTAACTGATGACGAAGAATTGACAGAGCAACCATCAAGTCTTAGACAGTGTTCTAGGTTATTACAAGCGGAGTTTTTAGGTCCTATAATTAACACCTCTGTTTTTTCAGAATTTAGCAGTAAGAAATTACTCGTCATCCAGTTTTTTATATCAACTATGCATTCCATTAGTTTTTCAAATTGGTGTGTTTCACCCATCTCCCAAAGTAACATATAAAATGTGAAGAGTAGCGGCCCTAGTACTGAGCCTTGAGGTACTCCATACTGCACTTGTGATTGATATGATACATCTTCATTCACTGCTACGAACTGATGGCGGTCATATAAGTACGATTTAAACCATGCTAATGCACTTCCACTGATGCCAACAAAGTGTTCAAGTCTATGCAAAAGAATGTTTTGGTCAATTGTGTCAAACGCAGCACTAAGATCCAATAAAACTAATAGAGAGATACACCCATGATCAGATGACAAGAGCAGATCATTTGTAACTCTAAGGAGAGCAGTCTCAGTACTATGATACGGTCTAAATCCTGACTGGAAATCCTCTCATATACCATTTTTCTCTAAGAAGGAATATTATTGTGAGGAGACCACCTTTTCTAGTATCTTGGACAGAAAAGGGAGATTCGAGATTGGTCTATAATTAACTAGTTCTTTGGGGTCAAGTTGAGTTTTTTTGATGGGAGGCTTAATAACAGCCAGTTTGAAGGTTTTGGGGACATATCCTAATGACAATGAGGAATTAATAAGTCAATAGTCAGAAGAGGATCTATGACTTCTGGAAGCACCTCCTTTAGGAGCTTAGATGGTATAGGGTCTAACATACATGTTGTTGATGCTGATCACTGAAGCAGCTCCAGTTAACAAGTGCTTTTGGAGTGAGACTGAATTCCTCATTGACTCCCAACAAAACAGATGGGCAGTGGGCAGAGATTGCTTTCGGCCACAGAATTATTTTATCAGTGAATTGGTGTTGAAAATGTCAGATACAGATAATCATAAAAACACTTGTAGTGTATAGGTCAGGCCAATAATAGGTAGTCCCCTAATCAGAGTCAAATATTCAAAATTGAAACCTTTAAATTTAAACATTAAAATGCAAACATCCTAATTCAAGTTCAAGTTGAATGAGAGGTTGTGGTCAGCAACCTGTTGCACACAGAGGGATAATCACTGGCACACAAGCAATAGGGAAAACTGCATAACGACGTACATTTTTAAATAATCATTCATAATAGTCACACAGCCTGTTAGGATCTACAAATACAATTAAAGTGTTAGATCTAATTGTGCTAGTCTACAGATGCACGTGCAGTTTCAATATTGGGGCAGATACGTTTCTGAGCTCCTGAATGTTTCTGTGTGTGCACAGCATGATCTCTGTGTGCGAGTTATGCGTGTATGTGTGTGTGTATCAATTGAAACAGCACATTAATATCAAACAGTGATTAAACTGAATTCTTTTAATCCACAGTTGGCCTTGTCACACACACAAACACACACACTCATACATACATACAGTGATGTTCAGTAGGGTTTTGTCACTTTGTTGTTATTGCGAATAAAACACTGACACATTGATAAAAAGTACATTAATATTTGCAACAACATTGATTTATTGAATAATTAAGTACATTTAATTCATTAATTTACCTTTGTGTTGAAATCTCATTGCTCTCTGCTGACTTTACCGACAACATCTTTGGCCCTATCACAATTCTATTTTATACCCCTTCCCCTTCCCCTACCCCTCCGCCTACCCCTTCCCCTTGTCCCTTGAAACATAAGCCGCGTTTCCACCGCAGGAACTTTACCCAGGAACTAGGGACTTTGGCCTGGTACTTGGTGTGTTTCCACCGCAGGAACCAGGAACTAAATAAAGTTCCGGGTAAAAAAATGCCCCTCAGAAAGTCCCTGCTGGCGATGTGGTACTTTTTCAGAGTTCCGGAACTTTCGGGGGCGGGACTTTGGCGCTAAACATTCTGATTGGTTGAGTTCACGCAGCATTGGTTGAGTTCAACCACCATTTATTCGGATCAACATTTTCAAAATATTACAGTTATTGTGTCATGAAATGTAATTTTAAAAGTATTTCAGGCGAGAATGTAGTTGTTTAAAACTCAAATATGTTGTTTATTTATAAAGACAGCGCCTATTTAAAAATGTGTTTTGCCGATCTCTGAGACGGTGAGCTTCACGCAATCAGCGGGAGCTCAGTGATCATCTATCCGCCGAGAAGCAGCATCACATTGGATAGACCTTCTGATATGTGCCGCTGGCTCTGATGTCTCTTTAGTGGTTAAACATAAAATATAATTCAGCTGCGGGGTAAATCTAACAGGTTTTCTATTTGGTCTGTATTCAATTTATCTATATGTTAAAATGAAAATAAAAAGGCAAGTCTATATTATATTTCGTTTGTAATGGCTGTATATAACGTTACACATATCCCTGAACTAGTACATTTCTGCAGCTGTTATTATGTTTAAATGAAAACGAAAGGAGGCAGTGGTATTTTATATCCTATTTTGTGTTATTGTAAATATACTGAGGGGAAATTGCTGTAGCCAAAGCCATCTGAGTTCACGCAGCATTGGTTGAGTTCAAACACCATTTATTCGGATCATTTTCAAATATTACTGTTATTGTGTCATAAAAATGTAATTTTAAAAGTATTTCAGGCGAGAATGTAGTTGTTTAAAACTCAAATCTGTGGTTTATTTATAAAGACAGCGCCTATTTAAAAATGTGTTTCGCCGATCTCAGAGACGGTGAGCTCCACTCGATCAGCGGGAGCTCAGTCCTCATGTATCCGCCGAGAAGCAGCCTCACATTGGATAGACCTTCTGATATGTGCCTCTGGCTCTGATGTGTCTTTAGTGGTTAAACATAAAATATAATTCAGCTGCGGAGTAAATCTAACAGGTTTTCTTTGGTCTGTATTCAATTTATCTATATGTTAAAATGAAAATAAAAAAGGCAAATTTATATAATATTTCGTTTCATTGTAATGGCTGCATATACACATATCCCTGAACTAAGTATATTTTTGCAGCTGTTATTATGCTTAAATGAAAACCAAAGGAGGCAGTGATATTTGATATCCTATTTCGTTTTATTGTAAATATACAGTAGGGAAAATTGCAGTAGCCAAGACGAGCTGACTGAAATTATCAAGTATAATATATATATATAGTATATAGTTACACTGCTGTTTATAGATTTACCGGACTTGCGCTGCTGCGGACATCACACTCCCCAGTCGAATGCACAAAGTCTGAATTAACTACCGATGATGCACGTCCAAAATCAGCATACTTTTTTTTTTTTTATCAGCTGTACTTTGTATTGAGAAACGCGTGCGGACTTACGTCACCAGTCATTTGCCTAATCTTCCCGGTACTTTACACCGCCGTGGAAACGCAGAAAGCAACAGGTCTGGGGGGAAAAAAGTTCCTGGGAAAAAAAGTTCCTGGTAAAAATGTTCCGGGTAATTTCGGTGGAAACGCGGCAATAGTGTCAAGGGGTAGGGGAGAAAATATTCCCCTAAAGATTGGGACACCACTACTATCCCGTCACACGCCATATGACGTTAGCAAATATTAGCGATTTTTTACAAATATTTCTTTGATTAACATGACATTGACATTCTTCATTTATGCCAAAAAAGCTTCATACCCCTTCGTTTGAAGTGTGGTCTCGAAAAATTAGTTTGAAGGGCTATCTGGCCCTTCCCCTTACCCCTACCCCTCCAACCAAAAGAGAATTGAGACACCCCTACCCCTTCACGTGAACGCGTAAAACAGAGGGGTAGGGGAAAGGGGATGGGCTAAGGGGTAGAATTGGGATTGGGCCTAAATCATCTTATTCCACTCATTGTCTGTTTTTCCTTCTCTCCAGATTCACTTCATCTATCTGTCCCAAAGTACGAAGCGGGTCTTGGCTGTTCTGGGGTCAGTGTTCACGCTGATGTTTGTTCTGGTCAGCTGTGGTCTGTTCTTCCCGTATTCTGCCGACCCATCCAGCCCACGACCCAAACGTGTCTTTGTCCAGGTACAGCTGTCACGGATTCATCTTTACCACAGGGTTTTTCACTTTACTGATACCATAAAATATTCTCTTTACTTTAAAGGTGCCATCTGTAATGTTTGGCAAAAAAAATCAAGTCTTACTCCACATTCCATACCAGATGGGGGCAGTATGCCTCAATAAAGTGAATTGGTCTACTCTAGAGTAACAAACGAGAAACGGCATAGTCTCTATGCTCCGCCCCTACTTTCACAACAACACTACAGCCATAGCCGAAGCCTAACTGTGCGTTTACAACGCCGGCGTCTAGAGTGTCAAAAATCCCTCTTGCCGCTCTGCTCGCGACGCTGCAGAAAGATTTGTGAGTGCTCAGATGCTCTAACGTAGATCGAATGCTTATTTTGTATTTAAAGCGGCCGCAGAGCAAACAAGCTTGTTGATCTCGTGCAGACTAACCACAAGGAGTTCTAAGTTAACCTCATTAAATATTGTTGTGGACGAAATATTAGGATCCTTCACTTAAAATGAACAATCTCAGACACCTTGGTCCACGTATCAATTTTAATTTATTTTTTATGTCCCTGTACGCAAACAGGGACACATCATAGATTAATACAAACGCTAAATAGCAATAATGAACCTGTCTTCTATGTGCCAACTCTCAAGCATTCACCGTGAGACACGCAATTGACTCTTTTCACACGCTTTCACGCCACACATAAATTGTTTCACGCTCAGAAAAACCACAAAGCAAAGAGGACACGGAGACCAACAGACTAGATAGAGCAGGTTAGTTATGATATAATAATAGGGCCGTGCAAAAAATCTAATGCGATCTTCATGCACCTCTCATCAGTAAAGACGCTCCTGTAGTTAGAAGTATATCTCCAGCATGTACGTTCAGATCAGGGTTGCCAGGTTTTCACAACAAATCCTGCCCAGTTGCTTCTTAAAAATAGTCCAAAACTAGCCCAATCGCGTTTCCGGGAGGTTCCCCGATAAAAATTGCTTCCCGGGTTAAAATATACATTTTTGGGAAGGGTTTCCCTGGTAAAATTAGCATTTTAGGGGCTAAATATCACGTTATTGGTATTGCTTCAAACCGCGGACATGAAAAACAACCGCACACTTGGCAACACTGGTTCAGGTGGAGCGGCAGTTACTAGACAGAGCCGTAGTCTACCGACAACTAACACAAAATCGCTTTCAAAATCGACAAAGAATCACCTGCGATTTTAACATCGATTTTGTGTAGATTGTCAGTGAATTACGGCTCTGTGTAGTAAATGCCAACCAGTGTTGCCAAGTCTGTGGTGGTTGTTTTTCATGTCCGCGGGTCACAGCGACCCCAATACAAATAACGTGATATTTAGCCCCTAAAATGCGAATTATACCAAGGCAACCCTGCTAAAAGGAAACCTTCTGGAAGCGGGATTGGGCTAGTTTTGAGAAGCAACTGGGCAGGATTTGTTGTGAAAACCTGGCAACCCTGATCTGAACACACGTGCTGGAGATATACTTCTAATTACAGGAGCGTCTTTACTGATGAGATTTACATGAGTAAAGACATGCACAGCCCTATATAATAAAATGGGTAACGTTAAGTTATAGCTAGCTAATTATCAAACAAAGCTACGGTTAGCCATCGCTAACATTAGCACGTTTATCGAACAGCCTTCGATACATTTCTATGTTATAACTTCCCGAAAACAAATACACAAACGTATAAAACAAACTTCTAGCGAAATACTTACAGTGTCTAACTTACCAATCCAAAAGAAATGTTGCAAGTTCGGAGTCAAACCTCATTTCTTTCAGGTCCATCAGTTGTCTCCAGCGATTAAAAGCAGTGCCAATGTTTACTCTGGTTCGGCTCCTTTTCTTATCGGATTTGATTTGTGATTCCGAGCGCGGTTGTTTCCCTGAAGCGGGTGACGCTCTCTTCCCTGAACTGATATGAAGTAGTGGGCTGTACTTTCCACATGATTGACATCAGGTTCAGGCATGCCCACAAGCCGTGCGAGTTATTCGTGTATTGCAGGTTGGCTGGTGGTTATGTTGCCCACATACCGCCTCCCATGGCCGAAACTGGTATTACGACACCTGTCGGGCCGGGGCTAGTAATGCTCATGCTAATTAAGGTTGATATCTCTGCAGCACTATAACTTGACATTTTTTTATGACATCATCGCCCTTATTTCTTCTCATTCTTTTGATGCGTGTAGGTCATGTTATGGATATTTTTACCTCAATTTTTGCATATGGCACCTTTAAATAAGCACATTGTATACGTTTTTGTATATATTCTAAGCATTTAGTTTTCATTATCTTTAACATGATGCACTAGTAACTAAAACTGATATAAAGCATTTATAAAAATGGTAATGCTTTACAATAAGGTATTATTTATTAATATTAGTTATGCATTAACTAACATGAAATAACAATCAGGGATGTAGTGGAGGCTAAACATATGTAAACGCCATTTACGCACCTCCCAAAATTCGGAAATAGCATTTACCCACCTCGAAAGTGCGTTTATCCACCTCTAAATTGAGTTTATCCACCTCTAAATAGCCTACAGTTCCTATGACATTTTAAATTAAACTTATGTCTTTTAGTTTCATATTGTTCATTATTAGTTTCATAGGTTGTTTGTTGTTAAAGATGAAGTGTTTCATATTGCGCTGCAATTTGTCAGTGTTGACCAATTGCTTGCGGTGTTGCCAGTAGTAGTGGGAAGTTCGGATCATTTTACTGACTCGGATCTTTGAGTCTCGTTCAGCAAAATGAACTAATCTTTTCTCTTCCTGTCTCTATGGGACTGACTGGAACAATAAAAACTCGGACCTCACCTGTCGATTCAGAACCCATATGTTGTGTAATCCGCATATGCAGTCAACACAAAATGAACAAATCACTCTCTGAGACTTTGTGTCCGTATACATACAATATCCACGATCCGCCAGGGCTATAGTCCAATGGTACGCACATTTGAAGAGATAATAATTTTATGACATGTTTGTAAAATATTTCGTCATACAGAATAACATTTCTATTCATTTTACACTGATTTATGTAATCTGAAGAGCTAAAACAGCTAACAGAGCTAACGATTACTCTCCTCTTATTGATACGCGTCAGCTATGACATCGATCAGTGCAATATCATTAGTTTGTAAAGCTGTCAATCATCTCACGTGAACCCACGTGACCAAAAGGATGTCCTTCTGCAATGAAGCTGTCTGTGTCATAGCAGTCTGTGTCATTGATTAAAAATATATGAAAGACAAAAGTAAAAAAAAAAAATTATTCCAGCTTGTTAAATGTGAATATGTTCTAGTGTCTTCTCTCCTCTGTGACAGACAACTGAATATCTTTGAGTTGTGGACAAAACGAGAGGACCATTTGAGGACCATTCCTGGGCATTTGGGGAAACACTGATCCACATTTTTCTGACATATTATAGACCAAACAACTAACCGATTAATTGAGAAAATATTCAACAGATTAATCGACAATGAAAATAATCCCAAATCCCTAGTCATTACGTATAAGTGCATTGCATTGGAACCCCTGGATATAAGCCCTCTCTATTCCTCTTAAAAAAATTGTTCTCTCTGATTTTTCATTTAGTAAACTTTATAGATTTCAACCTTATTATTCCTTCTTGAGTCTCTTTAACAAGAACTTAGATTAATGTATGTATGTATTGAATAGTGATTGTGTGACCTATATGAGGGACCAACCAGTGATACCCTTGCTAGTAATATCAAATGATAGCCTATAGCGATGTCATCATGATACACATACACCGGTAGGCAGTGGCCCACCTTACCATGACCACGATGTGGTCACCCAGAATTTATAGTTTACCCACCTATTTTTTTACCACTACACCTCTGATAACAATGTGTCTTCATTCAAGTGATAAACACAATAAAATATAAAAAAATACAGAAATTAAAATGGAACAGTATAAAAATTAAACTTAAAATTTCTAAATACATAATTTACTGTAAAAATCTCAATTATACAAAACAATATCACTGTGTTAGAGGACTAATCGAGCAGATGCTATAAGAACCACAAACATGAAACTTATTATTTCTTAAAGTTGCTGTATGTAGGATGTACATCGGGTGGTTGAACTAGGTAATGCAGTCAAAATGCTAGATATTGGAGAGGGTTTTTTTTCCACCCAGCCCCTCCTCCCCAGACTTGACTCACATGCAGGTTGCCAGATTGACAATACAAACAGGAATGAGCGCACTTGACAATGCCTGAAATTATATTCGCTGTTTTCCGCCAACTGCCAACTCAGTGTGCCGAAATACAATTGGGTAAACTGGCAGTGGGTGGGTTTCACAAACCAAAAACACTGATATTCTGGCCTGGAACGCACATTTTCAAAGGAGAATAACTGACTGTAGCATTGTTTTTCATTTAAACAAGTATGTTAATTTTGTGTGTTTCTTAAACATCTGCAAATATATTATGGTATTTTTATGCTTTAGTAGCGTCAAAATCTTACATACAGCAGCTGTAAAGCAGTTTAGAAGAATTCTTCAGCAAAATGAGTCTAAATCTGATGAATTATTGTATGAATTGTGAGTTCAGCCTTCATCAGTCAGATGTGTGTGTGTGTGTGTGTGTGTGTGGGTGTGTTTCCAGCACATCACTCGCAGCTTCCACACACTGAACGGATCACTGCAGAGCTCCGACTCTGGCTTCTGTATCAGCAATCTGGATTACACTGGCATGCAGCACATCACTCCACACATCCCACAGATCAACGACAGCATCAGCACACATTGTCAGGACTGGCTGCCCTACTACGGCTTCCCAAGGTTCCCCATGCTCCAGTTCCTGAGAATGATGGAGTTCATGTATAACTGAGCCACCCACTGAACTTGATGATGTCTTTCTCTCATTGTTTCAGGAAGAGCTGGTATGTTCCGGCTCCTGAAGTCTCTCCTAAAGCTCCGCTGGAGGTCCAGCTCTTATCCAGACAGCAGACTCAAGGGGGAACTGTCAAAATGAGCTTTGAGGTCAAAGGTGAGAGTCCAGCCTCATTTTAACATGATCCTAATGGGGACTATCTCTGCTGAATTTTAATTATATATAATAATGACTTTTGCTAAATTTGTTTAAATGATAAAACTATACAAAAATACAAACAATTTTAAAACTGTATACACTGACTGGCCAAAGAAACAAACAAACAAATAACACAAAATCACAGTTAGAATTTTAAAGGATAAACACTTATGAATCTACGATTGGATCATTACAGTGATTATTCTTTTTCTAGCATGAAAAGTTCTTTAACCTTTAAAAATTAAGTATGTAAACGTTTCTAAAACATCTGAGTCAGAAGACATATTCCAGAAACTATAGTCCAGACCATAACCTCAATTTATTATATACATCTATACAAATGTTTGTTTATATAGCACATTTTATTAATTTGATGCATCTCTCTGTCTGTCTGTATGTCACACTTGTTTAAACAGCAACAGACATTTAGGTTAGCAGGTATTCTGTAATAAAAAGTTACACATAGTCCAGCAATCAAACTTGGCTTTAGAGAACAAAATGCAATAATCAGCAGCATTCAGTGATCCAGTGTGTTTGACTGGTTTAGTTCAGAGTAACAAACACACTCTTTGTGTTTATTAATGGTTTTGAACAGCTGTTGTTCTCACTCAGGTCCGAGTCACATGTCTCTGTATCTGCGTCCTCACGCTGAAGCGTTTCTGACTGGCTGGTCTTTCAGCGGCGAGATGGTGCCCCAAATTGGAAGGGGTTTCATATTTTATACTCACGGCCTCAACGCAATATCCTGGACCTTCTGGATTGAGATCTGGGTGAGTTTGAACTCCAGAACCACATATTTAACCTGAGGAGCACCACAGTGTTTATTGTGTTTTCTGGTTTTCAGATGCTCAAGTCCTCAGAGGAGTCTCCTGATGAGGGCTTGATCTCTCTGATCATCTCCGCTCATTATTTATCTGGTTCAGACGGCCGTTCGGAGCCGCTCGAGTCGTTCCTGAAGAGATTCCCAGCCTGGGTGTTCTCATCCTCATGGATCAGCACGTACCACGTGTACAGATACTGAGGGACACACAAACACACACTCACACACTGGTTTCCTTTTTTATGAGGACATTCCACAGGTGTTTGGGGTTTTTCTACTGTACAAAGTGTATTTTCTATCCTCTTACCCTAACCCTAGACCTAAACCTACCCCTTACACAAAACTTCCGGATTTCCAAAGCACTTCATTATGTGATATATTAGCTTGTTTCCTAATGGTGTTGTTTCCTAATGGTTTTGTTTCCAAAAATGTCCCAACAAGGTTAAAATTTAATGGTAGAAATATATTGGTGAGGACATTTGATCCACATAATTTGGTGAATACCAGACACACACACGAACTGGAGACCCATAAACACCGTATGAGCTCCTTCATCCACATCAAACTGCTCACAGTGTTTTGTTTTATTATTATTATCTATCTGGCTCATATTTCAAAACAAAATCAAAAGAGCAAAATACAATTACAAATGAAAATGAAATGAAGTCTACTTTAGGACAGTTAGGATTTTTACTTTGTTATGATAATTATGTTATAATTATGATAATTGAACGATTTACCCCAAATTATCATTTGAAGTCGTATTTTATTTTATTTTACTTGATTTCATGTGATTCTCATTATTTTGGTAAGATCCCATAATTACAAGTAAATTATTTCTGATTCTTATTAATGAAATTCCATGATTTAATAAATATTAAAGGGGACATATGATGCGATTTCAAGTTTTCTCTTTGGAGTGTTACAAGCTGTTTGTTTATATATAAGATGTGTAAAGTTGCAAAGACTAAAGTCTCATATCCAAAGAGATATTCTTTATAAAAGTTAAGACTTGTCCACGCTCACCTAAAACACCTTGTTTAAACACTGACATGTCTACATCACAATGTGGGAATATTTGTATAACGCCGCCCAAATGTTCACAGAAAGAAAAGAAAAAGGTGTAACCTGTGATTCATGTTGTTGCTGCCGGTGCCATGTTGTGGAGACGCTGTTTCATTGCGAAAGCAAAAATACTTTGTTTGGCTTTCCAAAAGAGGACACAACTAGAAGTCAGTGGTTAAGTTGTATTTACAACACTGTTCCAGATCAGTTCAACCCAAATATTCAGATGTGTGCAGCACATTTTATGGAGGACTGTTTCCTGATCCTGGGACAGAAGACTACAATGCCTGCTGTTCTGACTAACAGACTGTAAGTATATTAGTGGTGGGCATAGATTAATTTTTTTAATCTAGATTAATCTCACTGTGATCTTGAAATTAATATAGATTAATATAGATTAATCTAGATTAAAATAGCTCATTCGAAATCTGCCGAAGGCATTCAGAATATGTGTTACCAAAATAAAATTGACAAACAGTAAGTCTTTGAAAAGGGATTTTATCAAGCTAGGGGCTCATCTCCTATTTCCAAAATGCATCACAAAGTGCTTGAAAAAGTGGGCCCTGTTTGAAATTGTTTAATTTGTATGTTCGTTTATTTTATTTATTTGTGCTATTTGCATAATGTTTAAGTTTTTTTTTCAAGTTTGTAGGTGTCAAGGTACAGAAACCAAATAATTAAAAGTAAAAGTAATTCAGTCAAGAGCAGTGATTTTCATTTATATTTTCTTGGATTAACATTACAGCAGCCAGTAGCTAAATTAGGCGCGGTAACTTTAAGAGACCATGAACGCATCCCATTTTTCTTCCTCAACTGTTTACTTTCACTTAAGAAATAACTGACAGTTTTTTTGAGCATAATTTTCAAGGTGGATATTTTGACATATTTTGTATGTATTTGTCGGCACAAGAGCAAAAATAAGCAAATTCGGTTGTTCAAGTTTTTTGAGACGCCTTTCTCTGCGTGAGCCCTGAACACCAGAACACCACGGTACTGAATTGGGCTCTTTCACATCTTTTTGTTTGTTCAAACTGCGATTTGTGTTTGTTCGTTCAGGTGCTGGAGGGACTTCGAGGAGAACTTCGCAGAAGAGAGCTCGGTTCAGTGTCACTGTCCATGATACGCGGCTCTCTCTCCGCGTGCGCACCATGTTAACCATGCTAGTTCATGGTTCATTAACTAATATTAACAAGATTTTAATAAAGTGATATTAAATGTGGAAATTAACATGAACAATTTCTGTATAAGTGCAGTTCATAATTAGTTAATCTTAATGTAGTTAACTAATGAACCTTATTTTAAAGTGTTAAAGATTTGTTTATTGTGTTAAGGTGTAAAGTCAGACAAAGTATTATTTTAATAAGAGGGATATAGTTAATCATAAAAATATAGTGCCTATGTGAAGCAAATAAACAACTAATTTAAAGGATTGCATTCTTCAATAGGCTACTGTAGAATTAACAATAGACTATTTAACAATAGACTACTAAGTCGTGACGTAACCACTCTATTTTTTCGGGTCCAAAGTCCGGCTCCTCTGCCTACCACTTTCGCTCACTTTTTTTAAATTTAGCATGCCACAATGCTGTGTCCCGTGTTGTCCCTGTGTGATGTTTTGTATGTCGGTTTGCTTGAGAACAACATCCCCTCCACAGCCAAGAATCAAACATCGCTGCCAGACTGCCTCCAGACCTGTAGGCTCGTGCTTGACTGCACAGAGGTTGCCGTCTCTAACACAGAAAGGCTTGAAATGCAGTGTCATATGTACAGCCAGTACAAAGGACGGACCAAACTTAAGGCTTTAATTGGGGTTGCGCCTAATGGTGTTACCTTTGTCAGTGACCTGAATGGTTGGAGTGAAATAAGAGCTGACTGTGGACTTTTCCAACATTTACAACCAGGCGACATGGTTATCGCAGACAAGGGATTCACAATTCGGGACATTTTGACAGAGGGAGTTTCCCTAAACATCCCATCTTTCCTTGTCAATGGACAGTTCACACAGGAGGAAGTGAACCATAATAGACTAATCTCAAGAGCCAGGATACATGTGGAGCGTTCAATGGGCTCTATGCAGCAGGAATTGTGACGTGTTTCCGACTACACTCTCTACTGGGCTAACAGTTTCCAGTTCCATATTTACATCTGACGCCTCGCGAGATCGTTGGGTATGGCGCGAAACTTAAAGCGATAAACATTTATAGTTGTTAGTATATATAGTTTTTGGCATCTTAACCATGGAGAAAAAGGTTTTCCGATACCAAAAGCTAATGCGACCTAGATCGGAACATTGTTGTGTGCCGTTGTGCGTTGTATCGGCAAGATACAACTCTACGGTTAGTTTCCATTCATTTCCAGTGGAAGAGGATCTCAGAAAAAAAGTGGCTCGTTCAGGTCAGGAGAGATGACTTCCAAGTCAACAAAAACACAAAGGTGTGTAGCGTTCATTTCAGACCTGATGACTTTATGGAAGGGGCTTGTCTGAAACGTCTGAAAAAAGGTGTTTTCCCTACACTGTTTGAGTGGAACCACTACCAGGAGCAGCCGCCAAGGTTGAGTGTTTTGGAGCGTCGAGAGAGACCGCTGACCGAGACCGCTGATCCTGACTCGGACGCAGAACAGGAAGATATGGACTTTGATGTGGAGAGGACTGGACATGATTATTGTTCAGTTCCCAAAGCTGCAGCTGTGGACATGGTTCTACATGAAAACGAGGAGTTAAAAAGGGAGATAGAAGATGCACGGAAGCAGTTGGAGCAAACAAAGATGATAAACCGCTTTGGTATCAATAGATTTGCTGGGTCCGATGAAGACATTCACCTTTATACAAGGTAAGATTGCATTGCCTGTGGTAAGCATTTGTAATAGCATTGCCACTGTCCTGAAAACACTGGTCCACATTTCTGATAAATATGATTGGAGTTGTATACGATAGCTACACGTAGCCTAGGCAGCCTAAAAGTAGGCTACACTGACCAAAATAATAACAACAACATAATTATAAGTATGAATACCAACTGTTGTCTTCAACAGAAATCAGAGTTAGTTTAATTATACATAGCAAATTCCATAATTGTCATAACTCAATATTGCAAGATTGTTGTATCAGTTACTTGTAGTTCAGCATTCCTATTTCCTAAACCTTAAACTTACTACAAAGCTATGTATAAGTATTTTATGCCATGTGAGAACCAATGCATGTTTTTTTTTCTTGACAGATTTGCAACATACAACCATGTGATGGCCTTCTGGGAACTGATTGAACCGGCAACTCACAGGATGATTTGTGTCACCAACTCCAAAGTCTTCAAGGAGTCTGGAAACACTCGGGCACTTCCTGCAATAGACGAGTTCTTCCTGTTCTTGATGCATCTTGCTTTGGGCCTCAAGCAAAAGGACCTTGGTCATCGGTTTCAAGTACATCAGACCACCGTAAGCCGCATCATAACAACCTGAGCCAACTTCCTGTACTTTGTCCTGGGGTCAGTGTGCATTTGGGTGCCAAAAGAGAAAGTACGAGCTCATCTGCCAGAAGAATTCCACCAATTTCGAGACACACAGGTTATCCTGGATTGTACAGAGATCCGCTGCCAAACACCTTCCTCTTTGCTACTAGAAAGTGAGGTCTTTTCAAATTACAAGTCTCACTGCACCTTCAAAGCTTTAGTAGGAATGGCACCTCATGGTGCAATAACATTTGTTTCTGCACTGTATGCAGGGTCTATTAGTGACCGGGAGCTGTTCAAACAGTCAGGGATCATTAACCTTCTTACCCCTGATATGGCCATCATGGTGGATAAGGGCTTCTTAATTGATAGCCTAGTGCCATGTAAAATACACTGGCCTGTTTTCCTGACCAATGGAAAACAATTGTCAGCTGATGAAGTGACACACACTCAGTCTGTGGCTAGGCTCAGGGTACATGTTGAACGTCTTATCCGTCGCGTTAATAATAATAATTAATAATAATTCCTTACATTTATATAGCGCTTTTCTAGCACTCAAAGCGCTTTACATAGACAGGGGACATCTCCTCATCCACCACCATTAAAGAGCATAAGTTGTTTGACACAATTATCCCCTTGTCCATTTCTGGTAGCATAAACCAACTGTTCACAGTGGCATGTTTGCTTGTGAACTACCAATGTGGACCACTTGTCAAGGCATGGATCCACTGAATCTAAAAACTCTCATCCTTGATGATGTGCTAGGGTTTGTATAAATATTGTACATATACTTTTGTAAATACTATGAATTTATCACTCTGTTCTGTATTAATACCTCTGATCAACAGACAGTTTCCTTATGAATATTTTATTATAATAACACAAACAATAAGAATCTAAAAATATAGTATATACATGTGTAATGTAATATAATATATAGGTATATATTGTATAAATATAGTGTGTGTGTGTGTGTGTATATATATATATATATTAGACGGTCATTAAATCTGAAATGACTTAAACACACAAACACTTCTGTAGGTAGTGGTAAAAAAAGATCTACTTGGACTCTAATACGCATTACATCTACATTTTTGTGTATACGCTCAGCAAGCATGACCTCCTGCGCACATACCACGAAATCGCACCACTCCAAACCTGTCAGGAGGATCTGACCTTGTACTTGTCAATAGTACTTGTGCTGCCTCCTAAGCTGCAAAGAGCAATCAGACAATTTCAGGTAGGGACAATCAACGTAACTCTTGATGTTGGGGCATTTAACCCTTGTGTGGTGGTCATTTTTTTTGTTATTCAGCCAGTGTTCGTGGGTCTGGTGGACCCGCTGCATTTTAGGGTTTTTAATTCAACACAATCAAACAATTTTATGTTACAATACTCAACAGATGTTTACTTCAACCCAATTACAAGCAATATAAACATCATGTATGGTTAATATTTTCTCTTTACCTTGGTTAGATCACATTTAAGAATTAAAGTGCTACTCGTTATTTGTTTATTTTTTACTAAAATGACATTAAAAAAAAGAAAATCAATTATAATCAAGATATGAGTGGAACAATTCAATAAATTTACAAATGAAGCAAGGTTTTTCGTAACTATAGACTTATTTATTTGAACTTCATTAGAATTTTAACCCACTCAGGTTAGTTTACACAACACAAGCTGAACAAACAGTAGCCATGTAAGTCTAGATGATACATCAGCCCCATTGAACACATTGCCTTTGCATACCAGTAAATACAACACATGAGGGGCAGAGTTTTACTGTGTGTGTGTTCTTGCACTTGGTTTTTTTTTGTGGCACTATAATCCATGATGATCTCTTGGTTTGATGCTCCTGGCCACAGATTCTTCCATCCCTGAGTAGTGTACTCATGAGTACCACATTCTTCCCTTTCTTTGGCACATGGGATACCAGGGATGTGTCAGCTTTGGACACAAACTTGGAAGACTTGACAGGTCTGTTTTTTGTAGTCAGCATTTGGGGTGGGAGCTCGGTCTTGTTTTACCATATCATTCCCACCATGGTCAGCTTCCTCTTTAGGAGCTCCTGTCCCAGCAAATGGTTGCATAAGGCACACCCCGCCACAAAGGAGCAGTGGGTGCTAACCAGAATGACAGGTTTCGAGTCTTTTAACACCATCTAGGAAGAAATAGAAGCTTAGATGAGAAATACCCCTTAAGAGCTGAACTGTTAAAATATAACTAATAAAAGCATACGATTGTATTGTAGATGAGAGCCACATAGACCTATCCATTCACATCCATAAACAGTAGACTGAGCCATGTACTAGGGCTGCATAAGTAATCAAATTTGCACTTGCTTACTTACATTTTTCTGTGTGCTTAAGATGACATGATTGGTGTTTTTCTTTCTACAGCTCACACACACACACACACATATATATATATATACCAGGCACGTGCACAGGTAGGGCTCAACCTGTGCAGAGCACATGCCCTTTTTGCCCTTACACTCCGAAGTGCCCTTTTTTTGGTGGTGTTTTTTTTTTTTTAATCAATGCTATTGGTCACCCTTTACGTCTGTCTGTCTGTTTTACCAAATGAAAGTTCTTAAAACGAGCTTGTGTAAATCTTATTCGATCATCAAGCGGTCAATAAGCTGATAACTCCGCCCCCTCTATATTCATGGAATCAACTGAAGTTCCACAGCAGCCTGCCAGCCGCACAGTAGACAACAGCGGAGCTGAACAAAGTTTTGCGAAGGGTAAATAAATATCTTGTTGTTTGAATAAGTACTACTAAACACTGTCTATAAAGGCTCATATTTTATTTATTTGATGTCTGACTGACTCACTGAGACATGTGGGACGTCGCCTGAGAGAGAGGGCTAGCATTTGCCATCTAGTCATAGCCAATATATAGCCAACACTTAAATAGCCTGTGCAGATAGTAGCATTTCATCTTTTATAAAATGCTAATTTGGCCAAATGCATTTTACCACAGGAAAAACTGAGCGCTCCGTCTATATAGCTAAAAAAACTAGTTTGTAACCTAGATGAAAATGTAATGTGATGCTCGCAGCGGCAGGCGCCATTGCCGTTTTAATGACGGACAGAAAAAAAAATCACATTTGCACACATTCGCTGGTCAAAAACGATATATTGATAAGTAATACAACAACATATAATTTGTTTTTACCATCGGAAAATCATAACAGGTGCGCCCCTGCGCTGTTTCATACTGGAACTTACACAGCGACGAGTGATCCTCGTCACCTAGATAACATATTTCTAAGAAATTTCTTCTTTGATTTATGATTGCTGATACACTTAATTTATTAACATTTAGGCTAATCATGTTATGGTATACTCTCTGTATACTCTCTTTATAAAATGTTGTAAAACATGGTTTTACTACAGTAATGTAGTAGTAACTAAAAAAAAAAAAATTCAGAAGATCACTGAAATCTTTATATTTTATCATACAGAATGTAATTCATGATTCATTCCAAGGGTTCATTTATTTGATCCAAAATACAGCAAAATCAGTAATATTGTGTAATATTTTTACAATTTTAAATAACTGTTTTCTATTTGAATATTTTAAAATGTAATTTATTTTTGTGATCAAAGCTGAATTTTCAGCATCATTACTCCAGTTCAGTACTCTTCAGTGTCACGTGATCCTTCAGAAATGCTTTTCACTGCAACTGTACTTTTCACACTATTTTTATTTATTTTTTCATTGCTGGCTTATTTTAGGGAAAGTGTAGTGAATAAGAGACCTTCGAGAGACCAACATCCCTGGTCCACCACAGTATCAAATTTTTGCCAGATACATGGCTCACAGAAGGTTGCTGTTGTATTAGGTTTAAAGAAGCCCTTAAAACCCTGTTTATCTATATTATCTAATATTATTATTATGGTTGTTATTAATCGTGAATAAATCTAGAGCTTTTGAGACTATTATTTTGTGTTATTGAATTTGTCATGAAGATGTGACCATTTCTTCCTTTTATGCAGGCTTACTAAATAATCTTGATATAAAAAAGGGGGGGGGGGGGGGGTGCCCTTTTTCAGTTTCAGCACATGCCCCTCAAAAGGTCTGTGCACGGCCCTGATATATACACACATACTGTACACGCATTTTTATTAATAAAGCCTTGTCCTCAGCTTGGACAAAACCTGTGCTGGTCACCAGCCCATCAAATGTCTTTATTGGGAGATTCTAAATTTTAAGTTAGACACAAGTTGTGAAGACAGTGAGGTGTCCACATACATAGCCACATAAGTGTATACAAAATAAATTTTAAATGAAAGCAATGGGTTGAATACATTTGTGTATTTTAGCCCATTTTTCATGAGCTTAAACTATATACATTTTTAACTACATATTACACAGTCTGAAAGCCCTGGTTTAAATTTTGAGAAATTATGAAACATATGACATTGTACAAAATTATTAAGTGTTGGTTGACAATACCTTAGCTGAATTGTCATTGATCTCATGTAGTGTAATTGTGATGTTTCTGCTAACTTTAAGGGCAAATGAAAGTACAAAAGACAAAATTCTTACCTGAGGTGTTTCTGTACTCAAAAACCACCCCATCCCACTAAAATGCCCAAGTTGAAACAAGGTTGCCTGTGCCCATTCTTTGTCCTCCTGGGTGACAGGTCTTTTGATGCCAGCTGAAATAATGGTAAGAAAAAAAATGGTTATAAAAATGAGAAAAAGTATTTAAGATCGTTACACGTGATGGCAATATCTCAATTTAACAGCCTTTTATTATGATTATTCATTTATAGCACACACGCAAAGATTTAAAAAATAAATAAATACCATAGTACACCTAAGCCATACTGTCTTGCAACTATATTTCAATATGGTGATAAAGCTTATGATAATGATTTTTCAGCTGCACTACACCGTGAGTGTATGTTAGAAGAATTTCACAAATACGATTAATCTTATTAGCAATAGATTGAAAAAAAATGACAAATATTTTATCCAAAATCTGTGTTCACACCTCCTTAAACAATTACTAAAGTTCATTAGCAATTTCTCATCCTACTCCTCTCTAGGTTACACCAGCGGAGTTAACGTAGGTGTACCACACGATAAAACACAACCTCAGCTATAAGTTATAGCTGAGGTTGTGTCTAACCGTGTGGTATTTTTTATGAAAACATGTTTTAAGTTGTGATTTACCATCACTGGCACATCAAGAGACCTCTGTTCATCTTCAGAACACAAATTAAAATATGAACTTCATTGACTATTCATCAATTTGTCTCATCAGTCTCACCCTAGCCATTTTGGAGAGAATCACATACTTAAACATATCAGGGTGTCCGCGGGGTTGTAAAAGGTAGTAAATGAAATTAGCCAAAATTAAGGGCATTAAAAAGTATTAAGAGGTAATAAACGTCATCTGACGAGGTAAGAATCAGTTCGGTTCAGACGCGCTCTGTGTGTCAGTCTGCTTCATGCTGAATCACACATAAGCAGTATCATCAGCTCCTTGGTTCTCGAACCGGACGCATCTGACAGAAACGTTTCTCGGTTCAGTGTACTGGTGATCCGAAAACCGATGCAACCAGTTGTTGACTTGAGAATGAGAAATGCTCCGGCAGTGGGCGTGTTCGTTTGTTATCTGGCTCTGCTGCACAAATCTTCCCCCGGCATTTATTTAAGACCGGCCTTTATTTGTCTGTGTAGACCACGCCCCCGGCCACTATAAGAGGCCCGGCGTTTATTTGACTACCGTTTTTTATTTGAGAAATTACGGTATGTTGAGAGTATGACCTGAGCGATACCATGTGAGGTGGTGTTCGTTCGCGCCTGCGCTGAAACAAACTAGGTAACTGGCTGGCTTTCTGCCAACGAGCTTGATTCCATACAGTAATTAAAACATGAAGAAAAGTTTTCGGACCAAATTTCGCAAAAGATCACACATTTTCGTAATTGCCATAACAGGTCCGCAGAATTTGGGCTTAGAAGCGTCCCGTAATGACATTGCAATTCTCATTCAGTCATTGGATAAACAAACTGAAAGAGGAATGATTCCGCGCTACTAGTTCGGGCTGCGCAGACCGTTCATCTGCTCGAGCCAGAGCCACGCGCTGACCTCGATCACGTTACACTGTTATACACAGCGTTGGGTGATTCAGTGAAGAAAGCAGTCGAATTTACCACAGAATCAATAACATTTCTGTGAAATCCTGTGAGAAGCATTCAAACTCAGCGAAGAATTCTGTTAAAGCTGATATCAGAACAAACTCCACTGATGTGGAAACCAGAAAAAACATTGTTCAGTAAACACAAAATCTCCACCATGCACCATGGATTTAACAGTAAACTACAGGAACAACCTTGTGGCAGAAATGGTCTAATCAATGTTTTTGAGAGATTTTAAATGCTTCACACATCTTTTCTCACCTACGGAATCTCTTTTTTTTTTTCTTTTTGTTTTCTCGTTATAACAACTTAATTTTCTCGTTATCTCGACATAAAGAATGTTTTCTCATTATAACGACTTAATTTTATTGTTATCTCGGCATAACGAAAGTTGTTTTCTCGTTATAACATCCTAATTTTCTCTAAGAAGTTACAAAATTGCACCAGCAGGTGGCACTATAGACATGAATATAACTGATGGGGTGTTGTACTTTACTGTACATGGAGCTTCCTCGTGATCGCTATAATTTGTGCAGTCTTGTTCATTACTGACATTTAATTCATTCATAAATGTTAAATGCTTCAATCGATATGATTATTTTGTGAACTAACCCTTTGCCCCTTTAAGAAAAGGGGGGGGGGGGACTATTTAGACTACTTCCTGTGTGTAAATGTCACTGCAGGTGCTGGTTGATCTGAGGGGTGCATGATGATTAGATTCTTTCTGATGAATTTTCTTAAAGTTAACTAAATGTCTGACAATTTCATGTTGTAAATTATTAGTGTCTGTGGTGTTGATAACTTGCAGATTTTAACATATTTAATCAAAATTGTGATAAATACATACTTGCTGATATTTCTGAAATGTCCCCTGATCTTGAAATCATCATGATGGCAGCCTCCATTTTAGAAAAGTCTGAATTTAGGCCAATTTAACTTTTTTTTTCTCATTTTGACTCAAAACTATGTATTATAGATGTCAGATCAGTATGTGGAGCTGTAATTCTGCCACAGAGATACACTAAAAATTGAAAGACTTGGAGCATGCACATAAACCTTGCGCACATTATACAAACAGAACACAACAACAAAAGTTATTAAAGCTAGTAGGTTTCTGCAGCATAAATGCAAGCTTGTACCATAGGCAATAAAAGAAATGGACACAGTGACCTTCATTGGATTCAACAGAGACAAGTGAAGTAAATTAGAAGCACGCACTTTCTGGGGGTCGAGCGTACAGACTCAAACTGAGCAGATTCAAACTGAGCTTGATGACATAGATGTCATGTGAGCAACCTGTCTGACAATTGTAAGTTTTCTAATAGCTGTGCCAAGAGAATCACTCATTGTGTTAGGGGTACGTCTTACGAACCGGATATCTGGAAATATTCACCCTAATCCTGGACCTGGCTCTTTGAGTACACCAGATGATTTTAAATCTAGATCTGGTATTGGTTTTATTAATTTGATCATTCACAGCTTACTTCCGAAAATGGACTCTGTTAGGATCTGGGCTGATTCAACAGATGCTGATTTTATTGTTCTCTCTGAAACTTGGTTAAGTAAAGCTACACCAGATAGTGACATAAATATAAGTGGATTTTCTCTGTTTAGATGTGATCGATTGAAAAAGGCTGGTGGAATTGTAATATACATACAAAATAAATTCCATACCAGGGTGATAACTGCAATATCTATTAGTAAGATGTTTGAGCTTTTAGTACTGAAAATTGAGCTTGCTAAGGATGCTTATTTAGCCGGTTTTTATAGGCCTCCCTCAGCAAACTCTGACTCTCGTCTTACTTGAACAGCCTCTCTCTGCCATTGAATTTAATGAAATACTTTTATTTGGGGATTTTAATTGGGATTGGTTAACTCCTGCCTCAGATCATTTTAAATCCATTTGTAACACTTAACACAACTTAACACAACTAATTGACAGTCCCACTCGGCTAAATCTCAAATCGACTTTATTAGATCTTTTTTGACTAATGCACCCCATAAGTACACCGATATAGGTGTTTTTGCCAATGATGTTAGTGATCACTGTGTCATAGCTGCTGTGAGGAATAGCAAACGTCCAAAATGTAAACCTCAAATTCTCGTTGTGAGAAACAGAAAACATTTTGTTGAACAAGCATTCCATCATGATTTGTATTTATTTGATTGGAGTCGTATTAATTTAATAAATTATATCGAGTTAGCTTGGAATTTTTTTCATAGTGCCTTCATGCAACTGATAAATAAGCATAATAAGAGTGAAAAATAAGAGTGAAGCCCCAAAACCATCCTTGGTTCACACCAGAATTAGCTTCTGCAGGATAGAAATGCAGTTCAGGCAAAAGCTAGAAGCACAAAAGTGAAGTCAGACTGGCTTCATTTTAGGAAGCTGAGAAACCTCTGTACTTCACAGATTAAAAAAAGGCCAAATCAGATTTATATTTACTCGAAACATCACAAAATCAAAATAATCAGATTAATTTTTGGAAAATGGTTAAATCACTGTCGCAAGCCAACAATACAGAAATTAAAGCAAAATTATTACAGAAAACGGCCACCTGATAACACAGAAGACCACTATTTTAGGTAGTTTTAAAGGGTCATGAAACCCCCAGACTACTTATTCTAAAATTATAGCAGAGGACAATGTTAGCATCCGCTAATTTTAACTGTTTGAAACGCTTTGAATAAAAGCGTTTGCTAAATGACTGAATGTAAATGAAATATGTTTTCAATGCAGGGTGCATCAAATGGCTGTGCATTTATTTGTGTTTCTAACTCAATGGTAGCGAAATGAAACTGTCTGAACGCAAAGCTGTGTGTGCTGTCTGTCTTCCCTCTTCCCCCTCCCCTGGTCCGCTCCCACTTTTTTAGCATTTTTTAAAACTGCGGTGAGAACTAACTAGTGCAGAAATGGGGGGTTTCATGACCCTTAACAAACATTTCACTTAATCAGGTTCCTTATTTGAGTCTAAACCACCTTCCTGCTTTGTCTAATCCACTCAATGCATCGTTAACTGATACTTCATATAATTTAACTATACAAAAGTTTTTTTTTTTTTTTTACTTTTCTTTCTGATTCTGCTATACATTTGCTGACTATCTATCAGGTAGAGAACACAGTCTGTGGTTTTGAAAGACCTTCATCTGTCCTGTCAGTTTCAAAGGGTGTCCCTCAGGGATCAGTTTTGGGACCTATTTATTTTCATTATACTTCATATTTCATATTTTCAGTGTGTTATATTTCAATGTGTTTCAATGTGTTATAAATATCTGGGCATTGTATAGGATAGTCAGTTAAATTTTAAAGTGCATATTGAAAAATTTATTTCCAAACTAAACTATAATTTGGTTTTTATTATAGAAACAGAACTTTATTTTCATTTAATGCTAGAAAATATCAGGGGTGGTAAAAGTACTCAAAAGTTATACTCAAGTAAAAGTAGATGTATTTAAATAAAAAATGACTCCAGTAAAAGTAGAAAGTCCTCCATTCAAACATCACTTGAGTAAAAGTACAAAAGTAACCTCTTTAAAGGGTTAGTTTACCCAAAAATAAAAATTATTTTGCCCGTCACCACGTAGGTTCACTATTGGCCGACACTGGTCATGTGTGTGATGCATGTGACGTACAACACAGAAGCGCTGCACTAAAACACTACATGAAAAAACTCAAGGCCCAAAGAGAAGGAAATGAATAGTGGAATAAAGTCGTTATTTTTGGGGGGGTTTTGCGCACAAAAAGTATTCTCGTCGCTAGATAAACTTAAGATTGAGCCACTTTAGTCACTTGGACTATATTAACGATCTCTTTAATAATTTTCTGGGACAGCAAGTTTCATTCCCGTAGAAGCATACAGAGGAGTGATCCAGCTCTCAGATTTAATCAAAAATATCTTAATTTGTGTTCTGAAGAAGAACGAAGGTCTTATGGGGTTGGAACAACATGAGGGTGATTTATTACTGACAAAATTTTCATTTTTGGGTGAACTAACCCTTTAAGTTGAAATATCATCAAAACATACCATTAAGCTACACAATACTATTTAAAGTTGTAAAAGCTTCTGTTCAGCTTTAGCAAAAGCTGATTTTCAAAATTGCTAGAGTCCATCCTGGCTCTCCTGGGGCTAAATAAATGTCCTGCTGTACTAAACAGCCGCTCACATGCTGCTGAGGCAGGAAGGGATGTGTTTAATCTGATGTACAACTTGCAGATGGAGGGAAAGGTCTTCAGCAGACTGGTGTGGTCAGCACAGCCTGACAGATATCCTTCAAGTTCTTTGGAGCTTTCTTGTGCGTTTGACTTGATGGATGAGAAAAAGCCATCATCATCAGAAGAAGTGGCATGCAAGTTACTGAGACAGATAGTGCTAGCAGAACCGCTGATTATTGTTCTGAGCTTTAACTAAGTTGTACATGGGTAGCTGAGGGGGACTAAACGGAAATACTATTTAAAATATGGTAATTATGGGTAACCTATTAAATAGTATTAGTCATAACCTCTGACTACTGTTGAGACTGGCGAGTTTGTGATCGTGGGGCACACGTTGAAGAACGGCCGTCGTGGGGCACCCTGAGCGACATATAAACACAGTTAAATAAAGACAGTTAAATAAAGTAAAGAGTTAAATAATGAATAATCAAATGTCAGAAAAATAACAATTATAATTAAACACCAACAAAGAACTAATTTGTCTTTCAACCTAAATTCGAAATCATACTAAAATGGAGTCAGATTAGATAAGAAAATGGAGTCAGATTAAATAATAAAATGGAGTCAGATTTGAGTTTAACCTAAATTGAATTAACCCTACGCACTGAAAGACCGAACACGCAGGAGACCATCATCCAGCACCGGATACCTTCCTTGGACCTTACAATAGCATTCGGACAAACACAATCGAACCCTTTTCTAAAATTCCAACGGTCATTTAAAAGAAAGAGACAATATTGTTGCTCACAAAAAATTATTTATTAACACCATGACTTTATTTCTTAATATCATGACTCCTGTAGATGACTCTCCTATGACTTGCCACTTTTCTTTATTTGTTTTTTTTTTTTTTTATCCTGCTGTCAAAGTGCTCCCATTAACAATGGTTATTTATAAATAATCGCAGGATGTCATGTTTCAACATTTTTTACCTTGCGTCAACGACAGGTCCTCGCAGGAATTTCTCCTCAGCCTCCAGGATGGACACGTTTTACAACAGCAAGAGCATAGATGATAGACTACCACAGAAAGATTTATCACAGCCCAAATAAACAAAGCATCATTTTGCATTTTTAGTTTTTTAGTTTTTTTTTTTGTTGTTGTTGTAAAATCAAAAACGCTTTTTCTATATTAAGCACAAAACTATTATTTTAGAGCAATGGTCTAGCATTATGGATAAACTATTTGACATTAAAAACAATGTGAATATGACACCATGCAGAGCACAACCCACACACAAGACCTACCTCTGGGAAACGGACATCCATAATGAATCTGAGTGTGTAGGTGTGCCGTCCACAATTGGAGTCATGTGAGTGTAGATAACATCAATTTGCTCCTGATCTTCAATGAACAATGGCACGGGCACTTTCTCGATGGAAGCCACAATTTTTTTTTTTTTTCATTGATGGTGGACTGTGCAGAGAAAATTACATTAAAAACATTTGCATGTATGTGATTTTTGAGATACAAGTTAAAGAACTAAAGAATGGACTATGATAAAACAAATATTAAGTGTACATACATTTGTCCAGATCAGTAAGGCATTTTAAGTATATTAAGATATACATTAGAGAATTAGATCATCTCATTTATAAGAAACAACTTAAACCAAAATCTAAATTCAAACCATATGGGATAAAAAATTTTTATGTGGGTTTTATCATGCATGACGTACAGTATGTATGTATTATTTGACAAAATAATTGAGTGAGTGTGCAATTCAACTCTTTTTAATAGAGACTTTGAGATTTGCATACATACATACCTATTATAAATGTGTATTTTGTGTGTTCACATCATAGAATGTCAAAAATAAATTTGTGATTATCCACTCTAATGTTGCTCCAGAAACCATGTGGAGTATGTTTACATGCAAGGAGTAAACAGGGTCTCACCAGAAGGTATGCCACGCTAGCTAAAGACAAATAACAAGATAAAAATAAAAATGTAATTAATTTTAAAAGTGAGACAGAGAGTTTAAAGAGAAGACTAGGGGCAGCTTAACCTAGCTAACTTTGAGTCAGACAGAACATCTGACTCAATCAAGTACTTTTGCCTCTCTAAATAAATTGACCCATCTTTTGAATTGATATCGCATCAGTCGTTTATAAATAATAGATGTTGCATCATTACAATACAATCAACAACAATAACTTTACAATAAACAGATTATTTAACATACCTCAATTCGTATCACTTCAAGAAGGTCTGCAGCTATCATACATATAGATATGGTCTGCTGTTCTGATATATGACTAGGCTCATATACTAATATACAGCCTCCCCCTACTGGATGCATGAGGAACAACGGGGACATAAAACTGCTTGGGGCCTATATCTACTGGCTCCAGGTCTGCCTCCCCCTACTCAGCAACGACCCAAAGTAGCTCTTAGGGATGCACCAGTTGACCGACCATAAATCGGAACTGGACGGTTTTTGGTCTTTTTTGGGTCCGATTTTTCCAGAAGTGCGCTCGCGTGCACAGACGACATTGTAATCGTTCGCTATGTCATTTGTGTGGAAGAGTATTTCGAAATCTGTGCGCAGGACACAGGCAGCCGATCGGTACTGGAAATGCAGAGTTTAATTTCTGAGGCACAGATAGCAGGAAGCGAACAGCCGCTGGTGTACTGGCGCACAAAATAAGAGCCTTTCCTGCATGAGCATATACTGTACCGGTCCGCGCCCTGAACACCAGTAAACCATAAAGAGATGTTCAACTTCCCACGTTTTGGATGAGAAACGAAACGGACTAAACTGTGACAAAACTGATTTATTTATTTTTTTATTAGAACTTGCATACACGTTTGAAAAGCCAGAGATAAACGTCAGTTCTGTATTTTTACCTTTATTTTACCTTAAAATTACATAGACTTAAAGCTGCAGTCGGTAACTTTTGACGCTCTAGCGGTTAATAAACAGAACTGCTTGCATCTTGCGGAAGAACATTGTAGCCGGAGCTACTTCTCTGTTTATGTCTATAAAGAATCACAAAGGTACTGGGTTACTCCGCCGCAGTACCCCGAAGCAATCGAAAATAGTCCGGATATAAACACTTATTATAGGTGTACCCTAGTGATTCATGACAGGCTAAAAACACAGTTTGGAAAATGGATTCATGGTATACTCGCTTATAATATACATTTTGTAAATTTTGAACACAAAAAAAAGTTACGAACCACAGCTCTGATTGGTTGTTTCTTACCGGGAGCGGCGAATTTCTGCAAATGGCAATAGGACCACTGGGAGGAGCCAGAGGAGCTTGATTTTTTCACAGATTATCTGTCTCATATTCTACTGTGAGGACATAATGACAGGTTTCACAAATATTTAAAAAAATACATTTTTACAAAAGTTACCTACTGCAGCTTTAATTTGATTTAAAAATCACCTGCTGTAGCACACTGAAAAAAAGTGTTTCATTCATCCAGTTAAAACATTTTAGGGTAATGATTCACATCTATATTTTTTTACTTGAGACAATAAGTTAAAATAAATTTATTTTTCATTGGCTCAAGTAAAAAAATATAGATGTGAATCATTACCCTAAAATGTTTTAACTGGATGAATGAAACACTTTGCATCTTTGTTTTATTCGCACCAAAATTATTTGATTTTAACATTTTGAAAAATGTATTTGTATAGCATACTTTTATTTAGTCTCACTGGTAAAGACCTTTTTTCTTTAAAAAAAAAACAAAAACAAATGTAAAAACTAAAATACTGAATGCTGATTAAGAAACCTCTTGTGGGTTGATTGTGTTGTTTGTACTGTAGAACTATGAAGTTATTGCCTTTAATTTCACATGGTTACAGTTAATCTTTTATTTAAGGCCAGTTCTCTGTAGTTTCAACCTAATTCAAAAATAAAAGCTAAATGCTGATGTCTGTACCATCTATGCTTGTATTGAATGTAGGCTACTTACTGTGCAGTTACTGCCGTTAATTTCAGATGGTTATGATAATTTTTTTCAATAGCCAAAAGCCAGTTTGGCCAATTAAATAACAAATGTTTATGCAAACTTCCCTTCTTTCTTGTTTGTTGCTTAAAAGATAAAAAATAAAAAAAATCTCTAATCTCTAAACAGTCCCACCCACTACCTCTACAGATGCACAAATCACTTTTGAACCAAATATCTCAGTGCAAAAGGGAGAGCGTGAAACTTGTCATTTGAAAGTGAAAAACTGTGTTTGAGATTCATCGAAGCAGTGTTCTGACAGTGTCCCGCCTCCTGGGGAGGGTTAGAAAAATGTTGACTTTTTTCACAAAAGCACCAAAGCCCACCATGTTTTGACTGTGAACCAGGAGATGTTAAACTTGCCCAGACACAAGTTAATTCATGATGTCACAACCTTACTGGACAAAGATCTGAAGCTGTCTGTCAAGAACGTAACCATGTTGAATGACAGTGAACAGAAACTTGCAGAAGAACTGATTCAGGTCCTCACACCACTGAAAACAGTGACAACTCTCATGAGCAGTGAAACAACCCCCACTATATCAATGATCCATCCTCTGAAAGAGATGATTCTCAAATCCATGTCACCAGGAGACCAGGACAGTGCGACAGTCAAAGAAGCCAAAGCAGCCATTATAAATGACCTGGCAATGAGGTATACTGACCCCAATCTTCATGATTACCTCCAAATTGCCACAGCCCTTGACCCCAGGTTTAAATCCCTGCCTTACCTTGATGAAGACTCTCGCGATAAGCTCTACAGGAATATCATCAATGAAATTCTGGAGCATGAACAGCAGGTACTATTTGATTTGTTTTTGTTTTTTTATCATTTGTTATTTTGATTGTTTTATCTATTTAGATGTTTCTTATATATTGTGTCCTTTTCACTGATCAAAATAATTTCACATTTGTCATATGTTACACTGGAGGTGGTTGTGGTTCTGAGCTGTGTGTGCTTATATGTGTAATAATTATACTAAAGGATGATTCTCTTTGATGCAAAGGGTCTAGTGGAGAATCCTGTGCCCTCCACAGATGAACACAATCCATCCTCTCCCCCTCCCAAGAAGACAGCAATGTCAGAGGTATTTGGGGAGCTTTTCAAAACTGAGGAACAGCAGGGTAAGCCATTTCCCCAGATCATTGAGGAGGAAGTCACCACATACAAGTTAGCAGACAGTATTCATGTGGATGCTGATCCATTCATATGGTGGAAAACAAATGAACGCAAGTTCCCCCATGTAGCAAAAGCTGCACAAAAACACCTCTGTGTCCCAGGAACCTCTGTTGCGAGTGAGAGAATTTTCTCCACTGCCGGGGACATTGTAAGTGCAAAACGCTCTCGCCTTGCTGCAGAGAATGTTGACAGGCTTATCTTTTTACAGAAGAACCTCAAAATCCAAGAATAGATAGCTGACCTAAGTCAAATTGCACTTTACATTCTGAATGAAGGATACTGTACTGGAGTACTGTTAAGGTTAATTAAGATGATTTATGTTTACTGAAGTACAAGTATGTTTCTTTGAAATGGTCAATTTATGTTTACTAACTTGACATGTATGTGTATTTTCAAAATTTAGGAATTTATGTGTTCCGCAGTTTGTACATGGGCTACCAGCAGCTGTGTGATGTTTTAATAAAAAAAAAAATTCTATTATACAATACACTAGGAACTAGTGGGCTTTTCTTTGCTCTTAAGTAAAATAAAGGAGTATTGCAATAAAAAAAATTTTTTCTTTCTTCTTAACCTTTTACTGTTCTTATTGCCTAAGCATAGAATAACAGAAATACACTCTTATGTGTCAAGCCATCAGAACCGAACCGAACCGAAAACCGTGGTTTTAAAACCGAGGTATGTATTGAACCATGGGCTAACTGTATTGTTGCATCCCTAAATATATAGCTGGGTAGATTACTTATGAATTGTAATCAGTTACTGATTACAGATTACATGAAAAAAATTGTAATCAGTAATATAATCTCTTAGATTACACATTTTTGGTAACGTAATCTGATTACTTTTGGATTACATTTAGATTACATTTGTGCTAACCCCTATTTGATATTACATATATTCAGTTAGCCTAATCTTGTACTTTTTTTTATATATATTTAAATATATAAAATATTCAGCAAAAAGAACCTCAATAGCTTATTTGTCAAGTGCAATTTATGGACAGTTAATACTTAGAAAATACTAACACTAATTTACCTTGCTGTTAGAGTTTGCTAGTAACACTGAAAAAAAAAATCACATCTTATGATTTTAAAGCATATTTACTTATAATTAAGTACATTTTGAAAACCAATATTGAATATTGAAAAACATGAAATTCACAGCAATATCACTACTAGGTAAAATATTTAATGTAAAAAAAAAAAGAAAAAAACTAAAAGTGAGTAAGACTGTATCAATGAAAAAACATCAAATATAGCTACACTGCAAACGTGAATTTTGAAAAAGACTAAACTCTCTCAGCGATGACATTTCTATCCATCTCAAACCATTTTAAGTGCCAAGTAACAACAAGGAAAAGACAAACAATAACAACATTACAAAAATGAATATTAAAGAGAATGAAACTCACAGCAATTACATTGCTAATACATGGCTCCACATTAAGCTTTTACATGAGCTTGTCCTTCAGACAAGTATAACAATCATTCACTTTTCTGAGTAAAAAAGTATACTTGTCCGGGGAAAAATGTTTTGTTTGTTTGGTGGTCTCATCAGTGCTCTATCAGGTATTACTTTAATCAGTATATTTACAAAAAGGAATTTCGTAATGGTTTCATAGAATCTGTAAGAATTTTTTTTTTCTCTCAGCAGGGTAATGATACTCATACTGTGCTGCACATTATTGACAATATTGAGCTGAAGCTTGACGTTGCAAATTTAAAATCGCCAATCAAAATCGCAATCTGTCAAATTAAAAAAAAAAATCGCAGTGAGATATTTTCCCCATATCGCACAGCCCTAGACTCAAGGCCCATAGAGGAGTAACACAGAGTGATAGCGTCAACTATCCAACGCGAGAGGCGCTGCTTTGAGATCGAAGACCCCTTGGTGCGGCCACCAGAATGGCTGTGACCACTCAATAGCCGTGTTTCCACTATCGAGCTAGGACCGGGCGTGCTAGTGCGTGCCAGGGCCAGTCGCGTTTCCACTGTCACTTCCGGGGCTTGATCGTGCCTCGCCGGGGCTTCCTCGGGGCCAACGGCCAGGGTTTTTCGGCCCGACGAAATCCTTGGGCCAAAGCGGGCCAGCTGGGGCTAGAGGAGGAGTTATGAACAAAGGCGGAGTTTCTCCGTGTCTAGAGAGCGTCAGCGCGGATCATTTCAGAAAGATAACAGCTTTAACACCAGCATTAAATATGTTTTAAAATAAGTTGAGCTTAAAACTCACTCTTAGTTAGCAGCAAGTGTTTGAAATAACTTGATCCGATGTGGATTATAATCACTAAACAAGGCAGAAATATTTATAAGTGATGTAAAAGACTATGCACGCTAAACATTAACGTTACCATATAAACATGGTAAATATGACCGCTTGGATAAATCAGACGCCAGCTTCTTATTCTCTATCACAATTGTGTATTTATTAAGTAACATTTTATCTGTCGTCTGGTTTCAAGAGTTTAGCTCCACGTTGCATATCATCAAAATATAATAATGATTTTTGTTTGTGAGCTTTTATAAAAATAGAGAGTCTGCGCTGCGGATCATTTCAGAAAGATAACAGCTTTAACACCAGCATTAAACACTTTTTTAAATAAGTCGAGCTCAAAACTCTCTTTCAGTCAGCAGCGAGTGTTTGAAATAACTTGATCCAATGTGGATTAAAATCACCATACAAGGCTGAAATATTTATAAGCGATGAAAAAGATATGCACGCTAAACATATTACCATATAAACATGGTAAATATGACCGCTTGGATAAATCAGACGCCAGCTTCTTATTCTCTATCACAGTCGTGTATTTATTAAGTAACTTATATTTTCTGTCACAAGCGTCGTCTCGAGAGTTTTTCTCACGTTGCCTATCATAAAAGAATATAGCATAATAATGTTTTTGTTCGGGAGCTTACAAAAATAGAGATATTATCATTCATTCTAAATGTGACCGCTACTGTGGCTAATAAACAGAAACAGACTTGAATGAACAAGCTGGCTATTTTCATGAGCGTTAAAAATAAATAAATAAAATAGATATAAGTGTATTTATGTGTGAATAATTTTGAGTCCTGATAAATTAAATCAATATGATCAATGTATCATGTATTCTATAGTTAAAACATCGATGCTTTTGAATTTGAATATATAACAAAGCATGCAAACAAACTGCCGCTTTTATCATGTTCGTTTTGTGATCGCACATGTTCCAGTGACTTATTTATAGTTTTCTGATAACTTCTCTTTGTTGGTGAAATTTTGAGGTTGCATGACGTTGTTCTGAGAGGCGTGTAAAGGGCGTGTTTTAGTGACGTGCAGCGGAGCTTCAAGCTCCACTGTGGAAACCCTGCGCTATTCTGGCCTCGTGCTACTGGCCCGGGGCTATGAGCCCCGCCCGGCCCGCTTTAAGCCCTGGCTCGCACTGGCCCGATAGTGGAAATGCGGCTAATGTATATCCTCAGAGGCCTCCCTGGGCAGAGTAATTCTACCTTTCACACGCCTGACAAAGGAAACAGGGCCAAGAGGGAAATGACCTGTGCTCTGAATGGGGTCAGGAGCACTTTAGGGATGTAGCCATGCCTGGATTTTAAAATGACCTTCGAGTCATTGGGCCCAAACTCAAGGCATGCAGGGCTCACAGAGAAGGCATGCAGATCACCAACACGCTTGACTGATGCTATTCGCTTGTTAAGTCTGACGTCACGTAGCAGGGCTTCCGTGTCCAAACGCTCTATCAGTTACCACAAGAAAACAACAAAAGGTGCTAATATAAACTCACAATGTGATAGAATACTAGCGAAAAAGTTATAATCTTAACCTTTAACTCCATACCGAAGTCCCAGATAGCCAGACAATGAAAATATAAATATTAAAAAATATATAAAAAAATATTTGTGTTTGGGACACTGTGAGCACGGAGACTGTAGTGTATACCATAAGTTTGAAAGCGTTTAGCTTAAATGATTAATATGAATAAACAGTGCTCTTAAACGGCTGCTGAGGTAGTATTCTCAAGTGAAGCGAGTTGAGGCTTGGACCCGGAAGCAGCGCTTCTTACGTCATCACTTAACAACCGAATAGCAAGTAGCAGAGCAGTTTTGAGCATAAGGGGCCGAAGGTCAGCTGAGCGCAGCGGCTCAAAGTGAGGTCCTATGAGTGCTCATAGGACTGTGTGAAGGTCCCATGTGGGAACAGTGAGAGGACGTGGGGGGTTTAACTGCCCAGGACCTCTTAGGAAACGCACAATGAGGTTGTTTCGACCCACTGATTTGCCATCAATAGGTGCATGAAATACTGCGATGGTTGCTACATGAACCTTGAGCGTCGAAGGAGAAAGACCCTGGTCTAGACTCTCTTGGAAAAATGACAGTTTCGGAGATGCATCACAAACAACAGGGTCTTTGTTTCGTGCTGAGCACCAGTCAACGAAGACTGACCATTTCTGGGCATATAGGCGTCTTGTAGACAGGGCTCTCAACTGAGCAATGGTGTGTAGCATGTCCCCGGGGAGGCTTAAAGGCTCCCATCGAGGAACCATAGGTGCAGAGCCCAGATTGTCCTGTTTGCCTGAGAGAGGAGGTCCCGCCTCAGGGCGATTGGCCATGGGGCTTTCGTGAAAAGCCTGAATAGCTCCGAGGACCAAACTTGGCTCCTCCAGAGTGGGGCCACCAGGAAGACTCTGTGCTTGTCTTCCCTGACTACCCAATGACCTAAGGGATCAGAGCAATGTCAACATCCTCAACTTACATCTCATGGGGGAGGTTCAGGAGCCTGAGGTCTAAGATGGGTCTGAGACCGTCATGTATCTTGAGGACAAGGAAATAACAGCTGTATAACTAGAATAGTCCATCTGCCATCAGTGGTTCAACCTTAGCATTATAAAGCAACAGGAATACTTTTTGTTTGTGAAGAAAACAAAAAAATTACTTTATTCAATAATTTGTTTCCTCTGTGTCTCTCCACATCAATGTAGCTACATTTTGGAAGACAGTGCATTCGCGTCTTTTTCAGCGGCGCCACAAGGATGCGCTATTTTCTTTCGAATCAAGGCATAAATACACAAAGATTACGTATTCTTGTGGCATGGCTGACATAGAAAAGACAATCTAATAAAAAGGTGATAAATTCAGGTGGGAATCAGGGGTCGTTTACTTTCAGTGATCTTCATCTGACGAGGTTGGTGAAGATTAGCTATTAATTAAAACGTTGAGATTAGTGAGAAAAATCATTGAGGGAAAAAAAAAATTCATTATGTTGAACAAATGTGCTTCCTTTTCTCCTATAAACAAACTTGTGAGACAAGCTTATCTCAAAGGCGAGCTTGCTTCGCATACATGCTGCATCATTCGCCGGAACATCTTCTGCATATGACATATAATGGAAGTAAGAGAAAAGTGTTTATTACATTTGAAATAAGAATTTTCTTTGTTACAAAAACTCATGGATTCACTACGGGAGGCCTTTATTCACCCCCCGGAGCCGCGTGAGGCATTTTCATTATAAATGCTTGTGCAGTATTTAATGACTTGTGTACCATTCAAATGTAACACCCGCTGACTGCATAGCCAGGACAATTTTTAATACAACTTGGACTGGATTCATCTTAAAGAAGTCATGTACACCTAGGATGCCTCGAGGGTGAGTTAAACACAGTCTAATTAAATTTTTGGGTGAACTAAAACGGTTGCACTTTATTTCACAGTACGTGTACTAACATGTACTTATAGTTAGGGCTGTGCAAAAAATCGAATGCGATTTTCATGCACATCTCATCAGTAAAGACGCTCTTTTAATTAGAAGTATTATCTCCAGCACGTAGGTTCAGATCAGGGTTGCCAGGTTTTCACAACAAATCCTGCCCAGTTGCTTCTCAAAACTAGTCCAAAAGTAGCACAATCGCGTTTCCAGGAGGTTCCCCGATAAAAATTGCTTTCCGGGGTTAAAATTTAAGTTTTATGACATGGTTCCCTTGGTAAACTTAGCATTTTAGGGGCTAAATATCACGTTATTGGTATTGTCGCTTCGACCTGCGGACATGAAAAACTTACCACAGACTTGACAACACTGGTTGGCATTTACTACACCGAGCCGTAAATCACTGACAATCTACACAAAATCGATTTTAAAATCGGAGGCGATTCTTTGTCGATTTTGAAAGTGATGTTGTGTTAGTTGTCGGTAGACTATGGCTCTGTGTAGTAACTGCCGCTCCACCTGAACCAGTGTTGCCAAGTCTGCGGTTGTTTTTCATGTCCGCGGTTCGAAGCAACCCCAATACCAATAACGTGATATTAAGCTCCTAAAATGCAAATTTTACCAAGACAACCATGCCAAAAAAAACTTATATTTTAACCCCAGGAAGCATTTTTTTTAAAAATCTGGGAACCTCCTGGGATCCCGATTAGTTTTGGACTAGTTTTGAAAAGCACCGGGGAAGGATTTGTTGTGAAAACCTGGCAACCCTGATCTGAATACACGTGCTGAAAATAATACTTCTAATTAAAGGAGCGTCTTTACTGATGAGATGTGCATGAAAATCGCGTTCGATTTTTTGCACAGCCCTACTTATAATGTACATACAGTGTATTTATCTAAGAAGGTTCTGATTATACAGACAGACTAATGACAGCTCACTCAGAGCAGGTCTAAGGTAGGATGCTCATGTCAATCAACTTTTGTGGGAGGAGACAGGAATCTTAGAACAGCCTGATTTAAGAAAGGGGATTTTGAAATAGGGATTTTTTTTATTATAGGATGGATATGTACACAGACTTTCAACACATATTTATGTTCAAACAACTTGTAAAGTGAATTTTACATCCGATGACCCCTTTAAAAAAAAAAAAAAAAACATGTCACACTATAGATAGCCACATGACCTTTCATTGCTTGTGGGTCTTTAACAATGTGCATGCTGTCTTCAAGAAGGAAGGACTATCGACTGACAGAAGGTACTGTGAGTGTAAACAAACAATGGCTATTTAATGGTGTATTTTACTTTGTCATCAGAAAAGTCAAAAAGAAAGAATGAGAACCTGACAGTGAACCCATACCTGGATTGCATGAAGAGGACATGTGGACTGTCAATCCTCAACTTATAGGGTTAGTTCACCCAAATATTAAAATTATGTTATCAATAACTCACCGTCATTTCGTTCCAAACCTGCAAGACCTCCATTCATCTTCGGAACACAGTTTAAGATATTTTAGATTTAGTCCGAGAGCTTTCTGTCCCTCCATTGAAAATGTATGCACGGTATAATGTCAATGTCAAGAAAAGTAGTAACATCATCAAAGTAGTCCATGTGACATCAAAGGGGCAGTTACATTTCAAACGATTCAGTTTGATTTGGCAAACTGGTTCAAGAAGATCCGGTTACATTGAGTAATTAGTTCGCAAACCGGATATCACTAAACTGCAGTAAACACACTCACAATAGACCCAGAAGAGAACACAATGCTGAGTAAAGTCGTAGTTTTTGCTATTTTTGGACCAAATATATTTTCAATGCTTCAAAAAATTCTCCATGACCCTCTGATGTCACATGGACTACTTTGATTATGTTTTTCTTACTTTTCTGGACATGGAAAGTATACCGTACAGTATAGCAATTATTTAATTGAACAAGGTCTGAAATGTGGTATTATGAGCACTGTCATTTTGCCTCTTTAAGTCACTTTGAACAAAAACTTCTGCTAAATGAATAAACATAAATGTAATCTCCATCCACGCTGAGATCAGCTGAAAGGCTTTCCTGAAGAGTGAGTTACCAAATGACCATTAAGGTGTGCTTTCTTTGTAAAACCCTTTCCACAGTGAGAGCAGGTAAAAGGCTTTATTCCAGCATGAATTAACATGTGCCTCCTAAGGCTTGGTTTTCGAGTGAAAGTCTTTCCACACTGAGAGCAGATGAAAGGCTTTTCTGAAGAGTGAGTAAACAAATGATCCTTAAGTTGCATTTTCTTTGTAAAACCCTTTCCACACTCAGAGCAGGTAAAAGGCTTTAATCCAGCATGAATTAACATGTGATTCTCAAGGCTTTCTTTACGAGTGAAAGTGTTTCCACACTGAGAGTAGCTGAAAGGCTTTTCAGAAGAGTGAGTATACAAATGATCCATTAGTTGCCTTTTCTTTGTAAAACCCTTTCCACACTGAGAGCAGGTAAAAGGCTTTATCCCAGTATGAATTAACATGTGATTGTTAAGGCTTTCTTTACTTGTGAAAGTGTTTCCACACTGAGAACAAGTAAAAGGGTGTTCTGAAGCATGAGTATACAAATTAACATTAAGTTGCCTTTTCTTTGTAAAACTCTTTCCACAGTGAGAGCAGGTAAAAGACTTTACTCCAGCATGAATTAACATGTGATTCTTAAGGCTTTCTTTACGAGTGAAAGTGTTTCCACACTGAGAGCAGCTGAAAGGCCTTTTGACTTCTGTTTTTTGAATGCTGCAAAATGTTTCTCCATTGACATCATGATCTTTCTGACATTTATGAATCTCTTCCTTATTCAGATCTTGTGCTTCTTCTTTCACTTTCATCAAGCCTAAAATGAATAAATAAGAATCAATTGGGACTTTTGAAAAAAGAAAACATTTGTGTTCTAGGATTGCTACAAATGATTATTTTGATAACCGATTAATCTAATGATTATTATATTATTGTTTCATGCAAACAAGAGTTGTTTACAGTAGGTGTGTTTACATGGAGCATTGGAATCACTTTAAAAGTCCAATCCGAATGAAAATGCTCAATGTAAACACCTCAGTCGGAATAAAAATGCACAAACTGAATTACATTTTAATCAGTTTGAGAGGGGTGGGATAAACTTTTCTATAAACTGCAAAAAAAAAAGTCAAATCCTGCAATGTAAACGCATTAAACTGATTACTCTGCATCTACATCATAACGTAAAGAGGGCGTGGTCATCAGAATGGGAACGTGATGTTAGCAATGCAGTACATTCCATGATTTGGGGACACCATCACTACAGTAGAGACTGGGTAGGCTAAAGATGGACATAGAAGTTAAAATTTCAATTATATAGTTAAAAACACATTAGAATTGAGAACACTTGCTGTGTTATGAACAGCCATATCTGCTCTCACGAACAGTAAAGTGGATCTGAAGTGAACCAAAATGTTCTGCTTTTTAGCTTAGAAACAACATGATGATAGCAAATAGCTCAATGGAAATAATTCAAAACTGAAACCAAGCCATTCACACAGAACGCTTATTTCGCACGTTCTTGGATTATTTCTACACGCTATCAAAGATCCTAGAGATTCCTAAGACTGTTCACGTCATGGCTGCTGAGCCAGCGCCACAGCCCAAGATGGCCGCCAGCCCAGCGCCACAGCACCAGGTGGTTGCCAGCCCAGCACCACAGCACAAGATGGCCGCTAACCCAGCCCCAATGCCCAAGATGGCCACTGGTCCAGAGCCACGGCCCAAGATGGCCGCCAATCCAGCGCCACAACACAAGATGGCTGCCAGCCCAGCACCACAGCACAAGATGGCCGCTAACCCAGCGCCAATGCCCAAGTTGGCCACCGGTCCAGCGCCACAGCACAAGATGGTTGCCTGTCCAGAGCCATGGCCCAAGATGGCTGCTTGTCCAGCGCCGCTGCACAGGATGACAGCCACAGCTGACCCTCTGGAGTCGAGTCAGGTTCCAGTTGACCCTCCAGAGTCGAGTCAGGTTCCAGTGAACTCTCCAGAGTCGAGTCAGGTTCCAGTTGACCCTCCAGAGTCGAGTCAGGTTCCAGTGAACTCTCCAGAGTCGAGTCAGGTTCCAGTTGACCCTCCAGAGTCGAGTCAGGTTCCAGTTGACCCTCCAGAGTCGAGTCAGGTTCCAGTGAACTCTCCAGAGTCAAGTCAGGTTCCAGTTGACCCTCCAGTGTTGAGTCAGGTTCCAGTTGACCCTCCAGAGTCGAGTCAGGTTCCAGTGGACTCTCCAGAGTCGAGTCAGGTTCCAGTTGACCCTCCAGAGTCGAGTCAGATTCCGGTTGACCTTCCAGAGTCGAGTCAGGTTGCAGTTGACCCTCCAGAGTCCAGTCAGATTCTGGTTGACCTTCCAGAGTCGAGGCAGGTTCCCGTGGACTTTCCAGAATCGAGTCAGGTGCTCGTGGACTCTCCAGAGTCGAGTCAGGTGTTCATGGATCCTCCAGAGTCAGGGCTAGTCATCGATGACCCTCCAGAGTCAGGGCTAGTCATCGATGACCCTCCAGAGTCAGGGCTAGTCATCGATGACCCTCCAGAGTCAGGGCTAGCCATCGATGACTCTCCAAAGTCAAGGCTGGTCATCGATGACCCTCCAGAGTCAGGACCAGTCACCGATGACCCTCCAGAGTCAGGGCTAGTTACCGATGACCCTCTAGAGTCAGGGCCAGTCACGGATGACCCTCTAGAGTCAGGGCCAGTCACGGATGACCCTCTAGAGTCAGGGCCAGTCACGGATGACCCTCCAGAGTCAGGGCCAGTCACGGATGACCCTCCAGAGTCAGGGCTAGTTACCGATGACCCTCCAGAGTCGGGGCTAGTCACCGATGACCGTCCCGAGTCAGGACTAGTCACCGTTGACCTTCCAGAGGCAAGTCAAGTCACCGGTGATCTTCAAGGACAGAGTCAAGTCACTGGTGATCTTCAGGGACAGAGTCAAGTCACCGGTGATCTTCAAGGACAGAGTCAAGTCACCATTGATCTTCATGAACAAATGCCAGTCACCAATGATCTTCATGAGCAGAGCCAGGCCAGCACCAATCTTCTGGAATCCAGTAGAAACACCATGGGATTACCAGAGTTTCGTCGTCCCGTTGGTCCGGCTGCACGGACGTCTGCTTCGCCCAGGGGGGCTCTCATCCTGATCACACGGTTGTGGTGGTCTTCTATTCTGCCCTGGTGGGCATTCGTCCTGACCACACGGTGGTTGTGGTCTTCTGCTCCACCCTGGGGGGCTTCCGCCCTGACCACACTGTTGTGGTGGTCTTCTGCCCTGCCCTGGAGGACTCTCGTCCTGACCACATGGTTGTGGTGGTCTTCTGCTTCGCCCTGGGGGGCTTCCGCCCTGATCACACAGTTGTGGTGGTCTTCTGCTCCACCCTGGGGGGGACTCCGCCTGGACCACAGGGTTGTGGTGGCTTTCTGTTCCGCCCTGGTGGGCGCCACGTGATGTCCTTCATGGACTTATGTTTTGTGTCTTTTGTTTTCTGCTGTGTTTTCTGTCTGTTCCCCTCTGTTAGCCTGTCCCTCCGTCCCTCCCCCTGAACCTCCTCCAGTCCACCTCCCTCCTGGTCTCCCTGTTTTGTGTTTACACTTCTGGTGTCTGTTCCCCATTTTTCTTTTCTGGCCCTCCGCCCCTCCCCCTGAGCCTCCACCTCTCCGCCTCCCTTCTGGTCTCTGTTTTGTGTCTTGTCGTGGAGCGTCTTGGAGCAGCTCCGTAGAGGGGGGTATTGTCACAGTGTCTGGGTTGTGTTCCCTGGGAATCCACTAGATGTCCTCCTTCCCCACGGTGTCTGTACCTTTATTAACCACATCCCTCACGTTCTCTGCTTAATTATTGCACCCAGCTGTCACTAGTTACCAATAATTACACGCTGTCAATTTCCCATTAGCGTTTGTCTCTCCTTGTGTAGTTAACCCGGTCTGTCTTAGTATGTGTCACGGAGTCCTTGTTTAATTCATGTCCCACACTGGTCCCACTTTTATGAAATTATTTGGCCCGCCCCAGCCCGCAAATAAAGTAACATTTCTTTACCCACCCCGACCCGCGCATCGGGGACATCACGGAAGATACGTTGCTACTAGACTCATATTTCTTGTTCACTGAAGCTCCTCCCTCCACAGCAGCGTGCGAACGGACTCAGCGGAGAAGCGCGTGCTCGGCGCTATTAGCAGCGTGTGTGCAGCTCGTGAACAGCTCTGTGAACTGTTTCATCCTGTCAAAGAGTTACTTAAGATGTGACGGAGCATGTGATTTGTTGAATGTAGTGAACGAATCCGCCCTTCACTGAACGAGATCGAGAGATGGTCTCATTCGTGAATAAGTTGAATGAACTGATATATCTCGTTTATGAACTAAATTAATGAGTATACAGGGTCAGTGAGCCAAGCATGTAAATCTCGATCAGCAATCAGCAGATACAAAGCGCAGTTATAGGTGCAGTGCAGATATGCTCATATTTAGCATACAGAACATAACTCCACGTTTAATCCCCGGTTTGACCAAACAAATCGCTGTAGTGCTTTTTTGCTGCTTGCAAAAGGGAGGCACTGGAAGCTTGCGTTGCACACACCAACATGAAATACGTCTCTTACAAATCTGGAACGCAGTCATTCTTTGAAGTATCGATACTAATAAAATTAGGAATTGTGACGTTTTTAATTTCCGAGAATCTCGATACTTTTGAAGTATGGGTGCACCGTGCAACACTAATCTAGGCTAGGGTCGAGGCAGGAAGAGAACGATCATAAACAGGGTACACAGTCCAGGGTCGGGGAGCCAAAAAGGAAACTAGAAGAAGAACCAGGAGACAGGGAGAAAACCCTCGGAAAAGACTCACTAGCAAATCAAGACGATGTAGATGTAGTTTGGGTGTGGTGCAACAGTATGAGAGGTGCTAGTGTCCAAGTGATGATATGGTGACATCTGGTGGTTGATGAGTGGTCCTGAGTGGAGTGCCCTCTACTGAAGTACTACACCAGTTCATCTAGAATCTGGAGATTGTACTTGTGTTGCCTTTATTTTAAGGGAATTAATTTTGTATGGTATGGCTGCAGAAAGGGGTTCCCTAAGGCCATTGATTGCCTGGAGTTCAGTAGTCATTGGAAGTGACGTCTTGGGCGTTGGCTGAAGGATAATGTGGAGTTGTGTACACTGGTTGAAGTTTTAAAGTTGGTGCAGACAACGTCTGACATGGCTTTGTGGCAAAACTTAGAATACAAAACTCTTAACAGGAAAAGAAAATAAACTGATGTAGAAGAAAGAAAGAAAAGCTGTTGAGAATAGAGTATCAGCGGCCTGCAGGCAAAAGCACAATGGAAGAGCACTTAAAGACCAGGGCCCGTATCCCTAAAGAATTTTTGTGCAAAAAGTGGCTCCTAGCAGCCAAATTCTAAGAAAATTCTCAGAGTCATGACGTTTTCTTAGAATTGCCCCTAAAAGTGACACGAAAATCCCAGTTAATATAAAAGCTATTCCTCAAGATTCCTAGCGCTTAAAAGGGCTCCTAAGGCGAGATCTGCTAAGAGCAGGGAAGAGGACTTTTAGTGGCTTAGGAGTTTCCCTAAGCAGCTGCACAAAATGGCCAACAGAGGAGGCAGGAGAGATGTCCTGCAAACACTGGATGACAGGGAATTATTGAGACGCTACAGATTGGATCGTACAGGAATCATGTTTGTGGTGGATCTCCTTAGAGATGCAATTACTTAACCAACTGGGCCAGCAACAAACCTTGCTCCTCAGTCCAGTTCGGCTTGCGATTCTTTTTTTTCTCCATTTTCTGTGTTTGTAGGATATTTGTTAACAAGCCTTCATAAATAGACCAGCCAGCAATCACAGACACTGATAAAAGCTGAGCCGTGTTACCCTCGTTAAGACCACACTGAGTTGTAACATTGTAATTTCTACTTCATTAAGGACAGCCCCTTGAGATAGGTCATCTTGTTTTCAATGGGGCCCATATGGGAGTGAAAGTACAAAATATGCCAACTAGGATATTAATATGAGCAAATAAGACACAAATCATTACTTGAACAGGGTGTAATGAGCTTAAGTTTTCACATTTCACATTTTAGATTCTAATGTTAGGCTATAACCCCTACACCTTACTATTCATTTTCCAGATATTTTCTTGAATGTGAAATATTATTTACAATTACAGTCTGCATAATATTAGAGTGTATAATTATGTTTATTGATTTGAGGGTACATCCTTTGCTCATTATCAACCAATCACGGCTTTTGAAATGATGACTCATACCTAGCAACGGGGTCAACCACACCTCCTCACTAAGATAGGATTTCCCTTTAAGAATGCCGTTCATCCACTAACTGAGCTAACAGTTAACACTGTTCCTCTGTCCAGTTTGGCTTTCTCGCCCTTCTTTGTTTTGATTCCATATTTGATACAATAAAACCAACATTCAAACCGCCACTTAAATAGGATTGCAATCACTGTAATTGGATAGAGTGGAACAATTTTTATCATTCTAAGCCAATCAAATACCTTATAGGAGATTAAAAGCATGGTAAATAAAAGGATTTATATACACACATACAATGTGTGTGTGTGTGTGTGTGTGAGAGAGAGAGAGAGAGAACGGTCAAATAGGAAAAATTACGCATGTAAATGCAAAGTGAGAATTTCAATAGACCCTATACTTAAAATCAATCTTTTTTCCTTCTTGGACAACCAACCAATCACAGTCTTCAAAAGATTGTGTCATACATAGCAACGGGGTCAACCCCGCCTCCTCACTAAGATGTAAGTTTTTGTCTTTTCCTTACTCAGAGTTGCTCTCAGATCGGTCCTGAATCGTTCTTAAAGGGGGGGTGAAATGCTATTTCATGCATACTGAGTTCCCTTATCGAGTCGGTCTCTCGACATTACGTATGGGGAAATCCATTTCCTCTAAATTATGAAGTCTGATTGAATAACTCTTTTGCTTGCAAATAGCCAATGGCGCCCTCGCCCTCACCTGATTGGCTGACAGCCATCAATATAGATGACGGTGGGCGCCAAAACCCTCAGAATCTTTTCTCTTCACTTGAGTCTGGTTTCGCCGTGGATTCACGCATAAAGAGCGGAAAATTGTGGAAAATTATCCCCTCTCGCGTTCCGGTGATTTTACTCTTAAAATGTCCCTTTGCCGCATGTGTGGTGGGCCCATTGATTTCCCGGACGCACACGAGCAGTGTGTGCTGTGCCTGGGTCGGGGGTCACGCAGAGGCGGCATTCGAAGGATCGGGATGTCGTGCCTGTGAGGAGCTTCCCATCAAGATCCTTCTTGCAAGGCTGGCCATTACCCGTAATGGTGGCCCTTTATCTCCTGCCTCTCCCCCGTCCGCCGCCGTCGAGCCGCGAACCGGGAGACTGCAGAGAGCTCCGTCGACGGATTCTGTCGAGGTGCTGGCGTCGGCCCAACGCCCACGCCACCCTCACGTGGAAGATCCCCTCTCATACTCTGAGGCCAGTTACCGCCCTCAACTAGAAGCGCGGGAAATGGTCTCGTTTGGATATGACGAGGACGACGCCATGTCTACTAATGCCTCAGACCCGGGAGCGTGGTCCGAGGCCCCGTCTGAAGCCGCCCCCACCTCGCTGGATGCCGAGCTTATGGCGATCCTCACAGAGGCGGTGGCAGATATGGAATTGGAGTGGACAGCCCCCAAGGAGCTGCCGTCTAAGAGATGGATGGACGGTTCTTTCCTCGGCGCGGGCCGCCAGGCTGAAGCCCCGCAGAGACCCGTGCCTTTTTTCTCTGAGGTCCACGAGGAACTCACCCGGTCATGGCGCTCCCCTTACTCAGCCCGAGTCCATGCACAGGGGACCCAGCTGCTGACGACGGTGGAAGGGGCGGAGAAATTAGGATACGCGCGACCGCCTCCCGTCGAGGATGCTATCGCGGCCCACCTCGCGTCTTCTCCCGGCTGGAAAACCGCCTCTTTGCCTTCTAAGCCATGTCGAGCTACTGCTCACATCGCCGAGAAGGCGTACATATCTGCTGGACATGCAGCATCTGCCCCTCCACACGATGGCAATCCTGCAGGTCTTCCAAACTCGGCTCCCTGGGTCCCTGGATGAGGGAAGCCCGGACCCAGAGTCGCTCAGGAAGCTGCGCACGGCGGTGGATCTCGCTTTCGCGGCGTCGAAAAAGGTAGCGCAGGGAATCGGCCGCAATATGAGCAGCCTTGTGGCAGTTCCTGGATGCACCGGTGAGCCCCACCGGTCTTTTCGGTGTCGCGGTGGAATCTCTGTCGGAGAAATACGCAGAGACCGTCAAGCAGTCTAAGATGATGCCTCATCTTTTGCCGAAACGGTCTCAAGCCCCCCCTGCAGCGAGGTCCAGATCTTCTTTGGCACAGCGCCAGGCGGGAAATACCAGGCGCGCGTTCCCGAGCGCGGCAGAGCGTCGTGAGCCAGAGCCACCATTCCGCCAGAGGCAGCCCAGGAAGCCCCGTTTTGGTCCTAAACCGGCCTCTAGCAGCCAAAGGCGCCCGGCTGGCAAGAAGGAGCAGCGTTCCTGATGCTCGTGCCAGGGGGAAGAGAGCGCGGGACGTGTTCGTCGGACCCTCTGCGAAAAGGGCGTTTTCCCGCCCAGAGTTCGTTAAAGATGTAAATGTTGTGAGAATGAAACCGCTGTTTTCTGTTACAATAAACATGCATTACATGCCTCAGCAAAAGAGCTTTCTTCCTCCCTATACTATTACCCGCTACATAAGCGAAGCCTCTCCTCCGAGAGACGCTTCGCAAAGCGGAAGCTCGGGGAAACCCGAGGAGGTGACTATGTTTGTTCCCGTGCAAGAAGCCGCGAACGAGTCACCTGCCATTCATATAGCGGTCAATGCTTCCCCAGTGGCTGGCGTGCACGCCCCACCGCAGCATGCATTAATACCCTCTGTATTGAGTCATCTCAGCGCGTGGGCGACGCTCCCCACGGCATCTTATTGGGTGATCAACACGATAAAACGCGGCTATACGCTCCAGTTCGCTCGCAGACCACCCCGCTTCGGCGGTGTGATTATGACAGAAGTGTCAGAACAGAGCGCCCCGCTGCTACGAGCAGAAATATCCTCTCTCCTGGCCAAACAAGCAGTAGAGATAGTGCCCGTGGAACGGAGAAATTCCGGTTTCTACAGCCGTTATTTTCTAGTTCCGAAAAAGGACGGAGGTATGCGCCCCATCTTAGACCTGAAATTACTGAACAAAGCGCTCGTGAAACGCACGTTCAAGGTGATAACTGTGAAGCAGATCCTCGCGCACATTCAGCCCGACGATTACTTCATTGCAGTGGATCTAAAGGATGCTTGCTTCCACATCCAGATAGCCCCACATCACAGGCGCTTCCTGCGTTTTGCATTCGAGGGTGTGGCATACCAGTTCAAAGTGTTGCTGTTTGGGCTCGCTTTGGCTCCCCGTGTATTTACAATATGCATGAATACAGCGCTCGCTCCCCTGAAGCTCAGTGGAATGCGCATACTGAACTTTCTCGACGACTGGTTATTCATCGCACGGTCGAGAAGCGCTCTCGAGGAACACAAATACAGACTCCTCGCCCATCTGACAGGTTTGGGGCTGTCTGTGAACATTCAGAAGAGCAATATATCACATTCCTGGGTATGATACTGGACTCGCGCTCTATGACCGCGAAGCTGTCAGAGCCGAGAATCCAGTCGATTCAAAATACACTAGCCCTCTTCGTTCAAGGCAGAGCTATCCCCTTAAGAACGTTTCAGAGGTTGCTCGGTCTGATGGCGGCCGCAGCCTCCGTCTGCAGACTGGGCTTGTTACACATGAGACCGCTTCAACACTGGTTACAGAGCCGAGTGAAGCCGCGGGCGTGGAGAGCGGGAACGGAACACCTTATCATAACGCGTTCATGTCTCGAGACTCTGGCGCCTTGGTTCGGCACGACCATATTCGAGCAGGGTGCTGCTATGGGCAGAGTGGTCAGACGTGTAGTGGTCACTACGGATGCTTCACTATCAGGCTGGGGAGCCATATGCGATGGCAGACCAGCATTCGGTACGTGGACAGGGGACCAGACGCGCTGGCATATAAACTGCTTGGAGATGGAAGTGGTTCATCTAGCACTGCAGAGTTTCCTTCCGTTTGTGAAACACCGTCATGTTCTCATCAGAATGGACAACACGGCGGTGGTGGCGTACATCAATCGCCAGGGAGGTTTGTGTTCGCGATCCCTCCAGGGATTAGCGAGACAGCTGCTGTTATGGATGGACAGGGTACTTCTGTCGATTCGAGCAGTGCACGTACCGGGCAGTTTGAATTGCGGCGCAGACATGCTGTTCAGGGACGGCATTGTACACGGAGAATGGAGGCTCCATCCGCAAACGATAAATATGATCTGGAATCTGTTTGGCAAAGCGGAGATCGACCTCTTTGCGTCGCAAGAGAACGCCCACTGCCCTCTGTACTTCTCGCTGACAGCATCCCCCCTGGGGGAGACGCGCTGACGAGCCGCTGGCCAAAGGGACGGAAGTATGGTTTTCCCCCAGTCAAGTTAATGCCGCTGGTGCTGCAGAAGATCAGGGAGGAGAGATGTGCGTTGATCCTGGTAGCACCCAAATGGCCCAACAAGCCGTGGTTCCCGGAACTGGTGAACATGTCGCGGCTTCCCCCGTGGCGGATCCCGCCGAGAAGGGACCTCTTATCCCAGGCGAGGGGCACCATATGGCACCCCAACCCAGAGCTTTGGGATCTGCATGTGTGGCAGATCAGCGTGGAGTATATCAGCACGTGCTGCAGACAATAGCAGAGGCTAGAGCCCCTTCGACGAGGCGTTTATACACTCTGAAGTGGAAAGTATTTGCTAACTGGTGTGTTGACAAAAATGAGGACCCCAGGAGTTGCAATATCTCCGTTATTCTGACCTTCCTACAGGAACGTCTGGATGCTGGCAGTACCCCATCTACAGTGAAAGTCTACGTGGCCGCTATCGCCGTTTTTCGTGACTTGCTAGACGGCCATTCAGTGGGGAGGCACCCCCTGATAACGAGCTTTCTTCGGGGAGCTAGGCAGCTTAATCGACCCCGCCTTCGTCAGATGCCGGTCTGGGACCTGTCATTAGTGCTTAGTGCGCTGTCCAACCCACCTTTTGAACCAGCCGAGTTTAGCGACCTTAAAGTGCTCTCATTTAAGACGGCGCTACTGCTCGCGCTAGCTTGCGGGAAACGAGTGGGAGACTTGCATGCCCTGTCAGTGACCAGCGCGTGTATGCAGTTTGGACCGGACGATTGTATGGTCAGACTTTTACCCAAACGCGGCTATTCGCCTAAAGTGCTCTCAACGCCGTTCAGAGCTCAGATAGTTACAATTCAAGCATTTTGCCCCGAGGGGGACAGTAATTCAGTGTCTCAGAAGTGCGCTTTGTGCCCCGTGCGTGCCCTGCGTGCATATGTGAACAGAACTAGCCAGTTTCGAACTTCAGAGCAGCTTTTCGTCTGCTACGCGGGTGCCAAGAAGGGCAGCGCGCTGTCGATGCAGAGGCTATCACACTGGATAGTGGAGGCTGTGCGACTAGCTTATGCTTCCCGGGGAACCGCCTGCCCAATCGGGGTGCACGCCCACTCCACAAGGAGTTTGGCGTCGTCATGGGGTTAAGCGAAAGGTATGTCTATTCAGGACATTTGTTTCGCAGCGGGCTGGTCGTCTCGGTCGCTCTCCCTCGTTTGCATCACATGTGCTGTCAGTGCAGGAGGAGGGAGTTGAGCAGTCATTGGACTAAGCTATGGGCACGCCCTGCCTAGCGTGTGCACTAGCCGTGGTTTCTACCAGGTCAGCGTCAGTTATTGTTGTAATAGCTGCGGTTGAGGTATTCATTCACTATCTAATGTGGTCCCTTTATTATGCCCGCATTATAAGCCGGCAGTGTATTCCCAAGCACCAACATATTGCGGCATTTTCCCCATATCACACCAGTGTTGCTTATCTGGGTGCACTGGATTACGATGGTGTAAGAGCTGATTTGGCTCTGTGCCAAGAGGTGTTTCAACCAGGTCCGGTACCCGACCTAGAGCTAACGCGCTGTAAGAACTTGTGCTTACTGTGGCTCGATGCGAGCTGGGCCGGACAGTATTTCCCACACGGCGGGGGTTTTATTGTTCCCCATACGTAATGTCGAGAGACCGACTCGATAAGGGAACGTCCCCGGTTACTCACGTAACCTTAGTTCCCTGAGAGGAGGGAACGAGACATTACGTAACCTGCCGTGTGGAAAAACCTTCCAGCCTCATTACTCTCGTTCGGTGGAAGATTCTGAGGGTTTTGGCGCCCACCGTCACCTATATTGATGGCTGTCAGCCAATCAGGTGAGGGCGAGGGCGCCATTGGCTATTTGCAAGCAAAAGAGTTATTCAGTCAGACTTCATAATTTCGAGGAAATGGATTTCCCCATACGTAATGTCTCGTTCCCTCCTCTCAGGGAACTAAGGTTACGTGAGTAACCGGGGACGTTTTTTACACTGTTAAAGAGTTGGATTCCCATGCTAAACATGGACAAAGTTTCCAAAATCAAGTTGTACGTTTGAAGGAGTATTTTTGTTCCGTAATGTTTCATAAAGTTTTTTTTCGAGTATGGGTCTGTGTGACGTTAGATGGAGCGGAATTTCCTTATATGGGTCCTAAGGGCACTTCTCCCAGAAGAGCGCGCTCCCGTAGAGCAGAGCAGAGACATTCACTGATCAGAGTGAGAGACCGAAATGTCACAAAAGAAGTGTGTTTTTGGTTGCCAGGGAAAGACAACCCTGCACAGATTACCAAAAAAAAAAAAAAAACAGCATTAAGCGATCAGTGGATGGAGTTTATTTTTACAGAGCATCAACGGAGTTGTGCAAGTGTTTTTGTTTGTTCCCTGCATTTTGAAGATGCTTGTTTTACAAACAAAGCCCAGTTTGACGCCGGATTTGCATATCGTTTATTTCTTAAGGTTAATGCAGTCCCAACGAAAAAGGGTCACGATCGTGTGTTGGAACCGCAGGCGGTGAGTAAAACTGCTTCAAATATCTCTGTGTTGTTAACTTAGCTATCGGCGCGTAAGCACATCAAATAAACAACATGCGATGTTGTCATCAAACTGCACTTTCCACATGTACACCTTAGAAAAAAAAAACGACATAAAGTGGAACTTAGTCATTTTCCAAAACCGCTAAGCAAATATATACAGTTTCAATACATACTACATAGAGACGTCCTGCTGTAGTCGTTGCTGCGGCTGCTCTTGTTAAATTTCAGCCTCTGGATCTGATTCTGGATCATAAATATACAGCTAAATCTGACTGTTAGCCATGGTTTGTTTTGGATGATGTTTTTTTCCTCACGGTAATGTCACAGCTTCCAGACGCGGTCACCGCAAAAGCCTACTCGCGCTCGTGATTCTTTAGCTCCACCCACACGTAACGCCTCCAGCAGCTTGTGTTTTTCTGGGAAAAAATGGTACACACTATCTTTCTCTTATAAATATAATAAAACTAAAGACTTTTTGGAGTTATGAAGGAAGCAGTATTACTCTATAGGTACTCAAGATTAACAGGATATTGAGTGAAAACAAGGCATTTCACCCCCCCTTTAAGCTAAGACTCCTACGTAAAGTTTTTAACCTAAATTAAGAGTTTTCTGATAGGATTCTTAGAATCTTTATGAATACGGGCCCAGGTCATATGGTATTTTAAAGTGTCCTAATATTGTGATGTAGTCCCCTACAACAGGAATAAATGCATCTTAAGTAAGAAAATATTGTAATGTTCTCAAAATACTTTAATTTTTGAAGAACGACTTATAAAGACTCACTGTCTTAACTTTGAATCAGAGCGCAGAACAGTTGTATCCTCTGTATTCCTCTGCTGTGGTCTGGTCTGTCTACAGTCCTGTTCGTTGACTTGATTGCAAATAAATGCACAGACACTATTTAACTGAACAGAGATGACATCACTGAATTCAATGATGAACTGCCTTTAACTATCATTTTGAATTATTGACACACTGTTTTCCTAATGAATGTTGTTCAGTTGCTTTGACGCAATGTATTTTGTTTAAAGCGCTATATAAATAAAGGTGACTGGACTTGACTTGACATAGCCACACATTGCCCCCAACACCCCTGTCACTCAGACACACACCCTTCTAGATACTATGTCTACTTTTGAAGCAATTGATAGCAAAATTTTGGAAGACACAGTGCATCACCTAAAATCATCAACCTGTTATCTTGCCACATTTCCCACATCTTTTTTCAAAAGTGTGCTTAACTGTTTAGAAGCAGATCTCTTAGAAGTGGTGAATGTCTCACTTCTTTCTGGGACATTTCCAAACTCCCTGAAAACTGCAGTTGTTAAGCCCCTCCTGAAAAAGAGCAATCTTGATAACACCCTTTTGAGCAATTATAGACAAATATCTAATCTTCCTTTTATAGGCAAAATTATAGAAAAGTAGTTTTAATAAGCTGAACAAATACTTAAACTCAAATGGATATCTGTACAATTTTCAATCTGGTTTCCGACCGCATCACAGCACAGAGACAGCACTCATTAAGATAATAAATTATATTTGCTTAAATTCTGACTCTGGCAAAATATCAGTGCTAGTATTGCTAGATCTCAGTGCTGCGTTTGACACTGTTGATCATAACATACTACTAGAGAGACTGGGAAACTGGGTCTGGCTTTCTGGAATGGGACTCAAATGGTTCAGGTCATACTTAGAAAGGAAGGTTATTATGTGAGTCTAAGAGAGCATAAGTCTAAGTGGACGTCCATGACATGCGGAGTCCCACAAGGGTCAATTCTTGCACCGCTCCTGTTTAGTCTGTATATACTCCCACTAAGTCAAATAATGAGAAAGAACCAAATTGCCTATCACAGCTATGCTGATGATTAACAGATTTACCTAGCCTTATCTCCAAATGACTACAGCCCCATTGGGGAACCGGGATTCGGCTGGGGGCAGCCATTTCCCCAGGATGTCCTGAGAGGAGAAGGGAGACGCAGGTCGGCCGAGCCAGCGCCGTGGGACCAGATGGCAGCCAGTCCTATGCAGCGGCACAAAATGGCCGCCAACCCAGCGCCGCTGCGTCGCATGGCCGCCAACCCAGCACCACAGTACAAGATGGCCGCCAGCCCAGCGCCACAGTACAAGATGGCCGCCAGCCCAGCGCCACAGCACAAGATGGCCTCCAGCCCAGCGCCACAGCACAAGATGGCCGCCAGCCCAGCGCCACAGCACAGGATGGCCGCCAGCCCAGCGCCACAGCCCAAGATGGCCGCCAGTCTAGCGCCACAGCCCAAGATGGCCGCCAGCCTAGCACCACAGCACAAGATGGTCGTCAGCTTAGAGCCACAGCACAAGATGTCCACCAGCCTAGCACCACAGCACAAGATGGTCGTCAGCTTAGAGCCACAGCACAAGATGTCCACCAGCCCAGCACCACAGCACAAGATGGTCAACTCAACGCCTGAGTCACCAGTCAAGGTGCCACCGACTCTCCATCATAGAGGGCGGAGGAGGAGGAGACAGGCGTCTACCGTTCCTCAAGACCCGGAGAACGTTCCCTATTCGGTGCCCGAGGCGGTGCCCGCTGCTGTTCCGGAGGCCGAGGCGGTGCCCACTGCTGTTCCGGAGGCCGAGGCGGTGCCCGCTGCTGTTCCGGAGGCCGAGGCAGTACCCGCTGCTGTTCCGGAGGCAAAGGCGGTGACCGAGGCAGTGCCCGAGGCCGTTCCAGAGGCGGTGCCCGAAGCAGAGGCGTCTCACGTCTCCACAGGCAGTCCTAAGTCTAATCAGGTGCCCATCCTGAGTCGATTCATGTTTCAGTTGTTCCTTTTGAATCAAGTCAGATTCCTATTGACCTTCCCGAGTCGAGTCAGGTGCCTGTTGACTTTCCTGAGTTGAGTCAGTTTCCGGTTGACCCTTCGGAGTCGAGTCAGGTGTTCATGGACCCTCCAGAGTCAGGGTTAGTCACCGTTGACCTTGCAGTGTCAGGGTTAGTTACCGTTGACCCTCCAGAGTCAGGGCTAGTTCCTGCTGACCATCCAGAGTCGAGTTTTGTTCCAGTTGTTCATCATGAATCAAGTCAGGTGCCCGTTGACTATCCCGAGTTGAATCAGTTTCCGGTTGACCCTCCAGAGTCGAGTCAGGTGTTCATGGACCCTCCAGAGTCAGGGTTAGTCACCGTCGACTTTCCAGAGTCAGGGTTAGTTACCGTTGACCCTCCAGAGTCAGGGCTAGTTCCTATCGACCTTCCAGAGTCTAGTCAGGTTCCAGTTCACCCTCCAGAGTCGAGTCAGGTGTTCGTGGACCCTCCAGAGTCAGGGTTAGTCACCGTCGACTTTCCAGAATCAGGGCTAGTTACCGTTGACCCTCTTGAATCAGGGCTAGTTCCTGTTGACCCTCCAGGGTCGAGTCAGGTTCCCGTGAACCCTCCAGAGTCGAGTCAGATTCCCGTGAACCCTCCAGAGTCGATTCAGGTTGCCGTGAACCCTCCAGAGTCGAGTCAGGTTCCCGTGAACCCTCCAGAGTCAGGGCTAGTCACTGATGACCTTCCAGAGTCTGAACTAAGTACCATGGACTTTCCAGAGACAAGGCTAGTCACCGGTGATCTTCGAGGACTGAGTCAAGTCACCGGTGATCTTTGTTCTCCCGTTGGTCGGACCACACGGATGTGGTGGTCTTCTGCTCCGCCCTGGGGACCTCTGGCATCGACCAGGAGGACGTGGTGGTCTTCCGCTCCTCCCTGGGGGATTCCGGCCTCGACCACGTGGAGGTGGTGGTCTTCCGCTCCGCCCTGGGGGGGCTTCTGCCTTGACCACATGGGTGTGATGGCCCTCTGTTTCACCCGGGTGGGCATCACTTAATGTCCTCTTGGGACCCATGTTTTTGTTTTCATTTGTTTTTCCATTTATCTCCTTCTTTGGACCTGGCCCTCCGTCCCTCCCCTTCATCCTCCGCCGGTCCACCACCCTCCTGGACTCCTTGTTTTGTGTTACACTTTCCTGCCTCTGCCTTCCATTCCATCTGGTTGTTCCGTCTCTGTTTTTTCCATTTTACCTGGTTGTCCTGTCTTTTGTCTCTCCATTCCACCTGGTTGTTTGTCTCTGTCCATTCTATCTGGTTCTCCTGTCCCTGTTTTCTGACCCTCCATCCCTCCCCCTAGTCCGCCGCCGCTTCACCTCCCTCCTACCTCTTTTTCTGTTGGGTTTTCCGGGGTTTTAGGTGGAGCATCTGGGAGCTGCTCCGTAGGGGAGGGGGTAATGTCACGCTATCAGTCTCTGTTTTCCTGGGTGTTCCCTAGTGAGCTCACTTCTCTCAATTCCTCTAGTCTGGTTCTGTCTTCACAGTAATTGCACTCCAATTAAATCGCACAGGTGCTGACAATCCTTTGTCATTAGTCTCCCTATGTATAGCTGTCTTTCTCTGTCATCTGGATGGAGTCCTTACCCTATGTGTCACATGTTCTCGCCTCCCGAGACTTCCCCTTTCCTTCTCGTTCCTCCGAGTTTCCCGTTTCATCCGGTTTCCTCTTTTGGTTTGGTTTTGTTTGTCTCTAATGACTGTTTATTTTGTATTTAACCTTTTTTTTACAATAAACCATACTTGCATTTGGATCCTACCCTCTCCTTGTGTTTCTCCTAAACCCAACCGTCACAGAATCTTGATGTGATTCTAGAGACAGACCTTAGTTTCAGTAGTCATGTCAAAGCAGCATACTATCATCTAAAAACATTGCAAGAATTAGATGTTTTGCTTCCAGTCAAGATTTGTATAAACTTGTTAATTACTTCATCACCAGCAGGGTGGACTATTGTAATGGGCTCATCACCGGCCTTCCCAAAAAGACAATTAGACAGCTGCAGCTCATCTAGAACACTGTTGCCAGGATACTGACTAGAACAAGAAAATCTGAGCATATCCCGCCAGTCCTCAGGTCCTTACAATGGCTTCCAGTTACATTTAGGATTGATTTTAAAGTACTTTTAATCGTATATAAGTCACTCAATGACCTATGACCAACATATATTGCAGATATGTTCACTGAATATAAACAAAGAGTATAGAAGCCCAAGAGGCGAAACTCTGTTGTGATATGGGTAACAGTCTGTAGATGGTGCTGCGGAGGCGCGGCCGCCATTATGGACTGAAAGCTCCTGAAATCGTTAGCGCCAGTTTGCGCCCCACACAACCAAACTGTGAAGAAGATGAGCAAGTGGTCATAACGCAAGTAGTGTTCTGCAATAAATTGCAAAAATTACCAGTCCACCAGAAGCGATTTGGCATTTCATCGATTTCCAAAAGATGCACAAAGGTATAACTCATTTAAGTGGAAATATTTTAATGATGTTGTGATTTAACGTGAATGACAGCATTGTTAGCATTGGTAAATCTGCATGAATTTTAGGCTAGTGCATCTCTGTCAAGTTTGCCTTATAAACTAATGATTGACGTATAATTAGATCGCATTTATTTTCCATAACATAGACATTCTTTTTTAAGAATAAAATTGGTGTTTTAAGTGTGGTGAATGAAATAGTGGTAACGTTAAAATTTTCAGGCTTAACCTGGCGGGAATTTCTTTTAGCAGGTAATGCTAAATGATAGAAGCTTGCGTGAGTTGATTAAAACCCGCACCAGCTTAAAATTAAATAACAGAAATAACAATCTACTATGTTGATGGTATGCAACAGGAGAAGTAGTGATTACTTAATTTTGCTTAATGCCTGACCGAAATGAATGGTACATTTAACTGAGGCAAAGTGTTTACACCCAGATAGCAATTGCTATCTCGTGCGTGATTTAGCTACATGTAAATGAACACCAGGTGCAATGCCATTTTATGTTCACATTATAAATAGATTTAAGTGTAACAGAAGTTAATGCTATGATCTTCAATGATGTGTCTGACAGTCACGGTCTATCAGCAGTTGCAAAGGTGCATTTGAGCAGTAGCATCAAATGTATTGTGGAAAACGACAACAAGAGTAAAGAGGCAATAGGTCTGAGATCAATGCAATTTTTCAAAATGTTCATATTATATTATCTCCAGTCACACCCAAGTGCATGGACATTTATGTTACAAATTACCAGACAAATATGCAGATAGCCTAGTCTCTGCATAGCCTAGTCTTTGCATTTCTGCATAAAGTGCAGTGCTATTTTCTTGTTCAAAATAATTTTGAAACTTGAAAACATTTATTCATCGTGTTTCATATATATACTACATTGCCAGGTGGGTGTGCCATGTGGGTCCAAAATCTAAGGAATGCATCCCTTCATGGCATACCTTTGGATCAGCTGCATTGGACCTACAGGGTGTGCAGTGCCCATTTCCACAGCAGCCAGTTCAAAAGACCATCTGATGTGTATGTGTAATATAAAACTGTAATATTTTTTGAAAATGTTTAAATATGTAGCTCTTCTATCTATAATATCTAGCTCATCTTAAAGTACCTTCTAACATCTCATCTTATTCTAAAACTGCAATTAACTTTACTTCCTTTTCTATTTTTTCTAAACTCCTACTCCCATCTACTACTCTTGACATACCTGTACAGCATTTGGGAGTACATTATCCAAAATGACTGAACCCTCATCCTCTGACAGTGTCCTGATGTAGTTTAAAATAGTGTACTAGGTTGAGGATTACAAATCATGTAATTGTCTTACAGTGTCTTAAAGTGGGCTGAAATGGGATGCTGTGCCCACAAAAATAGAGGCCCCTTAACTAGGGTGACCATATGCGCCATTCATAAGGGACGCGTCCCAGCCAGGATTTTAATATTGCCTAAAATATCCAGGTTTTGGCTATTTGCACTGTGCAGGTTGATTGTTGTGTAACATTCATGAGAGCTATAAAGAGCAGAGCAGATGGCTACTTATGCTTTCGAATCACTTTCACGTGTTTGTTCGTTCGTTTGACTTGAAGCATTGTGGCGCACTTTTTTTTTGGATTTGTGCGCAGCGACGCTTCAAGTCAATCGAACGAACGAACAAACATGTGCGCATATTTGCATCGCTTTGATCTTTCCCGTCTTGATCTCACCTTCTCACACGCAGCCCCACGATTGGTCGATTATGTACAATACCTGCATGTTATTGGTTAAACTGCTCTGGATGTTTTAGGCATTATTAAAATCCTGGCTGGGACGTGTCCCGTATGAACCGCGCATATGGTCACCCTACCCCTAACCCACCTCCCCCACTAGATGTCGAGAGGAAGCGTAAACCTCTGAAGACACGCCAGGAGTTGCCACGTAAAAAACGTGCGATCAAAAGTGAAACAGCTGTGACAAACAAAGGTCAGCAGGGCAGGTCATAAGGAGCGGTTAATGAAGGAACTGCAGCATTTGCTTCCTGCTAAAGCTTTTGCTTTTGTGCGCACACAATTATGCATGTCTCAACGAAAGTGTCAAGGTTACAGGTGGACCACTCAGGATAAAGCTTTCTTCCTGTCCCTGTGGCACGCAAGTCCAAAATGTTATCGGCTTCTCTGCAGAGTGTTTTCTATGCCCTCTGTCCGCACTTTGCAACTAGCCCATCGACAAGCTGTGTGCCATCATCACAGACGAGATGTCATTAAAAGAAGCATTGCACTATGATGAAGCTGCTGACAGGGTTGAGGGCTTTGAGGACTTCGGCAGAGGTCAGCGCACCCCTTATGTGGCCAACTATGCCTCTGCTTTTATGGTAAGAGGCCTGTTCACAAAGTGGAAGCAGCTCTTTGGCTACCGTCTTACTAGTGGGCCCATACCACACACGCGACTCCATTCAATGCTTGTTGATGGAATCCGCGAGCTGAGGAAAGCAGCAATGGAGTGCTTGGTGTTTATATGTGACCAGGGTGCTGGGAACCGTGTGCCATGCTTACTCGCCTTGGAGTGACCAAGTAACAGCTATTCATCAGTGTTGATGGCATCAGAGTGTTTTGCCTTTGGGATCCACCTCACTTCATAAAAAACATCCGGAACAATTGCGATTGAATCGTGGCTTCACTCTGGATGGTGATGAAATTAACTGGGGAATTTTGGAGGATCTCTACACTTTTGACAGTAGGCAAGAAATACGTTTGTGCTGTCATCTTACCAAGAAGCATGTCCATCTTCCTCCATTTGGTTCCATGCGGGTAAGGTTCGCCACACAGGTCCTGAGTCACTCAGTTGCTGTTGGAATCAAGACTCTGGCAGACATTAAGGGTCTTACAGGCCAACGTCAGCAAAACTATCTTGCAGCTGTCCGTTTCTGTGATAACTTCAATGGCCTTGATAACTTCTTTATATTCATAATACATATATGTGATATATCCAGTGTTATCCATATATAGTAATTTCCTTACTTTGAAAACCGATGTTGGTGTGTGTTTCAGCCAGTGGGGGGAATCGTGACAACTCAGACTCCGTTCAGTTTGAATGTGAATACCGAGCTGTGGCCACAGGATTGATGTTCATCAACTCCGAAAAGACCAATTGTGAACAAGAACTTGACATGTTTCTGCTGCAGTTCAGTGCATATGCCTCTCAAGAGAGTCCCCTGGTCAACGTTGACCCTGAGAGCATTATGGAAGAACATGGCTAGTAGAGCCTGACCAATATATCGGCTGATATGAGTTTACTGCATTTAAATCAGCATCGGCGTTTATAACGGCCGATGAAACATGAGAAACAGAGTCTCATGCTTCACTCATGTTATGAGTGTTGCATAGTTTGCCAACCAGAGGGAGCTCTGCAACTCCACAGTTTGAAACAGCGCCAGAAATCCACTAAAGAAGAAAGCGATCAGCCAAGCCACGGAGATGTACTGTACTGTTTTGACAGTGAGTCTGTCGTTCGTCATGTGAAATGATTTAGTTCATACACTGTAAATAAAAACGGTGTGGTAGTTCTAACTAACGGTCCTATCATTATCGCTTCTAAATATTCTGTAACATCACTTACAGCCGCTAATGCATTGCTATATTAGATTAGCCACAAAGCTAATACCATGTTTATAAGTGGAAGAGCGCGAACGTTAATAAGAGGTCAAACTATAACGTTAGCGTTTAACTTATACTAAATATATCTGCAGTGTTTCCCACATAATGACCGCGTAACTGTGGCAGGGGGGAGCGTGTAATCAGTCAATGACTAGAAGTTATGAAGGTATGTACAGCGTTCATTAACTTGTTTGAAGGTGGTTCTTCTCAAAATTGACAGCGGTGTGTTCATGACACTAACATTAACACTTCCAGTAACGGTAGGCTAACTTTACGTTCGCCAGCACATGACGATGTTTTGATTCAGACTGCACAAAGAGAAGAGGAGAAGATATACAGGTCCGTTGTGAATGTGTCTGTGAGAGCAAATATAGTGTAGTTACAGTAACTACAGTAGGTGCGTCAGAAATGATTAAACCAGAGGGGACATGTAAATAAATGTGAGCTGAACAAGCGCTTTTTTTCTTTTTTACAGATTGTTTCAAAGCAGCTTTACAGACATAACAGGAAAATGTTGTAATAATATTGTTAAATATAAGTAGGTAATACCTATTGCTTGACAAATAAAAATATATATTTCTAATTTTTGCCTATGTAGGAGATCCCTGTTTATTATTATTATTATTATTATTATTATTATTATTATAATTCTAATGAGGACATGAGTAATGATACATGGTGATATTATTCCCTACAGATGGCTGAAAAAGGTGAATGCTGTAGCAGCAAGTGTGGGACGACTACTGCAAATACTTTAACTTTAGTATTATAATTTATTTACAGTACACACACAGACTGTTAAAACCAGCTTCAACTGGAAGAAAGTAAAAGTGTTAAATGTTTAAAGTCAGACTGTTTTTTGATCATTAAAAATATATATACTTTTGATGTGCAATTGTTTAGTCATTGAGACTGTAATCTAAGGCTTTTTTTTAAACATAAATCCCGTCTGGAAAATGGTTTATACAGCCCACATACATAGAACAGGCAGATATTTTGCTATTGAATGTTGTGTAAGTGCAGTTTATAGGAAATGGGTCTAATATCCAGTTTATTTTTAAAATCAAAATATCGGCTTATAAATCGTCTCTTTTCGAGTTAATCTCGGCATCGGCCCCCAAAAATCCATATCAGTCGGGCTCTAATGGCTACTGTAGAGTGCCCACTGATTGTGGTGAGTAATTATTAATTATGTTGAATGTTTTGCTTTCCAATAGGGCTGGGCGATATGGGCACAAAAAATTATCACAATAATATTTTTAATATCAGTCGATATCAATAATTATCGCGATAAATGTCAAATCTTTATTTCTTTCAAAATCAAGGCAGATTTTTGCTCCTAAGTGAAAGTAGAAAGCAGAGCATTAATTGTGATTTTAAACTACTCTTTATTGTCAGAACATATCATGATAAACGTGAACATTTATTGAACTCTTGATATCGTTTTATCAAGAAAGATTATATCGCGATAATTATCTTTATCGCCCAGCCCTACTTTCCAATTACATTTTAACTAATAACGTTTAATTATCTTCTATCCTTCATTAAGAAGTTTCAGTTGACTGCACTGAGGTCAGGGAGAGAGAGAATCTCTTGTGTGAGTCAGAGAAGTCAGCAGGGACCAGCTGTCTACTGCTGGAAACTCTGAGGGGGAGTGCTCAGCCAGTACCAGCTCTCTCCAAGAACATCAGGTCTAGACCAAAAGACAGAACTGAGGATTTTCAATCTAGCACACAACATAATTATTGACAGTATTGTCTTTGAACGATTTTGTGACAGTAATAATGACCTAATCATAACTTGTATTTTTGACCTTTTTTTTTTTTTTTTTTTTCAGTGCATTTGTCAATGTTATATTTTGTTGTTTTCATTTCTAGAGCAGTGATGCTGTCCTGAGGTCTGACATTGGCCCACCTGAAGTTGTCCTGGATCTACTGACTAAGCCTTCAGCACAATCATCTCCAGCCTTTGACCACGATGGAAATGTGTTGGTCAAATCGCTGGATACATCGCTGACAAGGTTCTGGGAAAATTAACTGATCCTGAAGGTCCCTGTAAGGAGTGCACACTTCTGAGCACACATGTTCCTACTGATATTAGATACACTTTCCTTAAAGACAAACAGTACACTGACCTTGTCTTAGGAGAGAAGGGCCTGAAAGTGCCCAGCACTGCCCTGGTGGACTTACTCGCAGCCCTGGAGTCTAACTTCCAGAAATACATCAGCAGTGTTATTCACAGTGTTGGCCTGGGAGATAAATTATTTACTAGCAGCATGGAGGCTGTCAGTGAGTGCAGGGAAGTAGTGTGTAACAGGGAAGAGTGCAAGAAATCACTTGTGTAATTATTCAACAGGATAAGAATTCATCATGTATTGCACACCCGAAATCGGCGCATCTCTCAGCCTAACCAGAAACGTGACAGAAAATTCTTGAAGTTAACTCATCAGTAAATTGTTGGCTCCTCACAGACTCTTAATGTCACAATCATCCTTTTCCACGTCTACTCTTTCTACTCCTTTCTTGTTACATTAACACTTCCATTCTATGTCAATGTCCTCCATCTCACATCCACCACTACCAGCCTAGGTCATCTAGGAGCACTTCATTTCAATCAGATAAATCAGCCGTTCTTTCAGTCAGTTCAAAGGATCAGTTCTTTCATCATATGATCAGTTCTTTCAATCAGTTCAAATGATCAGTTCTTTCATAATGCACAACATACAAAAATTATACAAAACTTGAACTGATATTTATTGTTCATTTGTTCCAATCTCTACCAGTGTAGAGGTTTTGCTGTTCGTTTTTAGAAATCTATACAAAACTTGAACTGGCTAGTAGTACACTAGTTTCCGAAAGATTAGTTAGTTTTTGTTCATGTGTGCATTTGCTAGATTATACACCTTTTTGACTAATGCTTCCATTCTATGTAAATGCTTCTTCTCTCACAAAAAGAAAAAAAATACAAACAAACTTCTCATACACAAATGCACACACAATAGATGGTGGTGTCTGATTAATTACTGAGATCTTATGGCACCACTTCCATTTTAGTACTGTTTATAGTTCATGTGTGCACTTGCTAGATTGCACATCTTTTTTTTGTACCTTTCCGTCTGTAATGGGTCATTCACAGATTGTTTTTGTTCTTGCCATTAAAACGTTCACTGTGTGCACTTTCATTGAAGATGTTAAAAAAACAAGTTGTTAATATTTTTGTGAAATTCTATGTAAAAGATGAACTGAAGATGTTGAAAAACAAGTTGTTAATATTTTTGTGAAATTCTATATAAAAGATCATTTATAATTTTATTTATTTATTTTTTCAAATCATATATATGGTGATGTTCACTAATTATCAAAATCAATATTTGAATAAATCTTATTACTGTGTGTCTGCCTATATATATTATTTCATGAATTTCTGTTATTCATATAACAAGGAAAATGCATAATAGAACATAAATATTTATAGATTAAAGGTTTGCAGTAATTTTATAATTTTATCTTTGCAAACCGTAAGTGGTAGGCTAATGAAGCCGATTCGGTGGGGGACATACCCTTACGAAAAAGTACTATAGGAATCTTATAGTATTTTGGGACAAAATATTATAGTAATCTTATAGGAATACTAGGCCTATAGTAATTTGGGACATACTACAGAAGTACGATAAGACTACTATAGAAATACTATAGCAGCTTAAAAATATTATAGAGGTATTACAGAACATCACGGAAGTATGTTCTGTAATACCTCTTTAATATCCTAGAGCCGCTATAGTATTTCTATAGTAGTCTTATAGTACTTCTATAGTAATATTTTGTACCAAAATACTATTTTCCTAAGGGTAATTAGGCCATGCATAACCAACACATAGATGTATATTTTTTGTCATTTAACGTCGGTCATCCTCATTAATGTATTTTAAATTGTTTTCATATTTAGATATGGCGGCCAGAAAAAATTAAGTTATGTTAAGTTTTTGTTATGTTAAGTTTTTCAGAACCATTGAGTACCATTATTTTTTGGCGTTTTGCTTCAGTTTTCAGTCCATAATGGCGGCCGCGCCGTCACATCATGGGGGCAACTGTTGCTATGGAGCGTTCTATTGAGTTTCGCGAGTTTTCTATACTCTTTGATATAAACCTAACAGACCACTATGATCATTAGGATCAAGTCAGTTAGAAATACCAAGGGTTCACACAAAACAAGGGGAGTCCGCCATTAGTAACTATGCAGAACAAAAAGTTTTAAAATTGCTTGTTTTTAATTTTGTTATTATTTTTCTTCATGATTATTGTACTTTCTTTTATGTTAAGCACTTTGAATTACTATAGTGTACTAAATGAGCTATATAAATAAACTTAAAATAAATTATTTAAATGAAATGCATATTCAACCGTAAAATGAATTAATATTACAAACAGCAATGTCTATAAAAGGTTCATATTTGTGTTGTCAAAAAGAAAAAAAAACGCAACAGCACTTAGGCTACTAATTAATCTAGTGTTGCACGGTGCACCGATACTTCAAAAGTATTGGGATTCTCGGAAATTAAAAACGTCACCATTCCTAAATTTATTAGTATCCATACTTCAAAGAATGACTGCGTTCCAAATTTGTAAGAGACATTTTATGTTGGTTTGTGCAACACACGCTTCCAGTGCCTCCCTATGGACGGCTGTGTTTTTTCTCCTCACGCAAGCAGCAAAAAAAGCACTACAGCAAGATGGCTGCATTAGTGGCTTTACTAAACTGATTTGGCTTTACTAAAATGTGTGCATAATCCCATTAAATAGTTGCGGCAGTTCATATATAATATTCACATTAATCGGGGATTAAAAGTTATGTTTATGCTAAATATGAAAACGAGCGTATCTGCACAGAACCTATAACTGCGCTTTGTATCTGCTGATTGCTGATCGAGATTTACATGCTTGGCTCACTGACCCTGTATACCATTAATTTCATTCACGAACGAGATGTATCAGTTCATTCAACTTGTTCACGAATGAGAAGATCACTCGATCTCGTTCAGTGAAGGGCGGATTCGTTCACTACATTCAACAAATCACATGCTACGTCATATCTTGAGTAACTCTTTGACAGGATGAAACAGTTCACAGAGCTGTTCATGCGCTGCTAATAGCGCCGAGCTCGCGCTGCTGTGGAGGGAGGAACTTCAGTGAACAAGAAATATGAGTCTAGCAGCAACGTATCTTCTGTCATGTCCCTGATGCGCGGGTCGGGGTGGGTAAAGAAATTTTACTTTATTTACGGGCTGGGGCGCGCCAAATAATTTCATAAAAGCAGGAACCGTGGGTTGGAAAAAAAACCTGACCCGCGCATCACTAGGCTGCATGTGCGAGCACAGGTGATACTTGTGGTCCGCCGGTCCACAACTGGTAGAAAAAGATGACGCTCAATAAAGCTCACTGGCTGAGTTTTGTCCTCTGAAAGAAAAGGTTGCACAACTGACAGAATAAGTTACAATATCTCAGATATTGCTGCAAAATGTTCTCTCTTTTTTTTTTTTTTACTTGAATGCCATTTCTTAAACTTGATATTATTTATCTTTTAATCATTTAATCTTCTGAGTCCAGAAACATTGTTTAATATAATCACTGTTCATATTTTTATTAAAAGTTCAGAATCAAGATACATTTATTGCTCTTGTTTCTCATGATAACTGAGATAATGCTGCTAAATTTATTCTTTCTTTGCCTTGAATGTCATTGCTCTATTTTATTTTTGATATTTTGATAATTCATATTTTGTTCAAATGTTCAATATATCTACTGTTCATATGTTCATTTATTAGTTTGTTATATGATTAGAATGTTGTCCCAGTTTAAAAAAAAAAGCACATCAATGATATTTGAGAGTGTATTTCCCTTTTCAGGAAAAGTATCGAAAAAGTAGGACTCCATCGCGATATGTCCAGGATCCAGCGATATGTCTTTTAATGTTTCCCGTTCCCCAGCCAGTATGGTGGAGCGGAGAACAAAATTTTTAAAGTTGACCACCCTCCGCCAAGAGGACAATGAGGTGGGTGCCATGGCACAGGTGTTCTGGTCCCTGGCCGAGGGCACTATTTTACTATTTTAATACCGGGCTGGATGACCCGGTTCCTCAAGAGGAAATGGTTCAGTTGGACATATTTGGGTTCTGGGAATTTGTGTGCTACTTGCAGCATCGGCTTCCGTGGGATGCCCCAGCCACTCCTGTCTCTTCTGGTGGGATGGCCGCCAGCCCAGCGCCACTGCACAAGAAGTCTGCCAGCCCAGTGTCACATCACAAGGTGGTCGTCAGCCCAACGCCACTGCCCATGATTGCAGCAAGTCCAGCGCCATTGCACAAGATGGCCGCCAACCCAGCACCACAAGGCAAGATGGATGCTATCCCAGCACCTCAGAACAAGGTGGTCGCCAGCCCAGCGCCGCGATGCAAGATGGCCACCAGCCCAGCGCTACAGCAAAAGGAGGTCGCCAGCCTAGCGCCACGATGCAAGATGGCCGCCAGCCCAGCGCCACAGCACAAGATGGCTGCTAGCCCAGCGCCAATGCCCAAGATGGCCACCGGTCCGGCGCCACGGCCCAGGATGGCCGCCGGTCCAGTGTCATGGCACAAGATGGCTGCTTGTCCAGAACCTGTGCACAGATTGACAGCCACAGTTGACTCTTCAGAGTCAAGTCAGGTTCCCATTGACCCTCCAGAGTCGAGACAGGTTCCCGTTGACCCTCCAGAGTCGAGTCAGGTTCCCGTTGACCCTCCAGAGTCGAGTCAGGTTCCTGTTTACCCTCCAGAGTCGAGTCAGGTTCCTGTTGACCCTCCAGAGTCGAGTCAGGTGCTCAGTGACCTTCCAGAGTCAGGGCTAGTCACCGTTGACCTTCCAGAGTCAGGGCTAGTCTCTGTTGACCTTCCAGAGTCAAGGCTAGTCCCCGTTGACCTTCCAGAGTCAGGGCTAGTCACCGTTGACCTTCCAGACTCAAGGCTAGTCACCGTTGACACGCCGGAGTCAAGTCAAGTCCCTGGTGAAATTCATGGACAAGGGCAAGTCACCAATGAAATTCATGGGCAAAGTTCAGTCACCATTGATCTTTATGAACAAATTCAAGTCACCATTGATCTTTATGTCCAAAGGCAAGTCACCATTGATCTTCATGAACAAATGCAAGTCACCATTGATCTTCATGAACAAATGCAAGTCACCAATAATCTTCATGAACAAATGCAAGTCACCAATGATCTTAATGAGCAGAGTCAAGCCACCAATAATCTTCATGAGCAGAGTCAAGTCAGCATTGATCTTCTGGAATCCAGTATAAACACCATGGGATTACCAGAGTCTCTTCACGTCTCTGTCGAACTACCAGAGCCTCCCCATGTCTCTGCTGAACTAACAGAGCCTCCCCACGTCTCTGCTGAACTAACAGAGCCTCTCCACCCCTCTGCTGAACTACCAGCAGGCCCGTCGCAACAAGGCAGGCAAACCAAGCAATTGCTTGGGGCCCCGAGCTGACCTGGGGCCCCAAGACAACGACTGGTTAAGAATAAAATGCAACGACACTGTGTGAGCGCCCCTTTGATCGTCAAATTCAAAGAAGAGATTGTCAATTTTATTGTTCGTGATTGAAATGCAATGCTGGACATCACATGTAAACCCAGGAGATTAAGTTAAATACTTGCATTGACTTCCCCCACCCAGCAGAACCAGACTGAAATTCCTAAGGGGGAAGGGCTTTAAACCTTTGTCTTCACAGAAAAGTCCCTTTGCTAGAGAATGGCAAAGAAACTGCTTTTTGTACATTATATATGGACCAGAATGAACTCAAAAAGACTTATAAATGAATCATTCCATTGCTTAACTCCATATTCATTTATGTGTAACCCACACATTTGACTAGGGGTGCTCCGATCACGATCGGCCGATCGTTAATGCGCATCTCGTCAGTAAAGCCGGTTTTCTAATCAGCGGTTAATTCCATCAGGTGTGTGATTTCACATAGAGCAGCTGTTACTACACAGAGCCGTTGTTAACTGAGAAGATGGGCCAATAAACGCTGAAAATTAACGTGATTTGCGCATCTTCTCTATTAACAACGGCTCTGTGTATTAACAGCTACTCTATGTGAAATCACGCACCTGATGGAATTAACCGCTGATTAGAAAACCGGCTTTACTGAGGAGATACGCATAACGATCGGCCGATCGTGATCGGAGCACCTCTACATTTGACTATCATGTATAATCACTTATTGTGTATGTCTTTTGATAACTATAGGATACATAGTCATGTCTAGTATTGATATAATCGAATTTTCTTGCTTGATATTGTCCTGACAATCATTTATTTGTAAAATATATCATAATCGTGTTATAGGAATCATGTCCAAAATTAAATCCTGCGAGGCAGGAACCACATGCTTGGTAAGATAAACAAATGATTTATGATACCCCCGAGCCAAGACCATATCTGATTGGTCAAGGCAACATTTGAGGGGTGGCCAACAAGGAAGTTTAAATACTTTGGACACCATGAAATTTGGCTTTTAGTCTGCTTTTAGTTCCAGCCTTGCTCGTGCTATCAGTCATGCCTGCTCTTAGCTTTTAGCTTGTAGCTTTGCTACCTAGCTTTAGCTTGTAGCATCTAGCCATGCGGTTAGTCATCATTGTTCTTTGAGCGCGGTTCCAGCGTGCCTGCCTGCTGCTACTATGCCACGATGAGAAGGAACACAACCTAGTTTCGTCAAACTTTATTTCTTTTCTTTTCCGTTTGAGAGTTTCGTGTTCTGAGTTAAGTTTTGTAACGTCGACCTCGTCTGCGCGTTTGAACTCCAACCAGCCACACAACTCCAGCTTCAGCCAACGCCCAAGCACGGGCTCCCCAAGACGTCACTTCCAGCCAATCAGCGACACCGGGATACCCCTTTCAACGGGAGTCCCTTTCACAGCAAACAAAGGCAACGTATTCCCAGATATTTGTTGTGCTGGTGTATCTAATATAATGTTAACCCCATTGAGGAACTCAATGCGAGCGCTAATTACGTGATTGATGGTTGTTCATGTTTATGCAATTTAACGTATTGCTGTGAACTTGGGATTCCATATTTCCATTCTCTTAAACTCATCTTTCCCTAACTTTCGACCTTCCTGCAACTTGTGTGAATGTGTGTGTGCGTGCGTTTATGTGTTAGATTAGTTTATATGTCTTAGATTTATCTAATAAAGCCTTATTCATATTGAAAAGAGAAGTATCTTGTGTTTTGTGCTTACAAGTTAATGTCTTAAACTGCCGATCTTGTTACTGTGCTAATTAATAGTGTTTTCACTATAGTTTGGATATTAGTATCCAGCGCAGATTTGATGTTAAACGGCTAGTTCACTGAATCGCAGAGCGTCTCAGTGATCAGCCGTGAAACAGTGATTCTGTTCAAATTCCCTTTAAAATCTTAAATGATTCCCTTTGAGTTAAATTGACCTGTTTCCCTTACATTTATTATGGTGGAGAATGCGGGCAGTTTAATCTAAATTGTGAGCATAAACCAAGTTATTTAATCTTTGATTTTGCTAAAGGAATGAAAGATGAAAGCTAGCGAGACGTATGTGTGTGTGTGACGCGTGACGTAAGCAGGGCGCGCCCCCCTCAAAATGAATGAAAGCAGCCAGAGGAGACTGTGTAACTCATGTCCGTCTCTTCATTGTTAACAGCAGTAAGTGAACTTAAAAGTAAACATCTGAGATTGTACAATAAGGTAGAAATTGAGCGTGTTCCTCATTTGTGTAATGCCTTGTTTTATAGCTGATTTGATTTCACTGCGTGTTCCAGTCTCAAACGCTATCTCAGTCACTGTTTGCTGAATGGAGCTAAACTGTTAGTGTTTCAAAAGGGATATAAATCGGTGAATAAAGAATAGTTTTGAGCGTGTTCCTCAATCTATTTATCAAAGCCCCGTATTCATATTTCATATAGTTTGCCAGTGCGTGTTCCACTGCCTAATCAAATTTGATATTTGACTCCCCTAAGTTAACGTTAAAAATTAGAGAACAATGTTTGCCCGTTTGTATCCGTTCACAAAGTGAATGCAATCTCGCGTAACACTGCGTGTGTCCGAGAGTAATTTGAATGGGAGTGTTTAAAAGCTTGATCAAGTAAATTTTAACTGTGTACCAACAGCGAAGGAAAACTTTTATGTTTGTGTCCATCAAATTGCTGAGAGTGATATAACTGTGTCCCCTTAACTACAGAAGGAAGCTGCTATTTGAATTAAGATAAATTTAACTCTATACGAACTGAGAGTTTAAGTGCCACATCGCAAAACCAACTAAAAGCGGTGTTGTTATTTGTACAGTGTTGAAATGAGCCGACATTTCATGTTACATGCTTAACTGTATTTGCAACAATGCAACGATTCATGTGCTAACGTTATCCACTAGAGTGTGTTTTGGTTGCCATAGTGACGACCGTGACCCGGAAGCCTTAACGTACTTCCGGAGCAACTCTGAACTGTGCACGCGCAGCGCACTAGTGTAAACAAACTCTGCGGTGTCGCTAAGCTAACGAAACCATTGCATTCACATTGAAGTCTATACTAAAGCCACTAGCTTCAAAGGTTAGCCATTAGCATTACAATCCAGTGGATGGATAGTGTGTGTTTGGGCAACGCTGACGTGATTTAACCATCTTTAAACATCTTAACTAACACTTGTTAGTCTCTTTCTCTTTATTGCTCTCTTTTCTCACTAATCCACTTATTTTCATTTTACTAGAAAGGGAAATACTGACTCACAATTATTAATTGTGAAATTGAAATTTAATTGAAACATTAAATTTATTTTGAAGCATTTAAAATTTCTCTCTCAGATCATTTCATATGATCTTTTATTTCTAGTATTCTCTTTTGGTCTTAATTATTTTAGGAATGAATAAGCCTTGAACTTTGGAAGTTTAAGTAAACTTATTCTTCCTAATTTATTTATTACCCATCTGAATATATGCTATTCAGACCTTTAATTATTTGAATGCGTTTTACCCCTCTTCCTATTTTGGTTATACACTTAACCACTATTGTTTTACTTATTGATTTCCTCTTTTTAATTTCATTTTTGCATATTTTGCTCATTTATTAATTTTTTTAAATTTTACCTTTTCTTACCATTTCTTTACTTTGTGTATCCTAGCCTGGGAACGACAAACCTGAGCCCTAAAAGGAGACATTGTTATCCCTCACTACGAGTTCAAATAAATTAGAAAGACAACTCTCTTTCACTTAAAGTTTATTTTGTTTGATTAGTTGTGCAGCAACTAACACAACGCTCTCCTTGTAGTTGAGATAACCGCTACTGAGACTTACCATCTCCGTCCTCTCTCTCCTTTACTTTCCTCTTCTCTTTTTACATTTGTAGGACATGTAAGAACCATCAATCAATTCTAAGTGAATTAAATACACAATCGTGCCAAAGACGACGAATCATCCTTGTGAATTTTGATTGTAATCATCCTCTCCTTTGTTCTTCCTAACCTCCCTACATTTGGAAACGCAATCCAAGTTTTAGCATCTCATCCAACGTTGAGATCAATTTAATAGAGATACGTGTTGAACAACTGTCGCCTTCGCAGCCTCCCTGGTGAGCGGTCCAACTGAAAGGTGTACGGTGTCAATCCTGTCAGACTAAGAAAAGAGATATCAGAATTATTATTGTATTCTTTTGTCCAAAGCAAGAAATATAATAATATTGTTTATGTTTTTGATAACATTTAATTGGAAAAAAATAATTTTCCTCATTTGAAAAACAGAAATTTTTGCTTGTCATTTGAATTTGTTTTTCACCTCTGTCTCTCTTTTCCTCTTCCTCATTAGAGTGACAAAGTCTTCGCATCTCTAGTCTACTTAGACACCCTGAGACCAACACAGTCATCACCACATTTCACTAGTGGTTCACAATCACTGATACAACACTTAGTTGTCCCACCACACATAGGCTTTTACTCCACACAGATCTGTGTCAGTCTCTCTTCTCCCCAGCGTGCCAACATGCCGCAGACTGCAGACCCCATTGCCCATGGGGCTGATGTGAACACTTTGCTGAGAGGCATGACAGACAGCCTCACTCCAAAGACATTTGAACTCTTATTAATTTTAATAGTAATCCTAATCCTGAGAAGATTCCTGACACAAGATTCAAGCCAGAACAACAACCACGAGGAGCTAGTCAAGATTACGAGCTCACTAAGCTATGCCTTCACAACCCAGCTGAAACTGAGTGACAAGCACATCACCCGCCTTCAAGAGGAGCTGACACGTGCTCAACGTCGCATAGACAAGCTGGAAGTGAAAGCTCAAGATCATATCAAAGCACCCAGCGAGAGGGAGCAGGAAACAACGGAACAAGTTATGAAGCTCCAAGCAGCCCTGGCAGCAGCTCAGCTCGACCAGCAACATACAACGGCTGCTCAGAAAGACCTGGTAAACAGACTCCAGTATGCCGAACAGCTACTAGAGAAAGCCAAGCTAGACATCAGAAACAAGAATTCTGAAATCAGTGCTTTGAAAGACCATCTTGAAAGGTACAGAACTGAAATGGACAATCTGACCCAACAACTAGACGATAGCAACGATGAGCTCTACATGGTCAGAAAAGAACTCCAAAATGCTTACAAGCACAAACAAGAGCCAAGGAAAGAGAAACCTCTCTTAGCCTCATCACTGCTGAGCAGAGCAGAGTCCCACGTCCAAGAACTGGCATATGACAAAAGGAGCGAAGGGCCACAACCCAAAACCTCACCTGCCTTCGCCACACAACCTTTTCCTGCCAACGAAAGAAAACCTCCCGTCCAAGACCTTGAAGCTGCACACGGGATGACCATCAAAGACCTCAACAAGCTGTCTAAAAACATCAGCAGGTTCAACCCGAACTCCACAGAGAGCCCCGACATCCAAGCTTACCTGCGAGATATCGAATTTCACCAGGAAGTGAGACCTCATGTGACTGACAGAGACTGGTTATACCTCCTTAGAGCCACGTCCAGTCCCGAGGTACGAAACTTTCTAGATCGACAGCCCAGTCAAACTAAGTCAAACTACCAGCGACTTCGTGAGGTCCTGATTAAAGAGTTTACAGACCCAGAATCTGAACATGGACTGTTAACTGCCTTGGAAACCAAACAAGGTCATCAAGAGACTCCACAAGCTTACTACAACCGACTCCGACAAGCCTACTTTGGTGCACACAGCAGCCCTGACCTTGAAGAGGATGTGAACTTCAAAACCCTCTTCCTAAAGAATCTGCACCCCGGAGTCAGTCACCATCTAGGTGTCATGCCCTGTCCGAACTCCATGACCATCCAACAGTTGCGTGACCTAACACAGAAGGCCTATAACAAGCAGAAGTTGGCCTCAAAGAAAGGTAACAAAACATCCACACTCTTGACCTCTGTCAACAAAGACTCAAGCCTTGCACTGGACGACAACCAGTGGCATCACAACACCAGAGTCTTCCATCAAGAGCACAGAGAACGTGACGCCCATATCCACGACCGCTTTCAGCCCAACTGCTGGAAAAATCCATGGGACCAGCCACGCTTCTCAAGAAACCAAAAGGATAAGAACATCTGGAAACCTAACCAGATATCCAAAGGTAATCAGCTGACTCATCCAAGAGCAACTCGTGTGGGTAAGCGACAACAAAACCCACCTCAGCACCACTCAGACATTTGCCGCGTTTCCACCGAAATTACCCGGAACATTTGTACCAGGAACTTTTTTTCCCAGGAACTTTTTCCCCCCCAGACCTGTTGCTTTCTGCGTTTCCACCACGGTGTAAAGTACCGGGTAGATTAGGCAAATAGACTGGTGACGTAGGTCTGCGCGTTTCTCAATACAAAGTACCGCTGATTTAAAAAAAAAAGAAAAAAGGTACGCTGATTTTGGACGTGCATCATCGGTAGTTAGTTCTGACTTCTGTGCATTTGACTGGGGAGTGTGATGTCAGCGACGACGCGAATCCTGTAATTTTCCTCTCTGTATATTTAAAATAAAACGAAATAGGATATAAAATACCACTGCCTCCTTTGGTTTTCATTTAAGCATAATAACAGCTGCGGAAATGTACTTAGTTCAGGGATATGTGTATATGCAGCCATTACAATGAAACGAAATATTATATTTGTAATATTATATTATAATATTTTATTTTCATTTTAACATATAGATAAATTGAATGCAGACCAAAGAAAACCTGTTAGATTTACCCCGCAGCTGAATTATGTTATGTTTAACCACTAAAGAGACATCAGAGCCAGCGGCACATATCAGAAGATCTGTCCGAGAGGAGGCTGCTCTCTGCGGATACATGAGGACTGAGCTTCCGCTGATCGAGTGGAGCTCACCGTCTACGAGATCGGCGAAATACATTTTTAAATAGGCGCTGTCTTTATAAATAAACCATAGATTTGAGTTTTAAACAACTACATTCTCGCCTGAAATACTTTTAAAATTACATTTCATGACACAATAAGAGTAATATTTGAAAATGATCCAAATAAATGGTGTTTGAACTCAACCAATGCTGCGTGAACTCAGATCGCTTTGGCTACTGTTATTTTCCCCTCAGTATATTTACAATAAAACTAAATAGGATATAAAATACCACTGCCTCCTTTCATTTTCATTTAAACATAATAACAGCTGCAGAAATGTACTTAGTTCAGGGATATGTGTAATGTTATGTACAGCCATTGCAATGAAACGAAATATTATATAGACTTGCCTTTTTTGTTTTTATTTTAACATATAGATAAATTGAATACAGACCAAAGAAAACCTGTTAGATTTACCCCGCAGCTGAATTATATTTTATGTTTAACCACTGAAGAGAAATCAGAGCCAGCGGCACATATCAGAAGATCTATCCGAGATGAGGCTGCTCTCTGCGGATACATGAGGACTGAGCTCCCGCTGATCGAGTGGAGCTCACCGTCTCAGAGATCGGCGAAACACATTTTTAAATAGGCACTGTCTTTATAAATAAACCACAGATTTGAGTTTTAAACAACTACATTCTCGCCTGAAATACTTTTAAAATTACATTTCATGACACAATAAGAGTAATATTTTGAAAATGTTGATTCGAATAAATGGTGGTTGAACTCAACCAATGCTGCGTGAACTCAACCAATCAGAATGTTTAGCGCCAAAGTCCCGCCCCCGAAAGTTCCGGAACTTTGAAAAAGTACCACCTCGCCAGCAGGGACTTTCTGAGGGGCATTTTTTTACCCGGAACTTTATTTAGTTCCTGGTTCCTGCGGTGGAAACACACCAAGTACCAGGCCAAAGTCCCTAGTTCCTGGGTAAAGTTCCTGCGGTGGAAACGCGGCTATTCACAGTGCTGAATATGCACAAGAACATGACCGCTTACCATTAGAAGACACGGAACAACTCATGGAACAACTGAGAGAGTTCCTTCAAGACCATTTACATGCATATGACCACAAAGTTGAGTCATGCTCGCTGTGACCAGTGACAGAACGGAAGGCCAGTGATCACCTGTTGCACCACATCAGAGATGACAAGCACCTGTTCAACAACAACCCAGAACGAACAAGTCTTTCACGGCCAACTGTTGAGAAAAAATCTGAGGTATCAAAGGACATCACCTCAGTCACCTAACACAGTCACTAACAAACTGTCAAATGAACTCCAGCTCCAAGTACCCCATTCCCTGTCTGTGCAACAGCAACCACCAGAGCACAGAAGGTCACAAAGTCTGCTACAGCCAGAAGGCATCACAAGAAGAATGCAACATAGGAGACAAAGTTTTGCAACCCAGCTTCACACAGCCATGCCAAACTGCCTCCGACTGCGTGCTAAAGAACTTCCTGCCTTGCTGGACTGACCCCTCATTAGACCATGGACACGCCCTCATCCAAGCCAAGGATGCAGAGAGCCAGTCTTCAGTGACATGCTAGAAAAAGGGGGAGACAACACAGACTGGAACAGATCTGACCACACATGCACTACACCAGTAACACACAACATTACCTACACCCAGAGGTAAACACATCTACTGATAACACAGTCAACAAACATATTCTTCCCACAGGTAGAATATCCAACTTTTAGTGTAACAAAGTTACACATACCCACCATGAAGAAACGTGCAGCCATCCTCACAATAGGTAGAACACCTGACACTAAGTTAAGGTTCATGACACACTAGCTGCACCTGACATCCTAGCTCAATAGTAGTTGTAACCCATGCTAGGAAAACCCACAGCAGCCTTGTTTTGTTTTGTTCTTCTTTTACCTATCCTTCTCCTTCCCCTCTTTTCTGAGTAGGTGAAATGCCTAGACACTAGGGCTGCACGATATTGGGAAAAATTTACATTGCGATATTTTATTTTTCTGCGATATATATTGCGATATGAAATTAAAAAAAAATCTTACAAACAAAAATGGGGTGAGCACACTTACATTCTCATTTTAAATGATTTAAACATCGACATCATCGTGTCAATTGATTAATATGCGCGAGGGAGATAGAGCAAGACAGCGCTCGTGTTGTTTGAAGACATTGAGCATGCGCCCGGGGCTCGCTTTGCGCGCGCGCTCTCTCTCTCAGGCCGGTGACAGGTGCAATATAAATAGGCGTCGGCTCTATTTCTAGCATGCACGCGCGTCTCACGCAGGCAGTCTGCAAGCTCTAACCTGTTAACATGGGAGCCGAATTAAAAACGGACACGCCACGCATCTAGTGTGTCGCCGGCCGCGCGCTCGCGCTCTCTCTCTCGCGCGCGCTCTTTGGCCCATACAGTTAATGAATAACGGATCAACTACGACAGCCTACATCGCACATCCTGCGATGTGACTATCGTGGATTTGTACATCGCGATATCGATGCTTAAACAACATATCGTGCAGCCCTACTAGACACCCTGCGAGGGTCGAAGGTCTGATATTAGGATTGACTCGCAACACCTAATATACGCCAGCCACTCTAAACTGAATGGAAGCCAGAGAGCTCCATGAATGATAGGTCAATTCATTGAATTGAAAATGAAATTACTAGAAAACTAACGGTAAATGTGTAAAGTAAGACAAACTAGAAGAACCAAACAAAGTTAACCACAAATTTGATTGATGAATCAAAATAAAACAACAATTTCCAAAACGATCTAAACTATCCTCAATGTGCTAAACTACATTGACTAATTGAACTTAACCACGTGTACCTAAATAACCTGATGCCTGCACCAGTACAGTAACTGTCATGGAGGTGTTGTCTTGCTGTTTGCTGTGTTTGTCTGCTTCTTCTGCCTTTGTTTCTCCAGCGATCAACGATGTCTTCACCTAAACACCTCGCCGATCGAAAGGGGGATATATGTAGCAGAAATGAGTCGAACCAGACAAATTAAAGAGTCTATCAGAGCTGTGTGCATTGAAACGAGAGCCAAACTCCTCAGGAAGTCATAAATCAGTTCTAGTGCCACAAGAACCAAGCAAGATAACCAACCAACTTGTTCACACAACAGCTTTCAACATTAACACCAATAGAACAATTATTGACAATTTTAATTAGAAGAAGAGATTGTCAATTTTATTGTTCGTGATTGAAATGCAACGCTGGACATCACATGTAAACCCAGGAGATCAAGTTAAATACTTGCATTGACTTCCCCCACCCAGCAGAACCAGACTGAAATTCCTAAGGGGGAAGGGCTTTAAACCTTTGTCTTCACAGAAAAGTCCCTTTGCTAGAGAATGGCAAAGAAACTGCTTTTTGTACATTATATATGGACCAGAATGAACTCAAAAAGACTTATAAATGAATCATTCCATTGCTTAACTCCATATTCATTTATGTGTAACCCACACATTTGACTATCATGTATAATCACTTATTGTGTATGTCTTTTGATAACTATAGGATACATAGTCATGTCTAGTATTGATATAATCGAATTTTCTTGCTTGATATTGTCCTGACAATCATTTATTTGTAAAATATATCATAATCGTGTTATAGGAATCATGTCCAAAATTAGATCCTGCGAGGCAGGAATCACATGCTTGGTAAGATAAACAAATGATTTATGATACCCCCGAGCCAAGACCATATCTGATTGGTCAAGGCAACATTTGAGGGGTGGCCAACAAGGAAGTTTAAATACTTTGGACACCATGAAATTTGGCTTTTAGTCTGCTTTTAGTTCCAGCCTTGCTCGTGCTATCAGTCATGCCTGCTCTTAGCTTTTAGCTTGTAGCTTTGCTACCTAGCTTTAGCTTGTAGCATCTAGCCATGCGGTTAGTCATCATTGTTCTTTGAGCGCGGTTCCAGCGTGCCTGCCTGCTTCTACTATGCCACGATGAGAAGGAACACAACCTAGTCTCGTCAAACTTTATTTCTTTTCTTTTCCGTTTGAGAGTTTCGTGTTCTGAGTTAAGTTTTGTAACGTCGACCTCGTCTGCGCGTTTGAACTCCAACCAGCCACACAACTCCAGCTTCAGCCAACGCCCAAGCACGAGGTCCCCAAGACGTCACTTCCAGCCAATCAGCGACACCGGGATACCCCTTTCAACGGGAGTCCTTTTCACAGCAAACGAAGGCAACGTATTCCCAGATATTTGTTGTGCTGGTGTATCTAATATAATTTTAACCCCATTGAGGAACTCAATGCGAGCGCTAATTACGTGATTGATGGTTGTTCATGTTTATGCAATTTAACGTATTGCTGTGAACTTGGGATTCCATATTTCCATTCTCTTAAACTCATCTTTCCCTAACTTTCGACCTTCCTGCAACTTGTGTGAATGTGTGTGTGCGTGCGTTTATGTGTTAGATTAGTTTATATGTCTTAGATTTATCTAATAAAGCCTTATTCATATTGAAAAGAGAAGTATCTTGTGTTTTGTGCTTACAAGTTAATGTCTTAAACTGCCGATCTTGTTACTGTGCTAATTAATAGTGTTTTCACTATAGTTTGGATATTAGTATCCAGCGCAGATTTGATGTTAAACGGCTAGTTCACTGAATCGCAGAGCGTCTCAGTGATCAGCCGTGAAACAGTGATTCTGTTCAAATTCCCTTTAAAATCTTAAATGATTCCCTTTGAGCTAAATTGACATGTTTCCCTTACACCCTCAAGGGGGCCCCTATCAGTAGTCGCTGACAGCAGCCAGCCAACCAAGTCAAGTGATCTCTGCTTTTTTTTTTCGAACGGAAGGAATATGGTTACTGTAATATGTTTTTTTTTTTTTTTTTACGAGATAAGGAAAATGCAGATCAGAAATCGCAGACTGCAAGTGTAACGGAGGCCAGCAAGTAGTGCTGTGCAGGTAAACCTCACTCCCCGATCTCAAGAGACGCACTAGCGACAGACGCTAGTGGCTTTAGCCATTTAGCCTCCTTGTTAGTGCGTCCGCCTCCCATGCCAGAAGACCCGAGTTCGAGCCCCGCTCGGAGCGAGTGTGAGGAGCGTCGGAGAGGACCCGGGTGAGAGGGGTTACATTGGTGCCGTGACCCGGATGGGAGTGAGGTTTAGGGGGGTGAGTGTAACGGAGGCCAGTGAGTAGTGCTGTGCAGGTAAACCTCACTCCCTGATCTCAAGAGACGCACTAGCGACAGACGCTAGTGGCTGTAGCCATTTAGCCTCCTTGTTAGTGCGTCCGCCTCCCATGCCGGAAGACCCGGGTTTGAGCCTCGCTCGGATCGAGTGCGAGGAGCGTCAGAGAGGACCCGGGTGAGAGGGGTTACATAGTTCAGCCTCGAACCCGGGTTTGTCGGGGGGCCCCGAAATTCCTTCAAACGGCCCTGACTACCAGAACCTCTCCACGTCTCAGCTGAACTACCAGAGCCTCCCCATGTCTCTATTGAACTACTAGAACCTCTCGTCGGCTCAGCTGAACTACCAGAGTCTCTCCTCGCCTCTGCGAAACTTCCAGAGCCTCATCACGTCTCAGCTGAACTCTCTGAGCACCCGACTGATCCTGTCATGGCCACGGAGGCTACCCTTAACTTGTTCATGTTCTCTGTTTCAGACTTGCCTAACCAGACTTGCTCTCCTGTTAATTTGATCCCTCTGTGGTGGTCTTCTGTGCCGCCCTGGGGGGCTTCTGTCTCGACCACACGGATGTGGTGGTCTTCTGCTCCACCCTGGTGGGCTTCTGTCTCGACCGCACGGATGTGGTGGTCTTCTGCGCCGCCCTGGGGGGCTTCTGTCTCGACCACACGGATGTAATCTTGTTTCTCATGATAAATGAGATAATGCTGCTAAATTTATTCTTTCTTTACCTTGAATGTCATTGCTCTATTTTATTTTTGATATTTTGATAATTCATATTTTGTTCAAATGTTCAATATATCTGCTGTTCATATGTTCATTTATTAGTTTGTTATATGATTAGAATGTTGTCCCAGTTTTTAAAAAAAAGCACATCAATGATATTTGAGAGTGTATTTTCCCTTTTCAGGAAAAGTATCGAAAAAGTAGGACTCCATCGCCTAAGGATCCAGCGATATGTCTTTTGATGTTTCCCGTTCCCCAGCCACTATGGTGGAGCGGAGAACAACATTTTTAAAGTTGACCACCCTTCGCCAAGAGGACAATGAGGTGGGTGCCATGGCACAGGTGTTCTGGTCCCTGGCCGAGGGCACTATTTTACTATTTTAATACCGGGCTGGATGACCCGGTTCCTCAAGAGGAAATGGTTCAGTTGGACACATTTGGGTTCTGGGAATTCGTGTGCTACTTGCAGCATCGGCTTCTGTGGGATGTCCCAGCCACTCCTGTCTCTTCTGGTGGGATGGCCGCCAGCCCAGCGCCACTGCACAAGAAGTCTACCAGACCAGTGTCACATCACAAGGTGGTCGTCAGCCCAACGCCACTGCCCATGATTGCAGCAAGTCCAGCACCATTGCACAAGATGGCCGCCAACCCAGCACCACAAGGCAAGATGGATGCTATCCAAGCACCTCAGCACAAGGTGGTCGCCAGCCCAGCGCCACGATGCAAGATGGCCACCAGCCCAGCGCTACAGCAAAAGGTGGTCGCCAGCCTAGCGCCACGATGCAAGATGGTCGCCAGCCCAGCGCCACAGCACAGCCCTGGGGGGCTTCTGTCTCGACCACACGGATGTAATGGTCTTCTGCTCTGCCCTGGTGGGCTTCTGTCTCGTCCACACGGATGTGGTGGTCTTCTGCTCCGCCCTGGTGGGCTTCTGTCTCGACCACACGGATGTGGTGGTCTTCTGCTCCGCCCTGGTGGGCTTCTGTCTTGACCATCCGTTCCTTCCCCTGATCCTCCGCCGGTCCACCTCCCTCCTGGGCTCCTTGTTTTTGTGTTTGCACTTCTTGTCCCTGTTTCCCCATTTTACCTGGTCTTCTTGTCTCTGTTTCCCCATTTTACCTGGTCCTCCATCCCTCCCCCTGGTCCTCCGCCGCTCCACCTCCCTCCTGGTCTCTTTGTGTCTTTGGTCTCTTCTTGGGTTCAGGTGGAGCATCTGGTAGCTGCTCTGTGGAGGAAGGGGTAATGTAATGCTGTCTGGTCTCTGTTTGCCTTGGTGTCCACTAGTGGGCTCACTTCCCCTTAGGCACCTCACCGTAGGCACTACAATTCCCACTAGCCTTGTCCCTTCATCACAGTAATTGCACTCCTGCTAATTGCACCAGGTGCCTTCACTTATTTGTCATTAGCCTCCCTATATTTACCAGTCCTTTCCTATTGTCTGTATGGAGTCCTTTCCTTTCGTGATCCCAGTCTTCTCGTCCTCCGAGATTCCGAGTTCCCATTCCTGTTCCTCTTCCTATCCCTTCCTTTGTTTGTTAATTTGGATTGTTTTCTGGTTTTGACCCTGGCTTGTTTTGACTTCGATTTGGATTACCCCATTAAAACATACCTGCAATTGGATCTCTCTCTCTCCCTGTGTTTCACTGGATCGCGATGACAATACTGATGATGATGTCTCGATTAAACGCATCTTCCGCTCAGTTTTATCCATTAATTATAGTAATTCAAATTTACAGTATAATTGTTATTTTTTTACATTTATTTTCTGAAAAATATAACAACTTTTAATTTAATTGAATGCAAAAAAAAATATTCACATAAACTATCAATTGTATATAGATTAACTTTTATTCAAGCAACAAAAGTTGTTTTCTAAAGAGTGGTTTCTTTTTCTTTTCCGTGATTTCCATCAATGAAACTTGCAAGTTTCACTTTAAAAGTAATGCTTTCTCTTTAAAATCTTATTGCGTGAGGTATTTCTGACACATATCAGTTTAAAAAGTCAATCTCCGAAACTGTGTATTTTGACATAATTGTGTGTGTGTTTTCGTCGTTTTCGTGTTTTGGTCATATTTGAAATGTGGGCTAACAGAATTAAAATCAAAGTAGTTAAAGTTTATAACCCCTGTCAAACGTTAAGAAAAGTTATGCTAGAAGGCATATGGGAAAGGGGAAACTCTCACTCTAGGGCAGTACAAGAACAGATGAAAATGGGAGGATCATTACCTTATTTTATGGTAGCAAGTGGAAAGTTGATGGGGATTATGTCATATTCAGGTGATGAACTCTATGATTACTGGCAAACTGTATGAATCAGCAGAGGAGATTATAGGTAAATCTCCTCTGCTGAGGATGAGGAAAAAGAAAATGGTTCCATGGTGGTCAGAGGAGTGCAAAGAAGCAGTTAAGGCATGGAACAAGAGTTTTAAAATCATTAAATCAAATCACACATTCAATAAAGTAATGGAGTATAAAAAAGCACCGGCCAAAGCTAAAAGAGTAATTCGTGAGGCAAAAAGAAAATACTGGAGAGACTTTTGCAGCAATATTGGGTCTGAAATCAAGATTAGAGAGGTATGGGGAATGATAAGGAAAATGGGAGGCATTAGAAGGGATTTTTGCATTACCAGTAATAAGAGGAAATTACATTGAGGCAGTAACTAATGCAGAAAAGGTAGAGGTACTGGCTAGGGCATTTGTTAAGTTACAATAGCACACAGAACTTATCCAGTGAAGAGTTAATGTGGAGAGCAAAGGTGATTGAGGAAAAAAGAGGCATATTGGGGAGAAAAGTCACAAATGAATGTGCAATTGATACAAATTTCTCATTATTTGAAATGAAAAGAGCTTTAATAGATGTTAAGAGTACTTCACCAGGGAAAGATGAGGTGTGTTACAAAATGATAGAGCAGATATCAGATGTGGCTAAGAGTTGTTTCAAATTTGTATAATAAGATAAGGGAGCAAGGGAAATTGCCTAAAATGTGGAAACACTCTGTGGTAGTACCTATAGGTGTCGTGGCAAAATTTAAGTCAACTCTCATCAGCATAAGAGACAGACTCATTCTCAGGTATAATTAAAAAGAAAGCTTTTAAAAGAAGGTCAGACAGTCATACAGCAACGCTGAGTTCCTGCAGAGTGAAACCGACCCAGGAAGAGGGCAGTCCTCCACCTTTATATCCCTTTGCTGCTTCAAGGTTACAAGTCTTAGCAGCTGTAAATTTACACACATAACAAGGAACACTCTCTATGGGCTGTTTCTCACACATTTAGGACTTAGGTGACCCCCTCAGGTCATCCTCAGACATCTGTTTCCCCCCACGTGTCATCCCTCTGAACCCACACAGCAATTCACAGAAGCAATGTTAAATTAATTTTTCCACCACATAGGTAAGCCTGGCAAGGATAAAACAGAAGTTAAAAGTGACATGACATTCAGCCAAGTATGGTGACCCATACTCAGAATTTGTGCTCTGCATTTAACCCATCCAAAGTGTACATGCGCACACACGCACAGCCCGGGGAGCAGTTGGGGGTTCGATGCCTTGCTCAAGGGCACCTAAGTCGTGGTATTGAAGGTGGAGAGAGAATTGTACATGCACTCCCCCAACCCCCAATTCCTGCCGGCCCAGGACTCGAACTCGCAACCTTTCAATTGGGAGTCCGACTCTCTAACCATTAGACCACAACTTAGTTTACCAGACTGAGGATGGGACATGCAAGTTTAAATAGTGGATTACATATTATAGGGAAACATCAGACTGGAGAATGTACAAACTGTGGAGTAATAAAAAAAAAGTAAAACACATAGATTCTAGATTGTACACAATACACCAGAGAAAGGGAAAATATGATGAAAATATGAGTGGTAAATAAACACTTAACAATGGAAAACTTATTGTCTATAACCAACACACAGTCCACAATTAGGGCGGTTATAACTTTTCTTAAAGAAACCCAACTAGCAAGTAGAAGTTTATTATTATTATTAGTAGTAGTAGTAGTAGTAGTAGTAGTAGTAGTAGTAGAAGTAGTAGTATTTATTAAATTTTCTCCTGTAGGATGATAGGATGTTAAAGGTTTTTTTTTTTTTTTTGTGAACGATGACATCCCAGTGTCATCACACCTCAGCCCAGTAGATGGTGGTAATGCACAATGATTGTAAACTACCAATAGAATTTACCGAAGAAGAAGAACAACAACAGAGGGAGGAGGAGAAGATCTGTGCGCTGAATAAAGTCAAACAAATCGTTTGTTATTTACGTAGTTTTTTATTTCTCAAACTGGAGCAGCGACTGGGTTTTAAAAGCCGTTGGTGGAACATCCCTGTAAATCACCGTCAAAGCGGCAGACGAAGACAAGAGGTACATTTCTGTCCAGTCCAAACTGTTAACATACCTGACATCTTAATCGTAACGTATTTATCTGAAATGTAACTAAATCAATTTTTTATATATACATATCAGCGGTGAAGCCAGTCAAATCTAACAGTGTGTGTGTGTTTGGGGGGGGGATATATATATATATATATATATATATATATATATATATATATATATATATATATATATATATATATACACACGTTATATATATATATATAACGTGTAATTTGAACAATTAGACGTTCTTGTGGCAATATTTGTTTTTAATTAATTATAAAGAATTCCAAGAACCACAAAACTGCTTGTTCCCACAGCCACGTACACAGGGAAAGTGCTTTATTTTGCAGCCAAACTCAAATGGCATAAATAATAAAAAATATAAAATGGCATAATAAAATAAAATGCTCAATAAATATTATAAAATATATAGTGAACACCGTGGTCCCCAGGATTTGTGTCACTGGTGCTACCGTTAAATAAAAAACACTGATGACATAGCTTGACTTCCTTCTTCTTATTTTCTAAAGATCTGTGAAAAAGCCCATGTTAAGTCCACTGTTTCCTTTCAATTCTCAGAAATCTTCAAATTTAACTCAGGATTTCATATGAAGCTTTTAGTTGACAACGTCACTGGTATGACCTATTTATTGTTAGGGAATTGTAAAAAAAAATAAAAAAAATACTTCATTTAGTGAGTATGCAATGATCGACAACATATGGTTTGATACCTTACAGCAGACATTTTGTAAAATGCTTTTTCGTGAAAGTCACGGGTGTTACTGTCACTGGTGTTACCTTTTTTATGGGAAGATCAGTATATCAGGTCTTATGTATGTCACTTGTGATTCATTGTGTTACTGTACTGTGTTACTGCGTTACCGTGCTGTTTATTTCTTTCAAATGAAATAAAACATAATCTCCTTATTTCTTGCATTTTCATTATTTTTCTGTAACTCTGACTACATGTGCTGAAAAAAATATTAAGAAAAATATTAAATAAATTTTTTTTCATATTGATAAAGAAGGTAACACCAGTGACAAAAATGGTTCATGTGGTCTTGAAATAATTGCACAAAAAAGCTAAATAGAAAAATAATTAAGCTGTCATTTATAAATTCATAAAGTAATCTAATAATGTGGTCTAAGTTTAAATGTTAGAAAAATAAATACATTTTAAGACATTTTGCCATACCAAAAGTGGATGTTTCTGTAGAATGACCCACATATATATTATTTCATCAGCCTTTACGACGGACTTCAGTGTCACATAATCCTTCAGAAATGATTCCAATATGTTGATTTACTATCAAAACAAAAGGTCACAGGTTCCAAAAAATATTAGGCAGCAAAACTGTTTCCAGACTGGTCATAAAACAATATATTAGAATGATATCTGAAGGATCAGATAACTCAACAATACAAATTTATGTGTGTGAGTAGTGTATTTGACTCTGAAAACTGGAGTAACAGCTGCTGAAAATTCTGTTCTGCATCTCTGAAATAAATTATATTTTAAAGTATATGTGTTATATATGTATATATAACCTCTGACACGGAGAAGAGTGAAAACTCTGCACATGACCGCTAAGTTAACGAACATCTGAACATAACGACCCAAATGCACATCGACAGATCTTATTCCATTTGTTCTGCAAAATGTAAACAAATGTATATTTCTGCAAGGGTAAATATTGTGGAAATATGAATATAAATTGTGTCAAAAGGCATTCCTCCTTGAACAGAGCTAACGCGGGTTTGGAAGGTATTTATCTCATACTCTGTGACAGCTTATTTAATGTAAAATTATACATTGTATTTAATTTATAAGTTACATGTAGGGAGACCAGAGATGATAGTAACACTTTTTGTTTGAGGCTCAGTAACTTAGTGGTTATTCATGCTAGACCTCTCAAACTTTGCTACATACTAGTCACAGATTATGTATGTTAATGTCAAATACAAAGAATAAAGTTGTAACGGCCTACCCTACAACTGGGGTGATGTAAAAGATGTAAAAATAAGAGGTAATTTGGTGAAACCATATCCACACTTTCCAGATTATGCAAGAACTTTATTGAAGAACAAAAATGAACAATTTAAACTAACAGAAATATTCTCGAACTTTAAACTCATAACTATAACAAATTGCTGTATGTGTGTGTGTGTGTGTGTTGTAGTTTGTTAGAACATTCATCTTTTGTCTGCTCGCTCTGATGTGCAAGCAATTTATCATTTTGGAAAATGATTATATTCAGTAGCTTCTCCTACTTTTCTTAGTGATGTATAGTGTCAGTTTATCATGAAGTGACGATTTTGTTCTAGTTGACTCGGATGGAAACGCTGCCTGTTTCCAAATGTTTTGTGCAATATTCCAATTTTGCGCATAAGATAAATATGCAACTTTGAAATGAAACCCAGCTTGTGTGTGTGTGTGTGTATTTATAGTGTATTTCTTAGGGGACTTTAAACTCAACAATATAACAAATTTATGTGTGTGTGTTTAGTATATTTCTTATGGGACTTTGAACAACAGTATAACACATTTGTGTGTGTAGTGTATTTCTTATTGGACTTTAAACTCAACAATATAACAAATTTGTGTGTGTGTGTGTGTGTATAGTGTGTTTCTTATGGGACTTTAGACTTAACAGTATAACAAATTGTCGTGTGTCAGTGTGAGTTGAGCTATAAAGTGTCAACAGTAAATATTTTCATCCGATTCCTGGTATCTTCTGGGTATTCCTTCTGTGCTTTCATGATTTGGTCCTTCAGATTAAAGTGCAAAACTGTGAGCATGTTAACTTTTTCTGGCTTGAGCTTTGCAGGGTGAGGTGAGATGATGTGTCCACTGGCACTAAGGAACACTTGTTGTGGGTCCGCAGAGAAACTTCTGAGCAATGGTAGCTAGATGAGGAAGCTCTTTAGCATGCAGACTCCACCACTGCAATGGATCTGCCTCTGATTTTATTATTTATATGGCACAGAAAGATAGACTTTTACACACTTCAGTCTTGGACTTCAGGCTCCTTTGCCCTCTGTTGCCTTATGGAGGTGATTTTGTTGAGGAGGGTGGCCTAGCCTTGGCACCGTTTTTCAGAGGTGGGGATCGAGGAGGTTGTGCTGGTTTGCTCTGTCTGGGCAGCTCCCTAACTCAATGTTGTCATCTCTGTCAGTTTTGAGGCTTCCGGAGTACAGAAGTCGACTGTGGCTTCAACGTCATCAGAAAAGCTTCCCTTAAACCGTGGATCAACAAAGCTTATCAAGTCCACCAACTTCTTTGCATCATCAGTGTACCTGGACTCGAGATCAGTCTTCATTAAAGGGGGGGTGAAATGCTATTTCATGCATACTGAGTTTTTTACACTGTTAAAGAGTTGGATTCCCATGCTAAACATGGACAAAGTTTCAAAAATTAAGTTGTACGTTTGAAGGAGTATTTTTGTTCCCAAAATACTCCTTCCGGTTTGTCACAAGTTTCGGAAAGTTTTTTTCGAGTATGGCTCTGTGTAACGTTAGATGGAGCGGAATTTCCTTATATGGGTCCTGACGCACTTCTGCCGGGAGAGCGCGCGCTCCCGTATAGCGAGGCTGAGCAGCACAGACATTTCACTGATCAGAGCGAGAGCGTCGCGAAAAGTCACAAAAGAAGTGTGTTTTTGGTTGCCAGGGCAAGACAAACCTGCACAGATTACCAAAAAAAAAACAGCATTAAGGGACCAGTGGATGGAGTTTATTTTTACAGAGCATCAACGGAGTTGTGCAAGTGTTTTTGTTTGTTCCCTGCATTTCGAAGATGCTTGTTCACAAGGCACAGTTTGACGACGGATTTGCGTATCGTTTATTTCTTAAGGATGATGCAATTCCAAGGAAAAAGGGTCACGATCGTGTGTTGGAACCGCAGGCAGTGAGTAAAACTGTTTCGAATATCTCTGCCTCCTTGTTAGTGCCTCCCCTCCCATGCCGGAGACCCGGGTTCGAGCCCCGCTCGGAGCGAGTCGTTGCTGCTGCTGCTTTCGTTCAGTTTCAGCCTCTGGATCATAAATAAACGGCTGAATCTGACTGTAAATGGTTTGTTTTGGATGATGGGTTTTCCCTCACGGTAATGTCAGAGCCTTTAATATGTTTTTCAATGGCTCTGGGTAATGTCACAGCTTCCAGACGCTCTCAACCCAAAAGCCTATTCGGGCTCGTGATTCTTTAGCTCCGCCCACACGCCACGCCTCCAGTCGGTCGTGTTTTTCCGGGAAAAATCGGTACAGACTATCTTTCTCTTATGAATATAATAAAACTAAAGACTTTTTGGAGTTATGAAGGATGCAGTACTACTCTATATGTACTCAAGATTAACAGGATATTGAGTGAAAACGAGCATTTCACCCCCCCTTTAATATCTTTAGGTTTTTGGTAAGGGCACCATCTTCATTTTTCATGACAGGCTTACTCGGCTCTCTGAGGCCAAAGCATCAGTGAAAGGACTGAGTGGATCAAGGATTTTTAAGACTTGCTCAATGACTGCGATATCTGAATCCTTTGGCATCAGATAACATGCCCCTCTCTCAATTGCCAGTACGGCGAAGACAGCATTTTCTGAGTCGATCCCCATCAAGTGACTACATCATGGATGATCGACCTCTGAGAGATGTTTAAGGCCTCTAGTTTATTTCTGAGCTCTCTTCTTCTCTTTCCAGCTTCTTGCACCAAATGTTGACAAGCTCGGATTGCTGTGTCCGCCCTCTGATTTTTCAGAGCTTTCGAAATGGCAAGATTCAAGTTGTGGCCAAAACATCCAAACCACTGAAAGGGGAAGGCGGTGTCACTCTCAAAGGCCCTTTTCATATTTTTAGCATTATCAGCTGTTATACTGACAAGACGCTCTTTGTTGATGTCCCACTCTTGCAACATGTTATCAAAAACTCTTTTGATATTGTCAGCAGTGTGGTTTTCTGAAAAGAACTGATTTTCCAGGCAATTTGATTGAAGTTTCCAGTCTAAGAGGTAGTGGAGGGTGAAGCTGATGAAATACGATATGTGAACGGTATTATGATATTATGAATAACTTGTTATCTTTACAAGAATATCAGAATCATGCAATGAGCAAGTCTCCGTTTATTAGACATTTATATCACAATATCACATCAGTTTGTTCCATCACATCTGCAGTAGAGACCTGAACCAGGAAGTTGGTCGCCAGATCAGATTTATTTTACTGTCTATGGTTAAATCGTAACACCTGGAGAGCGCCAGGATGTTTTCCTCTGAGGTGCTCGTGCATCGCAGTTGTGTTGCCGTGGTACACCATATCGGTTTTACAAAGGGAACAAAGGGCCATTTTATTTGGCCTCTGTTTAAAGTATTCCCATACTTTTGATAACAGTGGTCTCTGTTTATGTGATAGAATGCAACTTTCTTGATTCCCAGTATGCCATTAAGCGAGATGTAAACAGTGTGACGCGTCGACGCATTTCACATACAACCTGCACCAGGGCCCCTCTAACCCCAGTTACTGCCCTGGGTTAAGGTACAGAGACGGAGCAATGTACTGTGTGTACTGTAAGAAATAAAACAAGAAGACATGTGGTTTAAAAGATGGCAAGTAAAATAAAAAGCACATCTGCAATACAGTTTCATTACTGTTCATTATTATCCAGAGCGGCTTACTATAAATAATTTGTGCGACCAAATCATGTTTTGCGTCAGTAACTGAAAAAGTTAGTAGCGCAAGTGCCACCAGTGGAAAAGGTTAGTGTAGATCCCTGACAACACTAGTACTAAAATTCATATTACTATTATTATTATTATTATTATTATTAATATTATTATTGTCTTAATAACAAGCCAAGCCAGTGTTAACTATTATAGCTAGATTTACCATTTATAAAGTGCAAGTTGACTCGCACTTTGTGACATTGTATGACTTCCTTGCATTCCATCAACATATACCGTATTTTCTGCACTTTAAGGCGCACTTAAAATCCTTTAATTTTCTCAAAATACAGCAGTGCGCCTTATAATCTTTAAATATACTCCAAAAGTATTAGTTAGCCAAAAAATGTATGCAAGTAAATGTAACCCGTTACTACCCACCTCTGGAAATGTGCGTTTCTGTCCATCACTGTCCTTGACATCCATGACTTGTAATGTGTCTTAAATTTTGGTATGGAAAGTCCAGATATGTCTTAATTGTTTTTTATTTTTTTACATTAATATGAGTTCCCCTAGCCTGTTTATGGTCCCCCAGTGGCTAGAAATTGTGATAGGTGTAAACCTGGTGTGTCCTGCTCTGCCTTTGAGAAAATGAGAGCTCAGATGGGCCGATCTGGAATCTTCCCCTTATGACATCATAAGGGGATAGGTTACCTGCCCTTTCTCTGCTTTGCCTGCCCAAACGTTTACATATAATTCAGTCTCAATGTCAGCACAGGCATTACAAACATACTTATACGATATATGACAGCACCGCCACAAAACAGTGAGTAACAGTGTTCATTAATGCGTGTTAATAATAATAAGTGTTCCTGTAGCTCAATTGGTAGAGCATTGCATTATCAAACACAAGGTTGGGGGTTCGATTCACCAGGAACACATGATAGGTCGAAATTGATAGCCTGAATGCACTGTAAGTCGCTTTGGATAAAAACGTCTGCTAAATGCATAAATTTAATTTAAATTTAACTAATGCCTGATCTGTGATCAGTTATTTCTAATGTGTAGCTAATTATTCATGTTCACACAAGCTTTCTTTCTAAATCATTTAATACTGTTTATGCATTAGTGAATCAAGCCAGTGACTAAACAATCAACTTTGCATAGTTTTCTCTTAGTAGCATAGCATGAAACAAATCTGTTATTTAAATTGTGATTAAACTACAGAGAGCGGTTAAAGAATGCTCCCTTTATATTGTTCGGAGCCGTCAATCACACATCGTGAATAGATCTGCACACTTGCCCAAACTGCCGTTATAATGAATGACGCTGTTATGCTGCACAACAAAGCTCTTACTGTATTCATGTCGATAAGGTGTTTGCTGTTAGTTGTGGTGAAAGCATTTTGTGAAAGAACTGCATTCCCGCTAAAAAAAAAACTCTGTCTTCTCAATGCTCATCACTTCAGCCTTTCATGTGATGGGAAAAGATCTAAAAAATAATTATATCAATACTTCCACGATTCGTAAATCTCGACAGCTGTAATAGTATTAGTAAAAGTATTTGAGAACTGTTACAGATGTAATGTGCATTTCGAATGCAAAGATGTCAGCCAATCATAACAGTTGTCGTTTACTCTGAGTCTCACAGCAGACACACTCCTTCAAACAGAGCATTCAAGCCAGAGGACTAAAATCAGGATAAAAAAGTGCCTTTTCTTTCTAAATTTTAAAAGTAAAAATCATACTAAGATTATAAGTACACCTCAAGAAATATTTAAAAAGCATTAAAACAAAGACAAGGTCATGGGACCTTAAAAAAAAAAAAATTAAAAATGAAAATATCAACTAGTGGAATACAGTGGAATGGCCCCTAATCAGGGAACTGATTCTCACTGAAATATTTGACTTCTCTAATTTGTCTCAATCAATCCTCACTTGTGAAGGCTGCTGGTGTTGATCAAATACCATAAAAGTCTATATTTTATTTGTGCATATTGGATTTTTTTTTTCCAGAATGAAACCAAATCTCCCCGTATTATTTTCCTCCTAACGCTGCTTCTCACTCCAGTCCAGGGGGTGGTGCAGAGCGGGCCATCACCATCTTGGCAGCATGTCACTCCGGGGTAATTGAAAATGAGCAAAAATCGGAAACTGGTTGTTGAAACCACGCCCACATAGCGCGACTGTCACTCAAGTGGCCACACCCTTAATTATGCAGAACTTTAAGGCTTAATATAATTGAAACGGATGAATTAGAAAAAAATTCAAACCACTCACAGTTGTCATGAAGGGTAAAATTTGCTATATAGACTAAAATCATTTTTGGAACCAGACTTTTTCTGCTATAAAGTTAGGCATTTTAACATGGGTAGTCTATGGGGATTGACTCCCTTTTGCAGCCAGCCTCAAGCGGCCAGTTGATGACTTATAGTTTTAGTCACTTGCTTGTTGGCTTCATGAGAGAGAGAGTGGGAGGTTGCCACTTGGTTTCACCCCGCTTTCTGTTGTTTTGTTGTGATGCTGGTTTAAAATAGAAACGGTTAGAAATGTTGTTTCTGTAAATAAAGGAATACAGAGTCAATAAATATATATAATATGTCTAATTTTCTCATCCTCACAGTCGTGACTCAGTTTTGAAGCAAGCAGGAATATCTGGAGGAGTATCATCTGAACTGAGATCTGCTGCTGTGAAGATGGAATTTGTTAAAGAGGAGAGAGAAGAGAACACAAGTGAGCCAGAAACCTGGAGAATAAAACAAGAGGAACCAAAAACCTGGAAAATAAAACAAGAGGAACCAGAAACCTGCAGAATAAAATACAAGGAACCAGAAACCTGGGTAATAAAACAAGAGGAACCAGAAACCTGGAGAATAAACCACGAGGAACCAGAAACCTGGGGAATAGAACATGAGGAACCAGAAACTCTGAGAATAGCTCATGAGGATCCAGAAACCATGAGAATAAAATATGAAGAATCAGAAACCATGAGAATAAAACACGAGAAACCAGAAACCATGAGAATAAAACACGATGAACCAGAAACCATGAGAATAAAACACGAGGAACCAGAAACCTGGGGAATAGAACACGGGGAACCAGAAACTTTGAGAATAACTCACGAGGAACCAGAAACCTGGAGAATAAAACACGAGGAACCAGAAACTATGAGAATAAAACACGAGGAACCAGAAACCATGAGAATAAAACATGAGGAACCAGAAACCTGGGGAATAGAACACGGGGAACCAGAAACTTTGAGAATAACTCACGAGGAACCAGAAACCTGGAGAATAAAACACGAGGAACAAAGAGGTTGGTTTTTATTCATCAAACAGTAATTAAAGACGAATGTGGTACATTCACAGATCCGTTATGTAAAAATAAGTTTTAACCATCATTAAAATGTCTTAAATCCATGTTTTATGGAAATGTGACTGAACTGACACTGAGGATATTTAATTAATTTTACTTTAAGTGTTCAGTGATGGTCATCTTTAAAAAAGTAATTAGTTACAGTTACAAATCACTTCTCCCAAAAACTAATTGAGTTAGTAACTTACTAGTTAGTTAGTTACCACATTGTAAAAGTAATTAGTTACTCAGCAAAGTAACTGTCATGTTATTTTTACGTTCTATAACATCTTTAATTTCAAAGATGTGATTCAAGAATAAAAACACTATATCCAGTAGTTTAGAACATTTGCCATTTATTTGAACTTAATAGATTGCAGCCTGCCATATGATATGCATAGAAATAAAAATATATAAAAAATAAATATTATGCAAAATTAAGACACAAATGTAAACTTGGGTAAAAAGAAGCAAAGAAAAACATAGCCATTAGTGCAAATCTCTGTAACCGTATGTAAGGCCTACTGCACAATAGACCGAGCACTATCCAACTCTTAAATATTCAGTAAAGTAATACAAAGTAAATATTGAAAATAAGTAATATTCAGTTATTCACACACTTTGCAACCAAGTGCAAAACTAAGACAAACAAATGTAAATGCTCTATTTCTGCGTTTCCACCACAGGAACCAGGAACTAAATAAAGTTCCGGGTAAAATAATTCCCCTCAGAAAGTCCCTGCTGGCGAGGTAGTACTTTTCCAAAGTTCCAGAACTTTTGTGGGTGGTACTTGGTCGCTAAAACATCCTGATTGGTTTAGGTCACGCAGCATTGGTTGAGTTCAACCACCATTTATTCGGATCATTTTCAAAATATTACTGTTATTGTCATGAAATTTTATGTTAAAATTATTTCAGGCGAGAATGTAGTTGTTTAAAACTCAAATCTATGGTTTATTTATAAAGACAGCACCTGTTTAAAAATGTGTTTCGCCGATCTCAGAGACGGTCAGCTCCACGCAATCAGCGAGAGCTCAGTGATCATGTATCCGCCGAGACCAGCCTCACCTCGGCTAGTCCTTCTGATGTGTGCCACTGGCTCTTTAGTGGTTAAACATAAAATATATTTCATTTTTGGTAAATCTAACAGGTAATCTTTGGTCTGTATTCAGTTTATCTATATGTTAATATGAAAATAAAAAAGGCAAATTAATATAATATTTAGTTTCATTGTAATGGCTGTATATATACACATATCCCTGAACTAAGTACATTTCTGCAGCTATTATTATGTTTAAATGAAAACGAAAGGAGGTAGTGGTATTTGATAACCTATTTCGTTTTATTGTAAATATACAGAGAGGAAAATTGCAGTAGCCAAGGCGATCTGACTGATGTTATCAAGTATGCTGCTGTTTGCAGAATTACCAGATTGGACATCACACTCCCGAGTCGAATGCACAAAGTCCGAACTACCGAGGATACATGTCCAAAATCAGCGTACTTTGTATTGAGAAAAGTGCACTGCTTGTTGACTCAAATCATAATTTAACGTTCAACAACATATATTTGCTGCGCCGGTGCTCATTCAGTAAAGATTTAAACTGAACATAGACTGTCAGTTTAGGCCTTTATGCAAAAATGCAAATGCATTTTGCAAAGAACAAACACTGTTGCTGGAGCAGTCAATCTGTAGTGCTTCTTTACAAAATGACATCGCCATCTACTGGCCTGGCAGCATAATGCAATGTTTTTAGATTTTTCATGGATCTGTGTCAGAGTATGTGAGCCGAGTAGAGCAGCATGATTTTGCCTGGAGCTAGGAGGAGATTTTTCGAAAGTCTGATTGTTGAGGTTTTCACTTGCTCCGTCATAAGCACAAATTATGCCAACTCACACATTAAACATAATTAGTTAGCTTGACCGATGTGTGGATCACATACAAAGGTTAAAATGACAGTGGATGAGTGTGGGAGGTTAAAGAATGTTGTAAATTGTACAATATTGTATTTATTTTTAGTTTAATATAATTTCTGAACAGAACTTAGATTTTTCAGGCATAGTGAAATGATTTAGCCACGAAGCAGTGTTTCTGATCAGTGTAATGAGGATCAGGAAACGGTGAACCCTGAGCAGAGCTGGAGTGGAGTGATTATTGAGTGCTTGGAGTGCGGAGGGCAGTGGCGGTTTCTCCATTAGGGCGATTGGGCGACACACCACCAAAGGAAAGGGAGTGATTTTTTTTTCTTTTACATTCAAGCACAGTGTTAGGCTAGCTTTCACTATTCTAGACTGTTTTTGCTGCCTCTAAATAGTCAAATCAGTGTCGAGTCGCGTTCTGTGTAGTACCGCCGCTTTTTGGGCGATTTCTGTCAAACTGTGAATCGCCCAGAGTGCTCTCATAGACTTCCATTCAAAGATCTTTTTTTTTTTTTTACTGCAGCCACTGCAATGCAATCTCAATGAGTTCCGGGAGGGCTAGCCCTAATGTGATTTCGTCATTGTGCATAACCTTAACTTGTTTAAAGAAATTTAAACATCAAACAAGTATCTACAAAGGGCGGGAAGTCGTATAAACAAGTATTTTCGAGGAAGTGGTATGAACAGAGAAAAAGGCTAATAGGCTGCGAAGTAGCTGACGCTGTATTCTGCTGCTAATTTACAGCTGCATTTTGTTACATCGTGAGAGCATGACGGACATTGCATGGACAACTACAGGTGTCACCGAAATGCATCATCTCTCGGAGAAGGGGAAAAAACACGAAAGAGCAAAGATGCATATGGATAGTAGGGAGCAGGTTAATATAAGTGAGTAATTTAAGTAAGCAGTGTAACGTACGTGAGGAATGTGATATAAATGAGCAGTAATATAAGCGAGTTGTGTAAACAGTGATTTATGTGACTTCAATTATTTCTTATTAAACTGAAATCGAAGTAAAAAGGTTTTTTTTTTTTTTTTTTAAACCACGGCCTGGCGTCAGTCTTCATTTGCTGCTGCTGTTAACATGCATATAAAAACATACGCAGAGCAAGAGATTGATTCCTAATGTCAGTTTAATTTTAATTAATACTATAGTAGTTCAGTTCCCTTTACATCTTTAACTAGCTGTTAATTAATAATTTATCCCCCTGAGAGAACTGGCAGGAGCCGCCACTGGCGGAGGGGGTATTGGTGCCACTCTACTCCGCACACATACTCTGATCTGTGTTAAAAAGGGACAGTTTTGTCATAGTTTTTATCTGTACAGAAATATTTTAAAACATTCCAATTGATTTTCATCTTTATAATGATTTCATTTTAGGCCTGATGGAAATGAAAGAAGAAAGACAAGATCTGAATGAGGTGGAGGAGAAATATCAGGATCAGAAAGAGCATGATGTCAATGGAGAAAAATCAGCGATTTGCAGCATTAAAGAAAGAGAAGTCAAAGGGCCTTTCAGCTGCTCTGAGTGTGGAAACACGTTCACATGTAACAGAAATCTTAAGAGGCACATGTTAATTCATGCTGAAATAAAACCTTTCAGCTGCTCTCAGTGTGGAAAGAGTTTTACCACGAGAGCAAGCATTAAGGATCACATGTTAATTCATGCTGGGATAAAGCCTTTCAGCTGCTCTCAGTGTGGAAAGAGTTTTACACAGAAAGGACAACTTAAGAATCATTTGGTAACTCATACTTCAGAAAAGCCTTTCAGCTGCTCTGAGTGTGGAAAGAGTTTTACACAGAAATCAAGCTTAAAGATTCACATGTTAATTCATACTGGGATAAAGTCTTTCAGTTGCTCTCAGTGTGGAAAGAGTTTTACATATAAACTATGCCTTAAGAAGCACATGTTAATTCATACTGGAATGAAGCCTTACAGCTGCTCTCAGTGTGGAAAGAGTTTCACACATAAAGTAAAGCTTGAGAATCATTTGGTAACTCACACTTCAGAAAACCATATCAGCTGCTCTCAGTGTGGAAAAAGTTTTACCACGAGAGCAAGCATTAAGAATCACATGTTAATTCATGCTGGAATTAAGCCTTTCACCTGCGCTCAGTGTGGAAAGAGTTTCACATTTAAAGGAAACCTGACGCATCACATGTTAATTCATGCTGGGATAAAGTCATTCAGCTGCTCTCAGTGTGGAAAGAGTTTTACAAAGAAATCAAACCTTACGAAGCACGTGTTAATTCATACTGGGGAAAAGCCTTTCTCCTGCTCTCAGTGTGTAAAGACTTTTAGAGATAAATCAAGCCTTAAGGATCACATGTTAATTCATACTGGGATAAAGTCTTTCATCTGCTCTCAGTGTGGAAAGAGTTTTACAAAGAAAGCAAGCCTTAAGAAGCACATGTTAATTCATACTGGGTAAAAAGCTTTCATCTACTCTGTGTAGAAAGCCTTTTAAACATAAAGGTGACCTTGATAATCATTTGGTAACTCAGATTTCATAAGCCTTTTACATATTAAAGGGGTCATCGGATGCCCAATTTCACAAGTTGATATGATTCTTTAGGGTCTTAAAAAAAAACTTACTTTGGTTAAAATGTCTCAATTGTAGTGTAACCATTGATGTTACTGCTGTGTTAATATTTACATTCAATTAAATTCAAGTTTATTTGTATTGAAAGTGAAGAGTTGTCATCAGGTTACAGAGCCCCTCCCCTCAATATCGCCCTCTCCGCCATGTTGGCAGGATCCCAGCAGCAAAACATGATTGTTTACATGTGGTGTTAACTCTAGTGGAGGAGGTTCTCGCAATTCCGCACTGTTTTACCATGCCTGGAAGTTACTGCTGCGTTAAAAAACTGCTCCATTAGCTCACACGATACATATGGAACACACAGGAACAATGGAATACAGTTTTTTAGGTTAAACCAGGCGCAAAACAGTGGTATTTGGAGAAGCTCTCAGGCATCCAAAATATCGACCCATTCAAGCTCCCTGCAGTGGAATGGCACATAGACCTGGACCATTTACCTACATGCATATATATGGACATTGTGAATTATCTAAACAATGCAGGAGTTTAAAAGCCACAAGTCTTTGGAAAGTTTTTCCAAATCATTAGGTTCTGTCATTCAGAAACATGGCTTTTCATACCACTGCTATGCTGATGACACTCAACTCTACCTCTCATTCCATCCTGATGATCCGACGGTAGCTATTCGCATCTCAGCTTGTCTAACAGACATTTCTTCCTGGATGATGGACCATCAACTTCAACTCAACCTTGCCAAGACAGAACTGCTTGTGATTCCAGCAAACCCATCGTTCCATCACAATTTCACCATCATGTTAGTCACATCAACCATAACTCCTTCAAAAACAGCTAGAAGCCTTGGAGTAATGCTGTGTTCACACCAAACGCGAATAGAGCGTCAAATTCGCGTCTACCGCGCCTAGTTTACCGCTTGACCATTTTGAGATCATTCGCACGTGAAATTAACTTCACAACAGACGCGAATTCGCGTCATGGGGGGCTTCTGCCAGCTGAGTTCACGCAGCATTTTCAACCGCCATTTTTATTCGGATAATTTTCAAAATATTACTGTTATTGTGTCATGAAATGTAGTTTTAAAAGTATTTCAGGCGAGAATGAAGTTGTTTTAAACTCAAATATGCGGTTCATTTATAATGACAGCGTCTATTTAAAAAAATGTTTCGCCGATCTCGGAGATGAGCTCCATGCGATCAGCGGGAGCTCCGTCATCATGTATCCGCCGAGAGCAGCCTCACCTCGGATAGATCTTCTGACATTTGCCGCTGGCTCTGATGTCTCTTTAGTGGTTCAAGATAAAATATAATTCGTTTGGGGTAAAATGAAACGTTTCTTATCTTTGGCCTTTATTCAATTTATCTATTAATATGGGAACATAGGCTACTGTTGAATGAGTGACTCCTAGCAGGCTCCTGATTGGTTAACGTGGCGCGAATTGACGCCAAAGTTCAAATTTTTCAACTCGGGCGGCAGACGCGAATTCGCGTTAAACGCTAAATGCACAAAAATCACCATTCGCGCGAATGAGGCGAATTCCAGACGCGCGTAAATGCGCCTTTGCATTGACTTAACATTGAAATCATTCGCACTAGACGCTCTATTCGCGTTTGGTGTGAACACAGCATTATGATTGATGATCAGCTGACTTTCTCAGACCACATTGCTAAAACTGTCCGATCCTGCAGATTTGCTTTATTCAACATCAAGAAGATAAAGCCCTTTCTTTCGGAACATGCTGCACAACTCCTTTTTCAAGCTCTTGTTCTGTCCAGGCTGGACTATTGCAATGCCCTCTTGACAGGTCTTCCAGCCAATTCTATCAAACCTTTACAATTAATTCAGAACGCGGCAGCAAGATTAATTTTTAAAGAGCCAAAAAGAATACACGTCACACCTCTGTTTATCAATTTGCACTGGCTTCCAATAGCTGCTCGCATAAAATTCAAGGCATTGATGTTTGCCTACAAAACTACCACTGGCTCTGCACCAATTTACCTAAATTTGTTACTTCAGACTTATGTGCCCTCTAGAAGCTTGCGTTCTGCAAGTGAACATCGTTTGATTGTGCCATCCCAAAGAATCACGAAGTAACTTTTATGGACTTTTAAATTAAATGTTCCCTCCTGGTGGAATGACCTCCCCAATAGGGCCCTTCGCGGGACTGTTTTCTTCATCCCGCTCCCGCCGAATTTCTGACCATTACCGCCCGCTCCCGCAATGTATGTGTTACACTCCCGCCCGCTCCCGCAATATGTATGTCCACTCCCGCCCGCACCCGCAAAACTCTGACAATTTATTCCCGCACAATAATAGAGATGCATTGATTTTGTGTCTTCTCCCGTCCCGCAGGAAAAAAACAAACATGTATTTGTATTGATATTATTAAAGAGATTCATGGGGTTGTTTGTTTCGTTTCCCTGGCCTGCATATAAAAAAAAATAATAAAAAAAGATAAAACACATAATACATTCAAATATAATTTAGTTTTTATCAAAAACTTTGCACATAAAAATAGACTGCTTTGCAAAAAAAAATATACATAATATGATAAAATGGGCTACATGAAAAACAGCAGTTTTACAATTATTAGCCAAATGTCGCAGGTATTCTGTTTGAAAAATACAAATAAGAATAAAAACATTCAAACTTAGGCAGCCTGCTCAATAACACTGGCATCATCACGCCTCTTGACATAATTAACAAATGGCAACAAGGGGCTGTGCTCAAAAAACAACACTAATAAATAACATTAGGTTCTTTTCTACATCATCTACTGACATCTTCTCCATCATGTCGCTAGGCAACCTCCCTATCCCGCGGTGTTTTTTTTATCCGCCCATTCCCGCCCGCAGCAAAATTCAAACCGCGAGATTTGCGTTGGGTCCCGCGGGACCCGGCGGGACTCAATCCTAATGCAGCCCTCTACTCCCCAACTCAATCCGAGCAGCTGAGTCATTATCCATCTTCAAGAATCGGCTTAAAACACATCTCTTCCATCTTTATTTGACCCTTCTTTAATACTCACTATTCTAATTCTATTCTTTAAAAAATCTAACTACCTTTCTAATCTTTTTGTATTCTATTTTCTTTTCATTTATTATGCAATTGTATATACAGTATGTGTGTGTGTGTGTGTTTTTTGTGTGTGTGTGTAAAGACCACTAACTAGCTTGCTCTATTCTTTTTTTTATTCTGTTTTCTTTTTATTTATTATATTATTTAAAATTCCATGCTACGTGTATTGTGTTAACTTAACTGAGACTTGTTATAGCACTTATATATCATTGCTTTTTTTGTTGTTTTTGATTGCTTCCACTGTCTTCATCTGTAAGTCGCTTTGGATAAAAGCATCTGCTAATTGAATAAATGTAAATGTAAATGATTGAGCAAAAATGTTTAGTTGTATAAGTTGTAGGACCTCTGTGAACAGACACGAATAAACTTCACAATCTGAGCACCATTAATTATTATCTGAAGGGAACAATGCTCAGTTATATGTCAGCTTTAAGAGGACATATAACGGAGGACCTCAGTTCCAAAATACCCCTGCTCATCAGAAAACGAATCATGAGCTAATCATGTGACGTTGACATCCTGAGTAGGTTTTCATGCGGCTATCTCCTAAAAAGGAGCTGATTTAATGAACTCTGATCACAAAATCCAAACCGGAATCAACAATAATTAACGAACCACAACAAAGGATCCATACAGCGTGTCAACTTGCTTGAAACAAACGGAACTTTTTAATAAATAATCTCTAAAGGACAACCACTGAAAAATCTGAAGGTTTAACTATATTAACAAATAATATGTTTTAAGTCTGAAGTCTGTTCAAGGTAATCGGTGCCACTTTAATGTTTTATATATGGCTTTTATAACTTATGCAGATAGTGCTTTTAAATGTGTGTAAGGTATGGAAAGTTTAGTATGGAAACGAATGGCCATGAGTGTTTGCAAGAGTGTGAAAAGATGGTATTTTGAAAGGTGTGTGTTGTACGATACGTTATAGAAGTTATTAAACAAAAGCTTGCAAAAATATTGCTAAGTTGAAGTATCATGTTAAAGAATGCATGCTCCACCTTGCAGCAAGCAGATTGGAAGATCACGTTGTGGGATGGGTCCATTCCGCTTGGATAAAACCCAAATGTCTGAACTAATTCAGTGCACTGCGCTTCCATCTTTGCCATTGCTTGACAAGGCAACAAGTTAATCTCCAACTCTTCTATTCAATGCTAATGCAAGTAAAACAATAACTTTATTTCTTGCTGAAGTAAGTATTAATTTATCTTAAGCAGTAAATATAAGACACATTTCTGCTTTTGTGATATTCTTGGTGCGATCTAATGAATAACTTACTTCTGGGACTTAATTCAAATCCCTTATCATCCTTTTCAATAAACTCTGTGTGTGTATATGTGTGTGTCCATTAGGTCCATGTAATAGAGTAGCTCAATAAATTATTGTTTCATTTATAAAGAAATATTGTCTTGTGTGGTGTATTTTAAGATTAAACTATGCCCAGATCCTGTGCTACCTAGCTCGTAATGTATAAATTATCATTCTGTTTGTATTCTCATTGTTCATGAAGTAACATAAACAGAATTGTAAAGATATACTGATTTTAACATTTGCTGGAAAAACCGTTGAAGTATAAACTAATAAAATTTGGAATCAGTTCAATTAAAACAATTCAAATCTTTAGATTTGATTCTTCTTCAAAATAAATGAGCAAAATTTTTTTATGATTAAGTCAAACTTAAGGGACCTGAGGGTGTCCGGTTTGGGGACCATGTGATTTCGTCTCTGCTTTTTGCAGATGATGTCATGTTGGCTTCATTGGGCCAGGACCTTCAGCCTGTGCTGGGATGGATTGCAGCCGAGTGTGAAGCGGCTGGGATGAGAATCTGCACCTCCAAGTCCGAGCCCATGGTTCTCAGCCAGAAAAGGGTGGTATTGTCTTCAGGTTAGTGGAGAGCTCCTGCCTCAAGTGGAGGAGTTCAAGTATCTTGGTCTTGTTCACGAGTGAGGAAAGGATGGAGCAGGAGATTGACAGGTGGATAGGTGCAGCTTCTGCAGTGATGTGGGCGATGTACCTGTCTGTCGTGGTAAAGAAGGGGCTGAGCTGCAAGGCGAAGCTCCCAATTTACCGGTTGATCTACGTTCCAACTCTCACCTGTGGTCATGAGCTGTGGGTTATGACCAAAAGGACAAGATCCCGGGTACAGGCAGCTGAAATTAGCTTTCTCCGTAGGGTGGCTGGGCGCTCACTTAGAGATAGGGTGAGGAGCTTGGCCACATCAAGAGGAGCCAGCTGAGGTGTCTCGGGCATCTGTTCCGGATGCCTCCTGGACGCCTTCCTGGGAAGGTGTTCCGGGCACGTCCCACTAGGAGGAGCCCCCGGGGAAGACAGAGGACACGCTGGAGTGTCTCTATCTTTCTGCTGGCCTGTGAATGGCTCGGTATCACCCAGAAGAGCTGGAGGAAGTATCTAGGAAGAGGTAAGTCTGGGCATCTCTGCCTAGACTGCTGCCCCGCGACCTGGCCCCAGATTAGCGGAAGAAGATAGATGGAGATGGATGGGATAAAATAAAACACTACAAACACAATTTCATCCGATGACACCTTTGAACTTTTTGTTCATTTTATCAACAATGTTCTGTATCAGAGCAAATCAGACAATTTAAGATTCAAACAGAACAGTGTTGAAACACAAGGACCAAGGCCCAAGACAACAGATGATCATAAATCAAATCCTAACACCAGCCTGAAGTAAGCCTAACCAACCAACCAAACTCTTTCAGCTTTGAACAGCTTGCAGCATTAAAACAAAAGAACACTTATTGATAATTCAACTCAGAAAGTAACAAAGATTAATGGTCAAAGAGACACACATGACCATCACATGTAAATCCATGATAGAAATCAAGAGCTAAAGACTTCCTCGGATAGACCCCTTCCACCTAGAAGACAAGAACCAGACTTGAGATTCTTTCTAGAACCTTTTGACCTTTTGTTCCTCACAGAACAGTCTCACATTCACAGAATAACACAGAGACTGTCTTTACATGATTGAATCAGATTAATCAAAATGATGCTAAAAGGATTAATGAACAAATATCATCCTGATGCGTAACTCCATATGATGAATGTAACCAGCACATTTGACTATCATGTTCTAATCACTGATTGTGTATTTTATTTTTAATAACTGTTGAACAGTGCATAGGTTTATATTCATGTTTGGTATGTTTGTGTTTGAGAATTCAACACATCATATTCTTGTTATAGAAATCAAGTCTAAATTATACTACTCTGCTTGCGAAGGGAAATTCAGACTATATGACACAACACGTTGATTTGTGTATTGAGAGGTGAAACATTGCAACCCCTTGAAATAAGACAATGTCTATTTGGTCAAGACACTTTTAGACATATGTTTAAAGGGGTGGATAATATTATGGCGGATACTTTGTCACGAGCTGCATTGGAACGAGTAACCTATTACAATTCTGTTGGTTCTTGTTCTTCTTCAGTTCACCTCATTTATTACAATTTCTGACACAGCTTTGCGGCAAAACTTAGAACACAAATCTCTTAACGGGGAAAAGAAAATAAACTGATGTAGAAGAAAGAAACAAAAGCTGATGAGACTAGATGTCTTGTTTTCTGATGGTGATTGAGATCAGCAGGCCTGCAGGCAAGAGCACACTGGAAGAGAGCTCGAAGAACACAAAAACAGTGGCAAAAAGGCACAAAGCCTTGTGTTGGTGTTGTGAGTTTTTAATCTCATCTGTTAATATGACAAATATCGAGACTATAAGACTGCAAGAATAAAGCCCAATGAATAAGTCGTTGATTTGGACTATGCAAGGACTGTAAAAAGGTAAGAGGGTTGTGGTCTGTAAATACTACCAGAGATACAGAACCTCCCCCCACATACACGTCGAAATACTGTAAAGCCCAAATTAATGCCAACAACTCGTTTTCAATAGTGGAATAATTACTCTGGCACAAATTAAACTTCTTAGAAAAGAAGCTAATTGGCCGATCAATGCCGTTGTCATCTTTCAGCAATAATGCAGCTCCAGCACCCAGTCCACTTGCGTCTACCTTTAAATGGAAAGGACGATCCCAACAAGGTGCTGTTAATACGGGAGCAGAACTCAGCAACAGTTTGGCATTATCAAAAGCATGTTGAGAAATTGAGGACCATTCATATTTCCGTTTGCCTCTTAACAAATCTGTTAAAGGAGTCACCACTGTTGGATAATTTTCACAGAATTTTCGATAGTACCCAATCATTCCTAAAAATCTCATCAACTATTTCTTCGTAGAAGGAACTGGGAACTCATCAATGGCATGAACTTTTGCCCGGACAGGACAGACTTTACCCTGTCCTACCACATTTCCCAAATAGACCACAGTGGCACGTGCAAATTCACATTTCGCTAAATTTACAGTCAACTTTGCTGTCTCAAGACGAGTGAATAAAGTGTGCAATTGACAAAGATGTTCCTCCCATGTTTGACTATACACTACTACATCGTCCAGATATACTGCACATCCTTCAAGCCCAGAGATTACCAAATTCATCAGGCGCTGGAATGTAGCTGGAGCGTTCCAATGACCAAACCTCATACGCTTATAAGAATATAATCTAGAAGATGTTGCAAAAGCACAGACTTCCTGAGCACGAGAAGTCAGGGGTACCTGATAATAACCTTGAAGTAGATCAATCTTCGTTACAAACTTGGCAGACCCCACCGAATCAAAGAGTCAGATGGGGCGGCAGTGGCTTAGTGGTTCATGTAGGTTGTCTACAAACCGGAAGGTTGGTGGTTCGATCCCCGGCTCCACCTGACCAAGTGTCGAGGTGTCCTTGAGCAAGACACCTAACCCCAGCTGCTCCCGACGAGCTGGATGGCGACTTGTATGGCAGACACCGCCGTCTGTGTGTGAATGGGTGAATGTGAGGCAAATTGTAAAGCGCTTTGGATGGCCATGTGGTCTGTTGAAAGTGCTATATAAATGCAGTCCATTTACCATTTACCATCTAGTAACAGCATTCAATCTCCTATAATCGGTACAAAACCTAAATGTTCCATCAGGCTTCGCAACTAAGAGACAAGGAGAAGCCCAACTGGAACCAGACCGTTCCGCAAGTCCATTCTCCAAAAGATACTGTACCTCGGATACTAAAAGTTTTTGTTTTTTGGGAGACACTCTATAAAATCGTTGCCGAATAGGTGGGGAATCACCAACATCAATATCATGCTGGATCATGTCAGTACACGAAGGAATATCAGCAAAAAGCACTTGAAACTCCTTTATCAGATGTATTAATTCCTCACAACTGTCCTGAGATAAATGCCCAAGCATAATCTCAAATTTACTCAACTGCTCAGAATTTCAAAGTCTGGTTTGAATTAAACACTCATCAAAAATATCCTTCTCAACTCCACTTTCAACCCCTACAGCAATCGCAACAGACTTAATTTCAGCACCTCCAACAGCATCGTGTACTCCCATTTTTGAAAACAAATAAGGCTTCAATAGATTCACATGACACAACTGAGCCGCCTTCTTTCTATTTGGAGTGGAAATCATATAGTTTTGTTCTGAAAGTTTTTTTGAGCACAGTATAAGGTCCAGAAAATCTGGCAGCAAGAGAGGAACCAGTCTTCGGAAGCATCACCAGAACCTGATCTCCAGAACTGAACTTCCTACTTTCTGCCTTACGATCAAACCAGGTTTTCATTTTAGATTGTGCCTTACCCAGATTTTCACGGGATAATATACCGGCCAAATACAACCTAAATCGGAATCCATTTACATAATCCAAAAGATGTGTTGGTGGTTCAGTTTCCAATAAATCATCCCGCAAAAGCGCAAGGGGTCCCCTTACCGTATGTCCAAATACTAGATCATTTGGGCTGAAACCCAAACTTTCTTCAATGACCTCGCGAGCAGCAAGCATCAACTAAGGAAGTCCCTCCTCCCAGTCTGTCATCAATTCAGTACAGCACGTTCTCAACAACTGTTTTAATGTTTGGTGAAAGCGTTCAAGGGATCCCTGACTCTCAGGATGAAAAGCACTGCTATTGTGATGATCTACTCGCAACTGTTTTAGAATTTGGGCAAACATATGTGATGTAAAATTTGTTCCCCTATTCGACTGAATTACACGAGGAATTCCAAATATGGAAATAAATTGAGTCAAAGCTTTCACTACAGACCTTGTAGTAATATTTTGCAACGGATACGCAGCAGGGTATCGCGTGGTTTGGCACATCACCGTCAACATATAGATGGAGCCCGATTTAGAAGGAGGTAACGGCCCAACACAATCAATCGTTAAATACTCAAAGGGATTCTTCACCACAGGTATAGGATACAATGGAGCAGGAGATAACACTTCATTCGGTTTTCCGACCAATTGACAGACATGGCAAGTCTTTATAAAAGCAGCCACGTCTCGCTTTAATCGAGGCCAAAAATTCTGCATCACACTGTGATAGGTTTTCTTTACTCCAAAGTGACCAGCAATGTCTCCGTGAGCGGTTTTTAAAATGAACTCCCGCAATCCCTTTGGTATCACTATCTGAACCACCGGGTCACGAATTTTATCATAACACGGCGTCCATTTACGAAGTAACAATCCGCCAAACTTTTCATCTCATATTCTGTTTTAACAGATTCAAACAATGCGTTCAGCTACCGATCATTTTTTTGCTCTACAATCAAATCCTGCCGAGAAATCAATGGAACAAACCAAGACAAATTCCTAGAAAGATAATAAGGAAATCCCTCCTGGTCTTCATACTCATCCATACCTTTGTTCTTACACATCGCTCGTGTTACGGCACAGGAACAGAAAACTTCTGGCAGTTCTTGCACACATTTGTCTGCCTCGACCAAGCAAACCGGAGTAGTTTTAACAACAGGAAACTCTTCTGTACCCCATATTTTACTCCCCGTCAAATTATTTCCCAAAATCAAATCCACCCCCTCAATAGGAAAAACTGATCTTAATGCAATTTCCACCTCAACTTTCACGACATCAGATTCCAACTGAACTCGGTGCAGAGGAGCCGAAAATATGTCTAATCCTATACCTTGAATTAGAACGCTTTTCCCCGTATCTGATTTTGAAGAAAACGGTAGTTTCGAATCCAATAAGAAAGATTCAGATGATCCTGTGTCACGTAATATCGTAACAGGCACTCTCATAAAATCTTTTTGTGAATTAGTACATATTCGTCTGCAAGAATGGCAGCCTCAGCAACCGTTGTCACCTTATGTTCATTCACATACATCGCGACACGCTCTGGAATAATATTCTTAAACTGCTCCAAAACGATTAGATTACAAAGCTCTTCAAAATACACACAACGATGTATGCCAACGATTAAAGAGACTTGTCAATTCTCTTGCCACTTCAACATGCGTTTTACGCTCATCTTTTTTCCAAACACAAAAACATCGGTGATACGCTTCACGGACAAGTTCATATGCTTTTAAAACTGCCTCTTTTACTACCTTACATTCCTTTCGATTTTAAGAAGAAAGTGAAATGAAGGCTTCCTGAGCTTTTCCTTCCAAAACACTTTGTAATAAGAGTGTACGTTCAGCATCGTTCCATCCCCTATCCTCAGCCAAGCTTTCAAATAGAGAAAAGAACACATCTGGGTCTCGATCATTGAATTTAGGTAAGAGTTTAATCATTTGTACTAAACTGGTCATTCGATTTCCACTTGCCCCTGCAATTTCCTGATCATTTGAGGTATCAGCATCACCACCAGAAAATTGTCCTTGTCCGATCAATTTTAACCGTTCTGCGTCCTGAGCTAAATTCATCTCTTCCATTCTTTGTTGCATTCTAAAAGTTTCAAATTTGCATTCTTGTTCTCGCTCTTGGCTTTTCAATTTCTGTAACTCAAGTTCTCTGTCCAATTCATGTTCTTTATTTTGTATATTTAGGATTTCTAACTGTTGCTCATAGGTTAATCTTTTAGGATCTAACAACGCATGAGGTGTCGAAGTGCCTTCAGGTATCACCTCTTCATCAGACTGTCTCTGCAGTCAAAACCAACATCTCTCTTAATTTCTCCTCTACAGCCCCTCGCAGAGGTTTTACCTTAGTACTTTTTGTTAAAGCCAATTCAAACTCGAAATGTTCCGCCACTTTAAACAATTGCTCTTTTGAAAGACACTCTAATTTACCCATCGTAGGAGCAACAATAAAATCCTGTAACAAATCCATTCAAATTTTACTTTGTTACTAAAAGAACGTTTGAACAACACACTATGTAATACACAACAAAGCCAACAGGTCACACTTCAACTGCCAGAAAAATTTGTTAAAGCCAACCCGTATCTAAATAATATACATACACAACTAATTATACTCAATCCTGGTCTTCGACACGCCCACATCCAGCTCAACTGCTAACCAGTCTACCTGCGTCCGACGCACCAAAAACAACAAACTAAAATAACAAACTAAAATAGCAAAAAGCGTTAAGCGCTCTTCAGCCTAACACGGGGTTATTTTTGGCTTATGCAGTCTAAACCACAACATCGGAGCACTTTAGTGTAACTATGAGACAATTCTAACCTTCTCTCTCCAGTCCAAAACCACTAATCAAAACAAAAATACTTTAATATGACACTCCCCAAATCTTATTTTACCCCACCAATAATTTTACCTAAAGAATAAACCAAACTGTAATTCTAAAGAATTACCCAAATCACAACTCTAAAGAATTGTCCAAATCATAATTCTAATTAAAGAATTATCCCAATCATAATCCTAATTAAAGAATTATCCCAATCATAATCCTTATTAAAGAATTATCCAAATCATAATCCTAATTAAAGAATTATCCAAATCATAATCCTAATTAAAGAATTATCCAAACCCTAAGCCAATTTAGTTAAATCCTGGACGAGCCCCCATATGTTACAACCCCTTGGCTCAAGGGGAAGCAACATGAATGGGGAGGCCAAACACATAATCAAATTTGAAACTTAATATTTAATCAAGAAAAAACAGACATAACTGTATTTATTATAAAGAAAAAAGAATTATACAAACAAAACAACAACATAAAGCCCTGGACTGGAGAGAGAGTGAAAAGTCAGCATGTCCACCCAGCAGCGAGACCAGCAGGGACCAAAGCCCAATTGTTCCTCTCGATGGGGAGAAAACCAGCATCTTATCAGCCGCATGGTTAATCAACCAATTCTCCACACCTGTGACACAGCAATTAACCTGGAGACACAAAAAGTGTTACCCAGAGACACCTACTGGACAAAATAATAAAGTACACCAGCCCCTGGGAACATCACACTATGAACTAATCAATTCTCTTTCTGGCTCAAGACTGCATTGACTGACATGGGTTGTCAGGAGAAACAGGCTGGATTCAGTTGCGGGTTTACACAGTGCTTTATTAAAGCAGAGGAGACAGAGCAGATGAGTAACGTTCCACAGTTTAGCTCGTAGTGAGGGGATGAGAAGTTGAAGCAGATGAGTCAAAGCAGATGAGTAAATTTCCACAGTATAGTTCATATGACAGCCGAGACCGGAGGAATGACAGCTGGAAGCTTCTAGGAGCTCTGCGTTTGTGAGAACAGGAGGCAGAGAAAACAGCTAAAGACACTGGAGCCTGAGGACAGGACACGATAAGGTGAGTACACAGACCAGCTAGTAGATCGGAGTAACAACAGTCTGACAACAGACAGAGAAACACAGGGAATTATAAAGGGAAAGAATTAGAACAACATTGAAAACAGGTGGCGAGCAATTATGGTAACAACGGAGAAACAAGGAGGGCGGGGGAAAACTCAAATCAAACAGGCAGACGCGGTGAGCTGTCAAACCATCCAAACACACACACACACACACACACACAAACACATTAACAACCCCAAAAGGCAGCCCCGAGACCCGACAGTACCCCCCCTCCCAGGAGCATCACCCGACGCTCTAGGAAGGGGCCTACCTCAATGCCGACGGAAGTCCTCAATCAAGCGGTCCAGAATGCCCTCTGGACCATAACCCTCCCAGTCCACAAGATACTGAAAACTCCTGTTGCGGTGCCACTCATCGAGTAATCTCTTCACCGTGTAGGTAGGAGATCCATCCACAAGACGTGGGGGGGGGGGGCGGCGACTACAAGCAGGATTATGGGGGAAGAGAACACCGGCTTGACCCTGGAAACAGGAAACACCTGATCCCACTGGACTAACCACCTTGGTGATGCGGAATGGCTCAATGAATCTTTGCTGCCAAATTACGAGAAGATGCCAATGAGAGGCAGATCCTTGGTAGAAAGCCAAACCCACTAACCACACACATGGGCAGGAGGAGAGGACCGGCGACGATAGGCTGCAGTCTTGGTTCAACCAGAGGTTTGGACCAAAATCCTCATGACTTTCTCCCAGGTGCGACGGCAGCACTGGACGAAAGCCAGGACGGATGTAACCGCTGTGTCAGGTTCCTGTGACGGGAAAAGAGGTGGGTTATAACCAACAGCACACTCAAAATGAGACATACCTGACAAGGCCACAGGAAGGGTGTTATGAGCGTATTCTGCCCAGGAGAGCTGCTGGCACCAGTAACTTGGATTGTTGGATGCTAGACAGCAGAGCATTCTTCCTAGATCCTGGTTGGCCCGCTCACACTGCCCATTGGTCTGGGGATGAAAACCTGAAGACAGACTTGCAGAGGCCCCAATCTGTCAACAAAATTCCCTCCAGAACCGGGAGATGAACTGGGGACCCCTATCTGAAACCACATCCACAAGTAACCCGTGGAGACGGAAGACAGTTGAGCGGTCTCCCGGGCGGAGGGCAGCTTGGGCAGGGGGATAAAATGAACCACTTTGGAAAAGCGATCCACCACCGTGAAAATCACAAGTGTTAGCCTTCGACGCGGGAAGCCCAGAGACAAAAACAAAGGCCGATGTGTGACCAAGGGCAGGAAGGGATAGGGAGAGGATTAAGCAGACTATCAGGAGGGCGATTGACAGGATTACATTGGGCACATGTGGGGCAGGCCAACACAAACAGTCTAACATCTGCGGCCATAGTAGGCCACCAGAAGCTACATCAGCTACATAGCTGAAGCTACATCAGCTACATACATGTTAGTCTGCCATCCAGGTATTCGGAGAACGTTGTCTGTTCAGTTTAAATAGTGTCTGTGCATTAATTTGCAATCAAGTCAATGATATCGCTGTAGATGAAGTGACCCCAACTAAATAAGCCAGAGGCGACAGCGGCAAGGAACCAAAACTCCATCGGTGACAGAATGGAGAAAAAAACCTTGGGAGAAACCAGGCTCAGTTGGAGGGGCCAGTTCTCCTCTGACCAGACGAAACAAATAGTTCAATTCCAGGCTGCAGCAAAGTCAGATTGTGCAGAAGAATCATCTGTTTCCTGTGGTCTTGTCCTGGTGGTCCTCTGAGACAAGCTGTCTTTCAGGGCAGTAGAGGTCCTTTCTAGGTGCTGATCTACCATCTGGTCTGGATACGTACTGGATCCAGGTGACTGCAGTGATCCTCTGATCTGGACACAGACTGGATCTGGTGGCCACGGTGACCTCGGAACAAGAGAGAAACAGACAAATATTAGCATAGATGCAATTCTTCTAATGATGTAGCAAGTACATAGGGTGTTATGTGAAGTGTTTCCGGTTCCAGTTTACCTAATTAATGCAGCCTAAAAATCCTTTAACGGATTTGGATATGTTATGCATATCATATTATGCATAAAAGCATATTAGTATGTTATGTGTATGCCAGGTTAAAGAGATGGGTCTTTAATCTACATTTAAACTGCAAGAGTGTGTCTGCCTCCCGAACAATGTAAGGTAGGTTATTCCAGAGTTTAGACGCCAAATAGGAAAAGGATCTGCCGCCCGCAGTTGATTTTGATATTCTAGGTATTATCAAATTGCCTGAGTTTTGAGAACGTAGCGGACGTAGAGGAGTATAATATAAAAGGAGCTCATTCAAATACTGAGGTGCTAAACCATTCAGGGCCTTATAAGTAATAAGCAATATTTTAAAATCTATATGATGTTTGATAGGGAGCCAGTGCAGCGATGAAAGGACCAGGCTAATATGGTCATACTTCCTGGTTCTAGTAAGAACTCTTGCTGCTGCATTTTGAACTAGCTGTAGTTTGTTTACTAAGCGTGCAGAACAACCACCCAATAAAGCATTACAATAATCTAACCTTGAGGTCATAAATGCATGGATTAACATTTCTGCATTTGACATTGAGAACATAGGCCACAATTTAGATATATTTTTGAGATGGAAAAATGCAGTTTTACAAATGCTAGAAACGTGGCTTTCTAAGGAAAGATTGCTATCAAATAGCACACCTAGGTTCCTAACTGATGATGAAGAATTTACAGAGCAGCCATCAAGTCTTAGACAGTGTTCTAGGTTATTACAAGCTGAGTTTTTAGGTCCTATAATTAACACCTCTGTTTTTTCTGAATTTAGCAGTAAGAAATTACTCGTCATCCAGTTTTTTATATCGACTATGCAGTCCATTAGTTTTTCAAATTGGTGTGTTTCACCAGGCTGCGAAGAAATAAAGAGCTGAGTATCATTAGTTTCCCCACTCAAGGACCTCAGGGCAAAGAAGAGCGCAAAGCGGGCCTGATGCGAGCTCAGCCTCTTGGCCGAACGGATGTATTCAAGGTTCTTGTGATCCGTCCAGACCAAGAAGGGCTGCACTGACCCCTCCAACCAGTGACGCCACTCACCCAAGGTGCTCTGCCAACAGCTCTGTATTTCCGATGTCATAGTTACGTTTTTCAGGGCTGAGACGACGAGAGAAGTACGCACATGGGTGGGGCTTCCCGTCATGGAGGGAACGCTGAGATAGAACTGTGCCAACCCCAACGTCTGAAGCATCAACCTTGACAATGAACTGGGCCTCAGTATCTGGAACCAACAGAACAGGTGCAGAGACAAAACAAGACTGTAACTCCGTGAATGAACTGTAACTCCATGAATACTCAACGAAAAGACATGAGAGATATATCTATATAAAGCTTGACATGTATATTTTTAAACTAAACAAATGCCACCGAAAACAGATATTCTGTGATAAAGTATTCCATATGAAAACAACGCGATGTCTGTTTTTCATGTCTCCCTTCATTATATCAATCAATCAATCAATCAATCACCTTTATTTATATAGTGCTTTAAACAAAATACATTGCGCCAAAGCACTGAACAACATTCATTTGGAAAACAGTGTCTCAATAATGCAAAATGATAGTTAAAGGCAGTTCATCATTGAATTCAGTTATGTCATCTCTGTTCAGTTGAAATAGTGTCTGTTTTAATTTGCAATCAAGTCAATGATATCGCTGTAGATGAAGTGACCCCAACTAAGCAAGCCAGAGGCGACAGCGGCAAGGAACCGAAACTCCATCGGTGACAGAATGGAGAAAAAAACCTTGGGAGAAACTAGGCTCAGTTAGGGGGCCAGTTCTCCTCTGACCAGACGAAACCAGTAGTTCAATTCCAGGCTGCAGCAAAGTCAGATTGTGCAGAAGAATCATCTGTTTCCTGTGGTCTTGTCCTGGTGCTCCTCTGAGACAAGGTCTTTACAGGGCATCTGTATCTGGGGCTCTAGTTGTCCTGGTCTCCGCTGTCTTTCAGGGCAGTAGAGGTCCTTTCTAGGTGCTGATCCACCATCTGGTCTGGATACGTACTGGATCCGGGCGACTGCAGTGACCATCTGATCTGGATACAGACTGGATCTGGTGGCCACGGTGACCTCGGAAAAAGAGAGAAACAGACAAATATTAGCGTAGATGCCATTCTTCTAATGATGTAGAAAGTACGGTGTTATGTGAAGGGTTCCGGTTCCAGTTTACCTAATTAATGCAGCCTAAAAATCCTTTAACGGATTTGGATATTAAAAGCATATTAGTATGTTATGTGTATGCCAGGTTAAAGAGATGGGTCTTTAATCTAGATTTAAACTGCAAGAGTGTGTCTGCCTCCCGAACAATGTTAGGTAGGTTATTCCAGAGTTTAGGCGCCAAATAGGAAAAGGATCTGCCGCCCGCAGTTGATTTTGATATTCTAGGTATTATCAAATTGCCTGAGTTTTGAGAACGTAGCGGACGTAGAGGAGTATAATGTAAAAGGAGCTCATTCAAATACTGAGGTGCTAAACCATTCAGGGCTTTATAAGTAATAAGCAATATTTTAAAATCTATACGATGTTTGATAGGGAGCCAGTGCAGTGTGGACAGGACCGGGCTAATATGGTCATACTTCCTGGTTCTAGTAAGAACTCTTGCTGCTGCATTTTGGACTAGCTGTAGTTTGTTTACCAAGCGTGCAGAACAACCACCCAATAAAGCATTACAATAGTCTAATGTATCTAATGTGACCACGCCCCCGTGCCGAACGCACTATTCAGATTCAAACTGAAGCGCGCGGCTTGAATACGCCGACACAGATGAAAAAGCAGCCAGACTGTTCTTCAAGTTTTTTTTATTTTACTGTTTGCTTCACGATGAGAGGAATAGGACATACATCACCCCAAAAAGATGTGATGTGTTTGAGGATTTGAGAAATGGATTTCCTCAGAAAAAAAAAGAATGAAGCACTTTATTCAGCAGAGATCATAAACATGAGTAAGTCTCTTTTTATTTATTTATATATTTGTACTAGTTTTCACATAACGTGTAAACATTTACTAGTTAGACTTTTTCCAAATACTTTTTCCAAACTATAATTCATGATTAAATGTATAATCAAGTGAAACATCAATAACAATATTAGATATAATGAAGGGAGACGTGAAAGATTGGACATCACGTTGTTTTCATATGGATTACTTTATCACAGAATATCTGTTTTCAGCAGCACTTGTTTAGTTTTAAAGTAGACATGTCAAGCTTTCTATAGATATCTCTCTCATGTCTCTTCGTTGAGTATTCACGGAGTTACACTTCATTTTAATGACGTGTTTGTAAATGAAGATCAGCGCCGACTTTTTCGGGGTTATCAGAGGAAAATGACTCATAACGCGTATCCACGTTAATCGACTCCAGAGGGTTTTAACATATAACTGTTAGTGCTAGCGCGACATACTGATAAGACGCTTGGAAGAAAACAAACACATAACTTCATAATCATACTTCGCGTTGTGATTCGGAGATGCTTGTTGGTCTAAATAAAGTTGGTAATGAACCCTCTTTTATGGCCAAACGCTTTGAAAATCCCACCTTGTACTCACCGAGATTAGAAAAGCAGTCATCAGTGAAATGCCATTGGTTCTTCTGATCTTCATTCTTTGGCAGTGAAAATAAAACAAACTTGCCTTTACAATTAAAAACACACTGTCTCCTCGACATGATGCTATCACACCAACTACGTACTAACCAGAGTGTCTGTGTTGGGGGGGGGGGGGGGGGGGGCAGGTCAGAGTTCCGTTTCTCCCATCACGGTAGGCGGAGATTATTATGCAAAGTGTTCCTAGTGACGTACATAGAGATGGGCAAAAGATTTGAAATCTATAACAACTCGTTTCAGCAATTCAGAGTCGACTCCTTACTTTAGAAGCCAATAACTTTATAAATCGTGTACTTTTTGGTTTAATTACTTTGCACATTGTTTACACTGATGGACAGCCACATCATACACTGTAATACAGGTAATTTTAGATTTCCCATCTGTGTGGCTCTTTAAATACAAAATAAGCATTCAATCTACGTCAGAGCGTCTGAGCGCTCACAAATCTTTCTGCAGCGCCGTGAGCAGAGTGACAAGAGCGATTTTTGATGCTCTCGACGCCGGCGGTGTGAACACACAGTTAGTCTGCACAATCGCAGAAAGCCCCGGATGTGCTCTCTCGCGCGTGTACATTTAAATGTATATGTAAATAACAGTACTATTATATTGCAGACTATGGCTATTCATTTATTGTTATTGTCTTGTTTTCTTTTATTGACATGCTAGTTATTCAGGTGGAGTAACTTGTTTCTGGACATATAATAATGTTGGTAAACCGTGATCTCTGGGTTTTGCACTTTGTGGTGAAGTCTGTGTGTTTCGCGTCTGCACTGATTAGTTTGTGGGCGTCTCCATTGATTGTCATCAGCAGCAGCTGTCACTCTTTACACTCTCACTATATATTGGTATGTCTCACGTCTTATGTTTGTGAAAACGTTGTTTAATGTCGGTTCCTCTGTCTTTTGCTTCTGTGTCGTTTGTGTTGGATGTCCGTGTCTTCCCCCGGAACCTCATCCACTCTCCGCACTTTCACTAAGCATTAAGACTTACCTCCGGCTCTATTCCCACGCAGTTCCTGTGCCATCCTCTCCTGCTGCCTTCTCACCGTCACCATCCGGATTACTCACCGCCTCATGGCCATCTTGGATTGTCGCCTACCCAGAATTGTTTTTGTACTCTTATTTGTTTGTTTTATTATCATTAAATTGTTAACTCGCACTTGTTTCCAGCCCCTCCTTCACCCAGTCGTCACAGAACGTTCTCAGCACCATGGAAGCAGCAAGCACCAATACTCTTACAGAATTTATGCACCACAGTGTTAAACGCATGGATCAGCAGCAGGAAAGCATCTCTAACACCGGACGCGCTATCCAAGCGCTGGTGGCACAGTTGTCCGAGCTCACCCAGCAGATCCATCAGCTCAGTTCTCCCACTGCGCCCATTGCACCGCCTGCGCCGCCCGTCCCCCAGGAGACCCCCCAGGATCACTTCCGTCCAGAGCCGCGACTTCCGGCGCCAGAAAACTACTCCGGTGAGCCAGCTTTCTGCAGAACTTGCCTTGCAGCCCCTCACCTTCGCCACCGAGGAATCAAAGGTGGCATTCACGCTCACTCTACTGTCGGTCAAGGCCGCCCTATGGGGGACGGCGGTGTGGGAGAATCAACATCTGTGTTGCGCCTCATTCCACACTCTCTCGGAGGAAATGAGGAGGGTATTCGATCGAGCCGCGGCCGGCAGGGAGGCCGCTCACCAGCCCTCAGACCTTCATCAGGGAACATCTTCGGTCATGGGTGTTCTGGCGGCCCTGGCCAGTGGAACCAGGCAGCGCTCCCTGGGATTGATTCCTGCATGGGCTCTCCGACCGTGTTCAAAAGGAGATCTACCTCCTCGAGCTGCGCCCCACACTTAATGGTCTTATCGACTTGCCCTTCCGAGTTGAGGCACGGATTAATCACCTGGGTCTTCAGACCAGTCCAACGCGCCATACCATTACTCCGGTCAGGGGGTGCTCCAGTCGAGAGAACGCGGTCGGTCCAGTCGACGACCACGAACCCATGCAGGTGGGTAGAGCTCGACTGTCCTGGAGGGAGAGAGAACAGCGGAGGTCCCAAGGACTATGTCTATACTGTGGAGGCTCAGGACATACCATCTTCTCCTGCCCGGAAAAAGAGCCAGCCCGGTAGTAAACTTGAGGCTACTATCAGGTGGGATCTCCGCTGGGAAGTCCTCAACTACATCATTGACTCTCCTTCCGGTGAAACTGCGGTGGGAAAATCACACTCACGACTGTCACGCCCTTCTGGACTCCGGAGCCGAAGGTAATTTCACATTCCTGTCCTGCCTGTGTCTCTTCCCATCCATGTCACCGCACTCAACGGCCAGGAACTGCCTCACATCACACACTACACTGAACCCATCTCACTGCTCACCTCAGGCAATCATTGTGAAACCATATCCTTTTTGCTCATGGACTCCCCTGTAGCTCCCATTGTGTTAGGTCACCCCTGGTTAATTAAACATAATCCCCAAGTGGAGTGGGCTTCCAACACAGTAACATTGTGGAGTGAAAGTTGTCATGAGTCTTGTCTGGTTTCTGCTTGACCTGTTTTCCCTGTTTCTGTCTTTCAGAAGGAGAACATAGTATTGCCAAACGTGCCCGCAGAGTATCTTCTCTTCCTTCGCATCGTCGATATGACTGTGCCATAGATTTAGTGCCAGGTAAGTCTCCGCCTATAGGCAAGTTATACTCTCTTTCTATTCCTGAGAGGGAGGCCATGGAGAAATACATTTCTGATTCCTTAGCATCTGGGTTCATCCGTCCTTCCTCTTCTCCAGTGGGGGCGGGATTCTTTTTTGTGGGTAAGAAGGATGGTTCTCTGTGACCTTGTATTGATTACTGAGAGCTGAACAACATTACGTTAAAGAACACTTATCCATTACCACTCATGTCTTCAGCTTTCGAGAGGTTACAGGGAGCATCTGTATTCACAAAATTGGATTTACGTAATGCTTATCATTTGGTCCGCATCAGGAAGGGGGATGAATGGAAAAACGCCTTTAAAACCCCCAGAGGGCACTTTGAATAATTGGTGATGCCGTTCGGGCTCTCCAACTCACCAGGGGTTTACGGAGAGATACGGTAGATCAGTTTATGCATGTTTAACTGGATGGTATACTGATTTTTTCTTCATCTCTCCAGGAACACGTTTAACACTTCAGACGAGTGCTCCAGGGGTTACTTGAGAATGGGCTTTTTGTCAAGGCAGAGAAATGCATATTCCATGCACAGTATGTTTCCTTCCTAGGGTATATCGTCTCGTCCGAAGGAATACATATGGACCCTGACAAGGTTAAGGCTGTGATAGATTGGCCATCTCCAGATTCCCGTAAGGCCTTACAGCGGTTTTTGGGGTTGGCCAATTTCTATCGCCGTTTCATTCGCAATTTCAGCCAACTAGCCTCACCTTTTCAGCCTTGAAAATGTCAAACCCGATTCTTTATCACGTCTTTTTGATCCCTCCGCCCGCATCATGTATTTTACCTGAGAAATTAGTGGTCTCAGCACTCGTATGGGAGGTCGAATCGAAGTTCAAGACGGCCTTACAAGTCTGCTGCTGATCCATGCCTTACAAGGGAACGCCTCCGCCCGGTTGTCCACTGAACCATTTATTTGTGCCGGAGGAGTTAAGGTCCAAAGTCGTCCAGTGGGGTCATTGTTCTAATGTGGCTTGTCACCCAGGGATAAGTCGAACTAATGGGTTGGTTAAACAACGATTCTGGTGGCCACTTATGGCTCGTGATGCCCGCGATTTTGTTTTGGCTTAGTTTGCGCCAGTGGTAAGTCATCTAACCGACCTCCTGATGGGCTCCTTCAACCGCTGTCTGTCCCTTCGAGACCCTGTTCCCACACCACACTAGATTTTGTTACCACCCTCCTGCCCTCTAATGGCAGGACAGTCGTTTTGACCGTACTGGACCGGTCTTCGAAGGCGGCACATTTTATTCCCTTGCCCAAATTACCAACAGCCAAGGAGACAGCGGTCACTGTTCTAGATCACATCTTTAGGCTTCATGGCCTTCCGGTAGACGTGGTTTCTGACAGGGGATCTCAATTTATATCCAAATTTTGGAAAGAGTTTTGTAAATTGCTAGGAGCGTCAGTTAGCCTGTCTTCGGGTTATCATCCCCAAAGTAACGGACAATCTGAGTGAGCCAACCAAGATTCAGAGAGGACATTGCGATGTTTGGTCTCCAAGAATCCTTCTTCCTGGAGTCAACAACTCTCTATGGTGGAGTACGCTCACAATTCGTTACCAGTGTCAGCTACAGGCCTTTCTCTGTTTCAGTGCAGTTTAGGTTACCAGCCACCAGTCTTTCCCAGTCTGGAATCTGAAGTCGCGGTCCCCTCCGCTCACTCGTTTGTCCAGAGGTGCCACCGCACCTGGACCAGAGCCCGCAAGACTCTGCTCCGAATAAGGGAGCGCACTAAGGCCAAGGCCGATCGCCACCGGTCAAAGCCTCCCGTTTACGTCGTGGGTCAAAAAGTGTGGCTTTCTACCAGTAACATTCCTCTGCGTTCCGTTTCTAATAAATAAGCTCCCAAATTTATTGGCCCGTTTACTATCATCAAGATCATTAGTCCGGTGACAGTCCGCCTCAAACACCTCCAGCGTGCAGGAGGATACACCTCGCCTTTGATGTGTCCAAAATTAAACCGTGTCTTATGCACGTATTAATCCGCCTACTCCGGTTCCCTTGCCGCCGCGTCTCGAAGATGGGGAACCGACTTATTCGGTTAATCGTATTCTGGACTCGAGACGGAGGGGACGAGGATTCCAGTACCTGGTGGACTGGGAAGATTACGGTCCGGAGGAGAGGGGTACCTGCTAGGGACATATTGGATCACTCCCTTATTGATGATTACAATCAGCAGGTAGGCCCTTCTGGGAACTCCAAGAGGAGTTCTTAGAGGGGGGGGGGGGTACTGTCACGGTTGGTAAACCATGATCTCTGGGTTTTGCACTTTGTAGTGAAGTCTGTGTGTTTCGCGTCTGCACTGATTAGTTTGTGGAAGTCTCTGTTAATTGTCATCAGCATCAGCTGTCACTCATTACACTCTCACTATATATTGGTTTGTCTCATGTCTTGTGTTTGTGAGAACGTTGTTTAATGTCGGTTCCTCTGTCTTTTGCTTCTGTGTCGTTTGCGTGGGTGTCCGTGTCTTCCCCCGGAACTTCATTCACTCTCTGCACTTTCACTGAGCATCAAGACTTACCTTCGGCTCTTCGCTGTTCCTGTTAAATTGTTAACTCGCACTTGTTTCCAGTCCCTCCTTCACCCAGTCTTCACACCTGATCAGTGCTGAAAACTGATAAACAATGTTTAAATTATTTTTAGAAAAGCTTAATTTATTAACATTTAAACATCTCAGAACATTGAATAACTGATCAAAGCTGATAATTGATAAAAAATGTTCAGATTTTTCTTTTTAGAAAAGCCAAGTATTAGCTTTTTTATTAAAGGGATGATTTGGAGTAAAATCAACATAGGATCATTTGCACCATGACATCGAGCTATCGCCCCGCTGAAGCCTTTTTACCAGAATGGTAGCAAACTTCTACAGTAGTACAAATAAGTTCTGTACTCATAAAACAAAACATTGGAAAGTTTGTAAGTACATTATGAGTTTATTTAAATAACACTTGCCTGATGGCAAATGCTACTGCTAATGCAGATGTTGACGTCACTTTATTGAGTTGAGAAAAGAATGTAAAGGTCCTGGCAGAAAGCGATGCATAAGCTGGCAACACTTTGGAAAAAATAATTTGTCTTTACACCACATCCTTATGCATTGCTTTATGTCAGGACTTTTACATGCTTTTCCCAATCACAGAAGTGACGTCAACATCCGCGTTTGCAGTAGCATTCCCCGTCAGGCAAGTGTTATTTAAATAAACTCCTGATGTACTTACAAACTTTACAATGGTTTGTTTTAGGAGTACATAACCGATTTGTACAACTGTAGAAATTTGGTACCATTCTGGGCATTATTAGTTGAGTAATTTACGAGATGAAAACATGGAACTGTTAGCGCCTGCGCTAAGACATGGGGCTGATACTTCTAAACAAGTTCTAATTTTTATATTGTTCAACCAAGAGATCAAAAGGTTTCTGGGGGTTGTTTGGCTCAATGCCATGGTGCAAATGACCCTAGGTTGATTTTACTCCAAACCATCCCTTTAAGCTAACATTTAATAGAAAACCACATTAAATTCGATAACTTGTGAATTCAGACCTGCAACTTGTGAATTCTTTCCACATTCTACTACAACAATCCAAATCCAGTGTAATTTGTGGCAATGCAGTTTTCTAAATGTATACTAAACTCACTGTAGCTGTTATAGTAACCAGGCAAGCGAAGGGTGTGGAAGCAGGTGGATGAGGTTTGGTACTCCGCTCTAACCACCTCCACTTTCATGTTGTCCATTGGTATCTCCCATCCTACCCAAAACTTGACCAGTTGTTTAAGTTGCTCTTGGGACACTGAAAATACAAAGAGCCAAAGCATAAGACAAGGATTCTAAAAGGATTGAAAACTGATTCTCTAACCTTAAATGTTACCGGTAATTATAATGTTTTTTTTTTTTTCAAGCATGTTAAAGGTGCTATAAGCGGTTGGCGTAACCTCTTGTTTATGTTTGAATTATTATCAAACAAAACAGAGACTAGCTAGACCCTCCCTCCTCCTAATCTGCGCAATAACCCCCCAAACCTGACCCCCACATCATTCGGTTATTGGCTGGAACGGTTTATGTTTCGTGCTGAGGGTCAATCTTTTTGTTGCTCGTTTTGTTTTTGCTGCAGTTTGTGGAGCGCGTGCTGTCTACAGAGACGGTGTTTCTTTACAGTGTGTTAAGGAGACAGGCAGCTAGCAGATAGTGAGGAGATGTTTGCAATATGTGAATTGTTTTGGCCTAAAAAAACCATGCGAGATCACCTATAGCACCTTTAAGGTTAATGGTCTATAGTGTCCATGTTTTCCTATGGTGTCTTGACATGTTTGCATAAATAACTATAAATTATTTGTATAAATTGTAACATAACAAGTAGGACAAAATATGTAAGTTTATTACATCCTCTGTTCAAGTTCTCAGCATGGCACAGGGACCGAATTTATAATTATTTTATTTCTCCATGCGTTGTACACAAAAAGGCAACGTACCTTCTCAAAACGTGGCAATAAGCCATTGACAGTGAGATATTGTTTATGACAGAGTTTATTCTAAATCACAGTACAGATATTTTTTTAATGAACCATGATAACTTAAGGTCCTCCGTAAGGTACATTTAAAAAAAGCCTAAATTTAAAGTGAATTGTGTGTGTGGGGGGTGGGGAGTTAAGACTAAAATTGGAAAACAGTAGATGGACTTGCAATTTGTAAATATTCAATTTACCTGTTCTCATAAACTGACGCGGGTACCCCATTATTCTGCATTTGGATTCAACCGAGTACCCACTGTCATCATCATCCCCCAGCCCTCCATCCTCAGGCCATTAGATATTGTTTAGAATAACCTAAGCAAGAAAAAGAGATGATCATGACAACTAAACATTCTATCACCACTTTCTTTTTTGTAACTTATGTCTCACATTTATTTGGGCTTTAAGGCCACAAGAACAAAAACAAAATAAGCATTCATCGATACCAAAATACATACCACAGTTTCAAACTGTCAGATGGCACTTTTTAGATATGAATTACTGTTGGGAAAAAAGGAATACCTCAGCACTGCAGTCAGCCATTGACTGACGTGGAAAACCCAATGACACTGTGTCAGGTCGGGATTCAAAAAGTGGCAGGATCAAGGATTCCTTCAATCCCTGTTTGAACTGCTTTAGCTGGCGCTAGTTTCGTCCAAGCATTTAAAAATATGACAATATAGTCTTTTACCTACCAAGACGACGTTTTTTGTTTCCTTTTACCATATCTATGCCAAACTAAATAAATTTGTCAAATTTAATTTAATAATAATTACAATTATTTTAGTAGTAATTACAGTATGTGTGAAGTTAAACAAATCTATTTATTTATTTTATAAATTAATTAATATTAAGCACACAATTTAAACATTTATTTATTATTAGTTAAAACATTATTGGTGATGACTGAAGAGAAAATTTGTATGTTGAACTAATTGTCATAGAAGTTGTTGCTGAAAGGCACGAAGAGCGTCTTCATCCAGATGACATCATCTGTCCGAAAAAGCCGAACTCAACTCATGATGAATCTCTATCAGGTACTCTTGTAATTAGAGCCTATTAAACACCAAACATGAGCAGAATCAAAGGAGTGAGAGCGCTTGTCCTGAAGTTTATCTAGCTTTTCTCTTTTTGATGAAAACATTGTGACTGGAAAAAGTTATGAGGTGTGAGTAAATGAATACAACAGGAATTGGATGCAACTTTATTGAAAGTAAAAGCCATTTTGAGATGATTGCTGTGTCCGTGGTTGACTCAGCCCCTTGTCAAGTTAGAGGCAAAGCTGATGTGTGAAATGCAAGAAGTAACTTGACAGTATGTTTGTTATTGCTGTCTTAAAGGGGGGGGGGGGGGGGGGGGGGGGTGAAATGCTCGTTTTCACTCAATATCCTGTTAATCTTGAGTACATATAGAGTAGTACTGCATCCGTCATAAATCCAAAAAGTCTTTAGTTTTATTATATTCATAAGAGAAAGATAGTCTGTACCAATGTTTCCCGGAAAAACACAACCGGCTGGAGGCATGACGTGTGGGTGGAGCTAAAGAATCACGAGCACGAATAGGCTTTTGCGTTGAGAGCATGTGGAAGCTGTGAGATTACCGTGAGGGAAAACCCATCATCCAAAACAAACCATGGCTTACACTCTGATTCAGCCGTTTATTTATGATCCAGAATCAGATCCAGAGGCTGAAACTGAACGAAAGCAGCAGCAGCAACGACTCGCTATGAGCGGGGCTCGAACCCGGGTCTCTGGCATGGGAGGGGACGCACTAACAAGGAGGCAGAGATATTTGAAGCAGTTTTACTCACCGCCTGCGGTTCCAACACACGATCGTGACCCTTTTTCCTTGGGATTGCATCATCCTTAAGAAATAAACGATACGCAAATCCGTCATCAAACTGGGCCTTGTGAACAAGCATCTTCGAAATGCAGGGAACAAACAAAAACACTTGCACAACTCCGTTGATGCTCTGTAAAAATAAACTCCATCCACTGGTCCCTTAATGCTGTTTTTTTTTTGGTAATCTGTGCAGGGTTGTCCTGGCCTGGCAACCAAAAACACACTTCTTTTGTGACTTTTCGCGACGCTCTTGCTCTGATCTGTGAATCGCTCTGATCAGTGAAATGTCTGTGCTGCTCAGTGCTGTGCTATACGGGAGCGCGCGCTCTTCCGGCAGAAGTGCCTTAGGACCCATATAAGGAAATTCCGCTCCATCTAACGTCACACAGAGCCATACTCGAAAAAAACTTTCCGAAACTTGTGACAAACTGGAAGGAGTATTTTGGGAACGAAAATACTCCTTCAAACGTACAACTTAATTTTTGAAACTTTGTCCATGTTTAGCATGGGAATCCAACTCTTTAACAGTGTAAAAAACTCAGTATGCATGAAATAGCATTTCACCCCACCTTTAATGATGGAGCTTGGAGACAGTTTCATAAGTTTACTCATAAATTACTGCACAGGAGATGCTGGTGAAGGCTTACAGGGTTCCCCTTTGGAGAAAAACTCCAACAAGATATGGAAAAGTAACCAGGAGTGTACATTAAAATAAAAGAACAAAGCATGTCTAAAATATACAACATGTCCACTGTTAGAAGGTGTTTTTTTGTTGTTGCTGGAACTTTAGGCTTAAGTTCGTTGTGCTGGGTGGCTGCAGATCTGAGGTTGGCGTGGTAAAATATGGTGATATCAATTTTAGGTCCTTTACTTTTTAGCCTTTTATGTTTTTCCTCTTTTTCCAACTTTTGAGGTCTCTTGGTCTTGATTTGCATTTTTATGCTGATGACACCCAGATATACATTCACTCAAATTCTGATGTTAATGTGGCTGCTGCACATCTTTCTGACTGTATCACAGATATATAAAAATTGGATGTCTGCTAATTTTCTATGTCTAAATAGTGATAAGACAGAAGTGTTGCTTATTGGTTCGCCCTACCAGTTACGCAGAGTGAAACCTGTAGCCTTGCATGTGGATGGCTCTGTTATACAGTTCCAATCTAAATTAAAAAAAAAAATAAAAAAAACCTGGGAGTAATTTTCGATTCTAATTTAACATTTGATCTTTATGTACGTAATACTGTTAAAGGTTCTTTTTTTCATCTCAGAAATATATCCAGATTACGGTCCATGCTGCCTTTTCCTGTAGCTGAAAAATTACTAAATACTCTGGTTTTCTCCAGAATTGATTACTGCAATGCCTTGTTAGCAGGTGCATCCAAATCTATTCTGAACAAACTTCAGTGGGTACAAAACTCTGCTGCAAGTATTCGGACTAGGACAAGACATAGAGATCATATAAAACCTATTTTAGAGACCTTGCATTGGCTACCTGTCAAATTTCGTGTTGATTTTAAGATTCTTATGTTGACATACAAGGCATTAAATGGACTTGCTCCTCAATATCTTTCTGAGCTTTTAATTCCCTACATTCCGACATGTAATCTTCGCTCAGCCGACACTGGTCTTTTAGTTGTTCCGGTAACGCACCTAAAAAAAAAAATGGGTGATCAGGCGTTCTCTTCAGTTGCCCCAAAGTTATGGAATTATCTGCCTGCCGATATTAGAAATGCACCATCCTTGAAAATGTTTAAATCCTTACTCAAAACTTATTATTTTAAGGAAGCATTTGGGTGAAAGGGGATTTTCTGTGGTTGGTTAAGAGATGTATTTTATATTTAAAAATATTTACATTCATACCCGATGAACTGTTTAAAAAATTTAACCTTAAAACATTCGCTCAGTTTACACTGTTCCAAAGTACCGGTAAGTGGACAATTATCTGATGGCTGATGTTTAGCAAAGTTGTGTTCTATACTATCAGTTTATATGAAAAAACTGGATTTTTAATCCAATCTGAAGAACTTTCAAACCATATTTTACTAGTTAGATTTAACTGTAACATTTAAGATATTAGTCATATTTAAATATTTTAATTGTATTATTTTTGATGAGAGGAAACTTAAAATGCTTTATAAAAAATGTCAGTGTCAAATGTCAATGCATTTTATAAAATAAGAAGCCAATCCAACACAGTTCACCTTATATGGATATTAGTAAAATTAAAGCTGACAATATACACTTTTTCATTTAAATGCGATTCACTGGAGTACTGAGTAAACAGCAGAAACTGTCCCTAATTGATTGTATTGCACTTCTTGGTACATACCGGTCTGATGGTCTCCTTGATGTCCAAATCAGCCACATCATCTAGTATGATTGTGGCTGTCTGGGGTGTTCCACCCAACAGCACATGAAGCACTGCTGGGCTTAGACCAGCCAGACAAGGTCCACCATGGAGAAAAGAATGGCCTACAATTCTCCCTGCCATAATAAATAGTTCGTTTTGTGGCAAAACTTGGGAGGTAGAAGGAATTAAATGGTCTGGTTGGCCCTCAAACAGCAAAGTGTCGCATGCATTTCCTAAAGGGAAACCGTGAAACACATTTGATTTATACAGCAAGATTTATATTGATTTTATTATAGATTTTATTTGACAATCCCTAGTTTAAATGTATACAATGAATCTGGAATGAATAATATAAATATTATATACTGTAAAAATGATGAAGTTAAACTGCATCTAAAATATTGTCTTATTTTAAATGTTTTTTTATCCATTAACAAAGCAATGTAATGTTTTGATTTGTTCTGATGTTAAATCAAGGGTGTGTTTGCACTTGTATTTTGGTTTGCTTGGTCTGGACCAAAAAATAAAAAATGTAGTCTGGTCCTTTTTAGGGTCACATCTTGTGACTTCTTTTGCATTCATAGTTACAACACAAGAATAGTTTGAAGTGGACTGAGACCTGTTTTTCAGTGACTTGGTCTGCTTGTTTGGTTGCACCAGGGTTCACGTGGCAGCATTCACTTACTCAAATGAACCACACTAACAGACCAATTGCACCTGGGTTCCTTTGAATTGAATCAAACGTGCCAAGTGTGAACACACACAAAAGAAACCTAATGTGCATCTTAATTTTTATATTTAATATTTAAATATTAAATTAAATATTTATAATTAATAAACTTAATTTAGCCAAATGAATATTTTTTTTTATGCCAGATAGCAGATCTTATCAAAATCAATAGTGAAACCATGTTGCAACTTCTGCATTACCATACTAGTGTCAATTCACACCATCCCCAATAGCCATATCTCCTGAAAAAATAAAAGTTTGCACTACTATGCTGCACAAAATGTATGATGTATTTATCAATGTTTTCTTTACATGTAATCAAAACAATAAGGTATACATCATATGTCTGACAATTTGTACCCTGTAGTTTAGCTTGGAATGGTCTGGCCCAGTCAATGTATGGAGCCTTGTAAAAGTTGAGGATTGTGCCCTCTTGCTCCTCTGCATCTTCTCCGATGTCTTATTTTAATTTTAAGGGTTGGCTCATCTTCTTTGTTTTGCAGCCACTGTCTTCTGTAATGATCTGCTGCCAGTTCTGGGCTGACAATGCTATTCCAAGCTGGAAATGAAAACAGAAAAGTTGTTTAAAGCTACAATCCATGATTTTAACTTATGCCCTACCTGTGCCAAGTGGTCTGAATCAACGTGGTCTGCATTCCATGCACATTCATTATACTTGCGTCAATAAAGCCTAAAATTAAATTTAATTAAATGTAATTTTAATTTAAATGTAATAAAGTCTCCATGAGTAATTCTGTCACCGATGGAGTTTCGGTTCCTTGCCGCTGTCGCCTCTGGATTGCTTAGTTGGGTCACTTCATCTACAGCGATATCGTTGACTTGATTGCAAATAAATGCATAGACACTATTTAACTGAACAGAGATGACATCACTGAATTCAATGATGAACTGCCTCTAACTATCATTTTGCATTATTGACACACTGTTTTTTCTTAATGAATGTTGTTCAGTTGCTTTGACAGAATGTATTTAGTTTAAAGCACTATATAAATAAAGGTGACTTGACTTGACTTGACATGAGTAAATGTACTGTAGACCACACACACTCATACACTAAGCAACACTATCCATATATGGCTACACGGTCCACACTTGTCCATGTGTATGATGCATGATTTTAAGGAAAGTATGATGTATTACGATATCAGAAATGTTTAAAAACTAAATAATGGCTATTATAACACTTGATGTAAAGCAAGTCAAATTTTTATTTTTTTTATGTCTCATAACTACAGAAACGCGACCCGATCTAACAATCTTACATAATGCGATTATAGCAGATAAAGGGCCGCAAAGTGGAGGCATAAGTGCCTTTCACCCTGTTACAACTTGATGAACCACTGAAACGATTTTGGAAACGTTGTTTAAAAAAATAATGTTTTTATTATTTTAAGATCAAAATCTTCCTTAGTGTTACTTTAACTTAGTGTAAGCCTGATTTTATACCAGATTTAAGAATAATCTTATTTTAGTCTTAGTCATTTGTAATATTGTGTGGTTTAAATTCCTTAATTTTTTCAACAAATTCTATCTATTTTCTAGCTTTTCACTAAACAAACTAAAAGATCAAACTGATCATTTTAATCAATTGATCTAACATCATTGGCACTATTGTTTTTTTCTTTTCATCATGCTTGCAATACCTTTCCCCACATGAACTTGCATGGTAGGCAACAATCTCTGCAGGAAACTGCTTTCCACAAATTGGACAGGAGTCCTAAGGGCCAAGTTGTAATAACGAGATATCAGTCTAAGTATTTGGTCTGAAATGCAGCTTTAATATTGCCCTGAAGCATAATTGATGGCTTACCACACAAATAAGATCTGAATCCTGTTCAGTTTCATGTTTCTTTGAAAATAAAACAAATCAACACAATATAACAACTGACTTGTCACCTGAAAACTAAATTAAACTAAAATTATTCTGTCAAATCATGGCTGAGGAAGTCTTTTTTTTATGTCTTTTAAAACAACAAAAATTTACAAGACAACTTAATTTATCTCCACAGGACACAATGTGGAACTGGATCAGGGGCAGAGGAATCAGTTTGCCACAAGTCATGCATGTGTTTTTTGGCATTCTTTCAAACTCTTCAGCATCATATGGCAGTGGGGTAGTATCTATTTTTTATTGAAGAGGTACAATATATATTACATTTTTCCCATTGTTTGACGAGGACTTCAGAACTTTTGCAGTGTACCCTTCAGTTCCTTGGGGCAATGGAGTAGTCTTTCTTCGCCCACTGCCACCTTTGAAAACATAAATCATTTTAGTAGTTCATTGTGACGAGTTGGGCGGGGGCGAGAGATGTGGGAACAGGAGCGAGGCCGGTGGAGTGATTGGAAATGACACCTGCTCGACCCACCGGTCTCTAGTCCCACGGAGGAGATGGAGGGATATGGGGAAGTCGTTGCCTAATGGTTAGAGAATCGGACTCGCAATCGAAAGTTTGTGAGTTCGAGTCTCGGGCCTGCAGGAATTGTAGATGGGGGGAGTTCATGTACAGTGCTCTCTCCACCCTAAATACCACGACTTAGGTGCCCTTGAGCAAGGCATCGAACCCCCAACTGCTCCCCGGGCGCCGCAGCATAAATGGCTGCCCACTGCTCCAGGTGTGTGTTCACAGTGTGTGTGTGTGTGTGTGTGTTCACGGCTCTGTGTGATTGCACTTTGGATGGGTTAAATGCAGAGCATGAATTCTGAGTATGGGTCACCATACTTGGCTGAATGTCACGTCACTTTCACTTTTTTTCATATAAAACTGGAGCGATGACAGTGATGGATGAGAGAGGACCAGGCCTGGGTTTTAGTTGTGTTTGGTTTTTATTTGTGCGCGTCAGTCGTCCGTGAGTCGTCCTGACGCACGTTTTTGTCTTTATTTTGTTATTAAAGTAATTATTGGATTGTCTGCTGACTCCCGCCCCCTTCTTCCCGATGATCATGGAGTTTTAATTTGTTACATTCATCAAATAGCTTTTTCTTACTTTGAGTGATATAATATCTTATTACATAAAATAAAATCAGCACCATACATTAACATTTAACACAAAATGAAAAATTCTGTTTAATCTCATATATAAAATGTTTAGATAGCTAATTAACAGGTCTGGATTTTTTTTATAACAATGGAAAACTCACCAGAAGCTTTTGTAAGCAACCAACCACCACGCAAATCTCTCATTTTGGGAAATTCTTCCAGCAGTACTTATCTGGAATAAATGTGCACTGCTGTCATTATGAAAATAAATTAAGGTCCTCAGCTGTGTTGGAAAATGTTAAACTGTATATTAACCCCTTAACTGTCACCCCCCTTTTTGAGTTCAGACTTGAAAAGGTGATGTCCATCTTTAAATGGTTGTAATTATGGAATGCTTTTATATATAAGCTTAGTTATGGTCTCATTTTTAATAGAAGTGTCTGCAGTTGAAAAATTATAATAATAAAAAAGTTATAGCAATTTAAGTTTATTATAATTAAAAATATATTTTTATTACTTTTATGGAAAGACATGTAATCCAAAAGAGGTTTTACCCTAAAAATGCAAGGAAATTATAGCTTGAAGTCTAAAAAAAAGTTGTGCAATAAATTTGGAATTGATATCACAAACCTTGTAGATTCTGTGAGACTTTTAGCTGCTGTACCAACAAAGGACACTGGGTGTCATTTTTTCCTCATTGGGGCTTCCTATAAATGACACTTGTTCACCACTTGAGCTCAACACACAACATTAGATTTTTTTTTAAATTTAAAACAATGTACTCAGAATATTTTTTTTTTTTTGAACAAACAGGGTGTATATATATATATATATTTTTAAAGTGTACAGTATGGTAACAGAAATGCAGTGGCTCTAAAAATCCAATTTAGAATTATTTACGATCATTTAGCGCCAAGTACTACAAATTATCACTATGCCAGCGATTGAAGCAATCTCGCTTTGGGAGGAAGCAAAGAGACATGCCACACATGCAGCAGATTACGGGGGTTTTCTGGTGGCACACTCTACATCACCTTCTGAATTTACTGGAAGGTTTTAGGTGTTTTTATGTGTGTCCTGGTGAATGCTGAGAAGCAGGAGAGGCAGGAGCAGCATGAGGAGCAGGAACATCAAGAGGAGGCAACCAATCAGCAAGCTCCTGTATAAGAGCTTCACGGAAATCCCTCTGAGATTTTGGCTTCTTATTTCGCATTGTAGCCAGTTGCTGGTAGATAATGAAGGAATTGACCACTGCAATGTCTACAAAGTGGAAGAAAAGTGAGCGGTACCACTTTCTTGTTTTCCTCAGCACAGAGTAGTACCCAATGAGGTCATCGGACACATCAACTCCTCCCATGTTCCTGTGTAAAGAGCAAACATTAAATACAAACACACACATACATACATACATACATACATTATATATATATATATATATATATATATATATATATATATATATATATATATATATATACACACACACACACACACACACACTCGTTGTAATCTGACACTACTGAAGTAATTGGAATGATCAATATGGTCCATTCTCCATCTCCCATCTTCACCCTCCCCTGGACAGTCCGAGCTTCATTCGCTGAATGGAATGAGGAGCACATCGATACCTCTCTTGTGTCCTTCCACTCCATGAAGAGAAGCTGGTCATCCCTCTTCCACCTCATGCTTCCCTGAGGAGCATTTTTGGGCAGCCTGTTAATGGTGGTCTTTGGGAATGCCACCATTCTTTCGTCAACTGCAATGTTCGGATAAGGGTGATAAAAGCTTTTGCAGCCATCCCGTATCTGGTCATACAGAGGCTTGACTTTGCATAGGCGATCAAAGGCAGGGGTACCTTTTTTCTTTGCTTTTTTCTTTAGGATCGCTAAGGTGAAGTGCTGAGGAGATCAAGGGGCAAGGAACTCGACCGGAAGTTGAAGTCGGGTGGGGGCTGCCATCTTTTAGCAGAACTTCACTTGCGTTAGCATTCCCATTGACTCCCATTCATTTTGGCGTCACTTTGACAGCGAATAACTTTACATCTGAGGCGTTTAAAGACTCTGTTTGCCCATTATTTATTTCTAAAGATACACGACAATGTATAAAGGGCTCCATTACCTTCTATGTTACATTATGGCCCCGTATAAACAGTTTTTGTAAAAAATAGGCTAACGATTGCGTCATAACCACTCGGCTCTCTGTCGCATTACCGTACAGACAGGTGGAGAAGCTCGCAGCCAATTAACTTAATATGGCGTACTGGCGTTACATTTTAAAATACTATACAAAATAATTAATCAGAATACTTACTCCTGCTCACTCACGACAAAGAACTCCCCGCTCAAGCTCGCCGTCTCTGCAAGATTAACGATGGCAGTTTGCACGCACAGCTACTAGAAGATTTACATCTGGCAGACAGGTTGCTGACGTCGTCAAGCTTCGTTTGAGTCTGCGCGTCAGAAACGGAAGTGCTAAAAAACGCTAAAACTGGGCTTCATTTGTCTCAATTGAGTTCCAATGGGGTCGCTGTGTCCATTTCTTTTACTGTCTATGGAGGAGATGGACTGAATTTTCCTGCAGGACATGACGGAGGCTGGGAAGCCAACACTATAGAGTCTTGACCCACTCCAGTAGTCTGCCACTGATGGTAACTTCACCAGACCCACATAAATGACAACGGAGATAAATGAAAAAAAGGTCCTCCAGGGACATGTCTTGCCATGGCTTTCTTGATGTCACCAGGTGCTCAGTAGCGTAGGAGTTACGGATGATCGTTTGACAAACTGTGAAAAAAAACTATAAAAACAACAACAACAACAACTTTGGAACACCTCCAGAGGACTGTAAGAATCAGTTTGAATAATATGAGGTCCAGGTGTTTGTGCTGGCCTGAATATGTTGTCTGGCGGTGAAATATCTGGTTCCTCTGGGGTGTGCCATCGATCATCAGTGCTAAAAACACCACTAGAGCCAGATGAAGAGCTTCCTCATTCCTGTCTTTCTCTGCCTTGCCCCTTGCCTGCTCTTCGTTTACTGCTTCTCCCTCTTCCTCTCCCTCAGTCACTGCTTCTCCCTCTTCCTCGCTCTCTTGCCCTGTCTTTGCTTCTGGCTTTATATTGGTCTCCAAAACTACTGGAAGCAGTAGCTGTAAATGATGCTGTAGAGGTGGATGGTTGGCATAGTTCAGGTTGCCAGTCACAACAGTCTGAACACGTCACAACAATACATATATTCTGAACACCTATCGCAAACAGTATTTCTACATAAATATGCATATATATGCATGATATCACATGTACATGCTGCACCCTAACACACATTCATACACACATGCAAACAAAAATGTATAAATATAGAAAAGTACTAAAATGTATTTATGAAGAAATATACCAATTTATTTCAGAATAGAGTAGGCCCACACATTTACATGTCACATTTACACACTGCTCCCTAACATATATTAGAAAAGAGTATAGTGCAACTGATATAGTGATGTATCTGATGCATTCACTTCTGAAAAAAGCAGGTCTGGCTTCTCATCACTGGATTCCTCATTTTGCTCTTCATCGCTAGACTTACACAGTTCATCTACGACTTCAAAAAGTGTATAAAATTGCTTTTTTGGTCTCTGTGGATCCATGTCACAAACCGTGGAACGAAAATTCAAATGAAATGGCTGCTTCTGGTGGTTGCAAGTGTTTTTCATACACGTTTACAAATTTGCAGCAGCTGTTTTCAAACTTCACATGGACATGTGATTAGCAACAGTGGAAAATTATCCTTTGATTGGACAATGGTTGTGTCAATATCCATTTTCAAAGAGGCCATTGGCCTGGTGAGTTACTGAGATCTTATAAGCTTTAGATACGGCTCCGGCTGCTCTGGTTGGCTATTGAGAGTTATTTGATTGCCTTTTCTGATCATTATTAGACTAAGCTATGAGGGTGGGTCCTGTCTGATCAGAAGACTTTACCAAACATAGCATTTAGCGTGTTGACTTCATTCATGATCATGTATCAAATGGACATGATTTTTGAAAATATGCTACATCAAACATGAATAACAATACATATGCTATTTTTTTCCTATATTTTTGTACAAATACTATTAAAAATGGTTGTGGTCGGAATATTTAGCCTTAAAACCAAAGTTTGCATGATTGTGAGTGTGTGTTTTGACTTTCATAGTAAAGGACACAACTGTTAGTATACTTATGATTTTTTTTTTGCTGCAAACCCTTGTTACAAATTAGCAAGTTTCTGTCACTACAAAATATATTTTGCAAAACTGTGAGTAAATATGAAAACTACAATCTGAAAGCTTTCCAATGATATATAGTTTGTCAAGATTAGTTCAAGTTTACAGTAAGATATTATTGTTTTAAATATGTAATGGCAAGCGTCCCACCTGTGGGACGGTGACAGTTTTAAACTAAACAGGTTTCTAACATTTAACGTAATTTAACCTCTAAACCTTTAAAACACCATGTACTACAACGTTCTTAGTCTGAAAGTATGTGTGCCTTTCTATGTCAATTCATGACTTTGAGTGTGTGCATATTTGTGTATAAATAACAATTTGGAAAAGGTTTTTTTCTGTTAGAATCTTGTGATTAACAAATTAAGTCATTATTAAAACAAAGTTTGCTTTACCCAGTAACATAGGGGTTTGCATATGAAGAACCAGTCAAATAGTGGGGAAATATTGTAATGCAGGAGGACACTCGGCCGGTTGTCGACGGAAGACACAAAGAGATAGAGTATAAAGGTTATTAAGTGTTGAATTGCAGGCGCTAGAAAATAAGGTTTAGGGAAAAAATCCACAACAGTTGTATAATGGTAGAAAATTTCATAGTCTAGTTATTATGTCAGACATATATGATTGACAGCAATATTGATAATTGGCAAGAAGATATAGTAGTAGTAGTTTTTAGTAAATGTAAATATTAGATTCTCCATGGATCTCCAGGATTTTCATATATATGGACTTGGTGATAACTCCTGTTGTTCCACCATCGTTTCAATCATATGAAACAACTGTGGCATCTGTTAGCATATTATCAATATCATCAATAGCATATAGTCAAGATTTAGTATCTTTATGATGATGTTTTTATGTGTTAAATGAGGTGAAATCGCTAAATGACGACTGAGGAAGTAGTTGTAATGTATTCCACTGAAGGCAAATTGTAGAGAGAACCCAAGTGCAGTTTATGTACAAACATCAACAAGATCAACAAGATCAAACATAGAATGAAAGCATGACATGGACATGGACGCTTAACAACCGGGGTCACAGTGAAAAAAAAATGTACACATGGCAAACATGAGGGCATAAATACACACAAGGCTAATGACAAGACAAGGCAAATTAAACATTTTAAGACATTAATATAAAGATGTCAAAAATGTAATGGCAGTATAACGACCACAAAATAAATCACAGGATTTGAAAAGTAAGCTGAAAAACCTCTATGTTTTCAGAGTGGATTTTTGCTTAAATTTATGGCTTACCTCTGTATGATCTGCATTATCAGCCATGTTTATGTTCCTCCTTCCAAGACCTGCTTGTAAGAGCACTGCCTCATCCTTTGGGGTTTTGTCTGTATTTTCAGAATGTAGGCAGAACTGCAGTTCCATAAACTTTGTCACTGATACATGTGGAGTATCTGCTGACTTCCTTTTTCTTTTCAGGCCTCCAGAATACATTGAGGGGAAACATCTTAGATGAAGCAAATGCAGTTATTAGTGTAAATCTAAATATTAAACGACAATTTTTTAAATGATTAAAAAACAGTGTTGAGTGCTATTGTAGAAAACTGTTATTTGAGTAATTATTATTTTAAATAGGAAATAATTAATGACGAGCCATTGAATTATTAGAAAATAATGCATGGGTGTAATAATTCAACAGACTGGAGTCAAACATATCTGTTATACTACAGTTGCCACACATCATGACAGTGTTCAGAAGATGATGCATTTCAAGATTTTTGTCAGGTTTTTGTCCTTAAAACGCTCTTGTGTGTGGAACTAATTTCTTACACATCTAATCCCATGCCTGGTGCTTATTCTAAAATGACATTTTAGAGCTAACAGAGGCTTCAGCCACTGATAGCAGAGTAATGCAGTTATAAATGCAGTTATAAGAGAGGGAGAGAGAGAGAGAAAGAAAGAAAGAGATCAAGTATGTCTGAGCATCTCTCAACGGTGTTCGACAGCAGCGGCTCTACTAATAGTGAAACTATAAGTTTAACTGCTTTAAGAACAGCTTTAATATTCCCTCGATAGTAAAAAACGTCATGTAGCTTTAAAGCCGCTAAATTATTTTAGTGATAAAATCATCAAAGCAGCTCTGAGAATACGTTTCAGTGTGAGTGTGTGTCTGTACTGTATGTGTGTGCATTTGAGGGGGAGAGTATGTGCTTTATGTACAAAATCATACCTAATTTTCTTCTGAATTCAGCTGTAAAGACCTTTGAAATAAATGAAATAATTTGGCAAAGTGACATGAAACTGTAATGTGGTTAAGACCTGCCTGGAACTACTTTAGCTGTGCATTTCCCTGAAAGTAATTGCACACCTTAGAATGTTTGTCAACCAATCAGATTCAAGCATTAAACAGCCCCATAGTAATATGAATAAAGAGAATTCAAAACGGCACATTCTATTCTTATTTTTCTACAGGGCTGAGTGATTACTGGAATGTTTCCAAAGCAAATGGGTAATTGTGGTAAGGGTGACATACATTTTGACCACAATAATTATTGTGGTTATATAATTTTCCAAAATCACTTGAAAGTGAAAGTGACGTGACATACAGCCAAGTATGGTGACCCATACTCAGAATTCGTGCTCTGCATTTAACCCATCCAAAGTGCACACAAACAGCAGTGAACACCCACACACTGTGTACACACACCCGGAGCAGTGCGCAGCCATTTATGCTGCAGCACCCGGGGAGCAGTTGGGGTTCGGTGCCTTGCTTAAGAGCACCTCAGTCATGGTATTGAAGGTGGAGAGAGCACTCTACATGCACTCCCCCCATCTACAATTCCTGCCGGCCCAGGACTCAAACTCACAACCTTTCAATTGAGAGTCTGGCTTGTACATTTTGTGACACAGCATGAATAACAAAGTCTCAATTATATAGGCACATGATGCATCTCTGATGCCTAAATCACATAATACCAGTTGTTGAGTGTATGATCAAATAACAATCTTGATCTCATAGGTATCCAGGAATTGTGCGAAACTAAACTAGCAAATAAACTAAGGGTTGGACCGCCTGTTTCCAAATAGTCTGTTGCAAGTCAGCAGACATGATTTAGTAGGACACTGCAGGGCACCGTGGAGTGAGATAACTTACTATTCTTAAATTATGTAAATATTTATTTTATATTACATGAAACACCACTTGATATGATACTGACCTGCGAAGAACCACGCTATTCTGTCATTTTTCTAGAAGGTAAAGCAGAAGAGACTATAAGGAATACATCTTTATAATGAGGGTATCAACTAATATGAGATGGTTAGCAAAGTTAACATTGCAGGACTGGACATCTAGCTTAACAGTTAACATTACCTTTTGTGAAAAAAGAAAGCCTAACCGAACTCAGAAACACTTCATCAACGTAGCCGATCAGCGCATATATATAAAACATAGACAAATGTATAAAGGTGCGTGATTTCAGAGAAGAAGAAAAATATAATACGAAGGAACTTAGTTTATTGCTGTTTGACACTGGCAGATCATGAAGATGGCAGTTCATTTTTCCCCTTCTCGTTACTTCGGGCGCCATGCAATGACCCATATCTCTTCTGATTGGCTGAAATTCTCTAATCTCTAAACAGTCCCGCCAACTATCTCTACAGATGCATAACTCGCTTTTGAGTGAAATATCTCAGTGCAATAGGGAGAGCGCGCAAAACTTGTCACTTGAAAGCGGAAAACAGTGTTTGAGATTCGTCGCAGAAGATTTAAGCAGCTGTAGTTATATACTTGTGTTTGTGTTAGAAAAATATAAAAGACATATCTGAGAAGATATTCTACAAGTGTGCAACTCTCATTGTTTGAATTCACGTACTGATTTGCAGATGTGCAACACTTCTCCACGACTTCACATCTCTTGATGCGGGTGTGTAAATGCGTTTTGCACCATATTCACTGCAGCATTTGTATCAAAAATGTGAGCGTATGAGTTTCTTAATTTGTGATTTGTATAATAGGATTTGTGCAACCGCAATGAAGAATCTGAGAAGGTGTAACTGTTGTTTTGTGTTTGTGGGAGAGAAAAAAAAGTCTACAGGTTTGCAACTCTTAAAACAGTTCTCTCTGTGACTTCAAATTTACTGATACACGTGTGGTTTTTCTCTATAACTACAAATCGCGCTGTCACAGGCGTTCAGTTGTTTTGAGTCAAAAATACCTTCATAGTCATGCCAGATGCATGAGAGTTTGACGCTCTAGCGATTAATAAACAGAACTGCTTGCGTCTTGCGGAAGAACATCGTAGCCGGAACTACTTCTCCCTGTTTATGTCTATGAAGAATCACAAAGGTACTGGGTTAATAAATTAAACTGATCCCTCTTTTTCTCTCTTCCATGTTATAACCAGCATGCATGTTATGCATGTCACTAGTTATGTATAATAACTAGCGTGTGCACACACACACAATGCTGACCTTATTTTTATTTTATGAGATATTTGCATTCAGAAATTACACTTTGTGTGAGTTGGCTTGCTCATGCATTATAACTAGTTGACCCCGCGGGATTGACAGGAACAGAATGTGAGGCTGATCAGACAGTCAAAACGAATGTGTGCGCCTTTAGGCCTATATATATTTTTTATTATTGTTCTTTGAATAAGTATATTATTTTAAATAAAATAATAATTATTAATTATTTCATTATTACGTGATTTTTATTTTTTTTAAAGAGTCAACTCTTCAGATATGCGATCCAGCTCGCAACCAGCTGGATCATTCGCGAAGGACCCTTCACTTGTTGAAACGTGTATGACACCAAGTGAATGGAAAATAAATTCTATCACCCAGCTCTAGTCATGTCGCTCTCAAAAAGTGCTGTGAAGAGAAAGGTTGGTGACGAGCACAGGCAATTTCAGGAAAAGTGGGAGACAGAATATTTGGTCCCACTTTATATTAGGTGGCCTTAACTACTATGTACTTACATAAAAAAATAAGTACAATGTACTTACTGTGGTCATATTGTATTGTAAAACACTTTTTTCTGCTATTGAGGTGGGATGGGGTAAGGTTAGGGTTGGAGGTATGGGTAAGTTTAAGGGTGGGTTAAGGTGTAAAGTATGGGTCAACAGTGTAATTATAAATGTAATTACAGAAATTAAATACAGATGTAATTACATGTAGTTTTTTTTATATAAGTACAATGTAAAAACATGTATGTACACAATAAGTACATTGTACTAAATTATTAATTAAAATGTAAGTACATAGTAGTTAAGGCCACTTAATATAAAGTGGGTCCGAATATTTTTTTGTTGAGCACAGGGGCACCCCTACGTGTCACATATGTCATATGTACAGAGAAAGTTGCGGTGTATAAGGTACTTAACATCAGACATCATCAATGACATTAATGAGCTCATTCTGAACACAAAGTCAAGTTCAGGGAGGTGAGTGGAAACACAGACAAGCTTGGACAGTTTTTGAGAGAATTGCTCAATAGAATAGCTCTCCAGGATGTTCAAGCGGACCATGTGCCTTTTTGGTAGCACCTACAGTATCTATGTGAAAAGCTCTTCTCCACTATGACCTTCAATAAGTAAAAGTACAGGTCCAGACTTACTGATAAGCATCTTCAAGCCATACTGAGGGTTTCAACTGTTTCCTCCCTCAAGCCAAATGTGTCTCAGCTGTGTGAGAGGAAGCTCTGCCAGGTCTCTGGCAGCAGTGAGTGGGCAAGAGAAGCCTATGTTCTGAAGAACCATTCATCTTCATGAAAAAAACGTTCAGAAAGGAATGTCCAAATTCAGAGGAACAGTTCATGTTTGGAGGAAACGTTAATGTTGAAGAACTGTTAATAATAAAGATAGAGATGATTGGATCAGTTGTGCTCCTTTTTTGTGGAATACTTGATGCGCCCAGCCTGACCCAGACTCTACCTCCAGCGGCCCCCAGGTAAATTGAGTTTGCGACCCCTGATGTAAAAGGAGCTCATTCAAATACTGATGTGCTAAACCATTCAGGGCTTTATAAATAATAAGCAATATTTTAAAATCTATACGATGTTTGATAGGGAGCCAGTGCAGTGTTGACAGGACCGGGCTAATATGGTGATACTTCCTGGTTCTAGTAAGAACTCTTGCTGCTGCATTTTGGACTAGTTGTAATTTGTTTACTAAGCGTGCAGAACAACCACTCAATAAAGCATTACAATAATGTAACCTTGAGGTCATAAATGCATGGATTAACATTTCTGCATTTGACATTGAGAGCATAGGCTGTTAGTTATATATATTTTTGAGATGGAAAAATGCAGTTTTACAAATGCTAGAAACATGGCTTTCTAAGGAAAGATTGCAATCAAATAGCACACCTAGGTTCCTAACTGATGATGAAGAATTGACAGCCATCAAGTCTTAGACAGTATTCTAGGTTATTACATTCATGAGTTTTTAGGTCCTATAATTAACACCTCTGTTTTTTCAGAATTTAGCAGTAACAAATTACTCATCATCCAGTTTTATATCGACTATGCATTCCATTAGTTTTTTTAATTGGTGTGTTTCACCGGGCCACGAAGAAATATAGAGCTTAGTATCATCAGCATAACAGTGAAAGCTACCACCATGTTTCCTAATGATATCTCCCAAAGGTAACATATAAAGCGTGAAGAGTAGTGGCCCTAGTACTGAGCCTTGAGGTACTCAATACTGCACTTGTGATCGATATGATACATCTTCATTCACTGCTACGAACTGATGGCGGTCATATAAGTACGATTTAAACCATGCTAATGCACTTCCATTAATGCCAACAAAATGTTCAAGTCTATGCAAAAGAATGTTTGTGGTCAATGTGTCAAACGCAGCACTAATAGAGAGATACAACCCCGATCAGATGATAAGAGCAGATCATTTGTAACTCTAAGGAGAGCAGTCTCATTACTATGATATGGTCTAAATCCTGACCGGAAATCCTCACATATAACATTTTATCTAAGAAGGAATATAATTGTGAGGATACCACCTTTTCTAGTATCTTGGACAGAAAAGGGAGATTCGAGATTGGTCTATAATTAACTAGTTCTTTGGGGTCAAGTTGTGGTTTTTTGATGAGAGGCTTAATAACAGCCAGTTTGAAGGTTTTGGGGACATATTCTAATGACAATGAGGAATTAATAATAGTCAGAAGAGGATCCATGACTTCTGGAAGCACTTCTTTTAGGAGCTTAGATGATATAGGGTCTAACATACATGTTGTTGGTTTAGATGATTTAACAAGTTTATAAAGTTCTTCCTTTCCTATGGTAGAGAATGAGTAGAACTGTTCCTCAGGGGGTCTATAATGCACTGTCTGATGCAATACTGTAGCTGACAGCTGAATGGTTTCAATTTTATCTCTAATAGTATTGATTTTAGAAGTAAAGTAGGGACAGAATAGTCTGAGTCTTCACAGAATGCCGGTGGGATGATCTGCATGAGATGCTGCATTGAAGACAACTCTGAAAATACGGGACAAACCCAGTCCCGCATTGATTCAAAACGGGACGCTCTATTTTATTCTCAAATACGGGAAGATTCCATATTTTAAGGGACGGGTGGCAACACTACCAGCATGAATAACAATCTTACTGTATTTACGTTTAGCATTAGCCAGCACTTTTAAATTTGCCAAGATGTCAGGCGCTCTGGCTCCCGGTAAACATTTGACTATGGTGGCTGGTGTCTCTATATTCACGTTCCGTACAATAGAATCACCAATAACTAGAGCACTTTCATCAGGTTTCTCAGTGGGTGCATCACTGAGTGGAGAGAACATGAAACCTGAATGGAACTCACATTTTAAAGTAAAATCCATCAGAAGAATTGGACACACACAAAAAAAACCCGCTGTGTGAAAAAGAGCGGTGAATACTTAGAAAAAAAGCATTTCAAATACATTTAAACATTTACCTCTCTCATTCAGTCATAATTAAGCTGCAAGACTGAATAATGACTGATCACAGAACATGTTTGTAAAGATTTAAATGTTAACTGTTAACAAAGCATTGTTATCAGCTTTTACGACTTAACATTTGCAAACAACATTATACTGGAGAATCTGCACAAATAAAAGTCTTAAACAGTTCAGTAGTGCAGAGTTTACAGGTTACTATTCTCGTTTGAAGGCTCAAAGTAAAGTACTCCCACACTTTGGATGACTTCATTTGATTAGTTTTATCTTTTTTCTTTTTCTTTCTCGAGTTTGCTCCACTGCCACCATCTCGCTGAATGCTGCAGAGACGCTGTTCGGGAAGCACGTGACATAAATTGAGGCGAGCTATTGGCTATTCGCTACTTCTCCTGCTGTACTGGCTGAGTAAAACCTCCAGTGGCTCATTACTGCCACACTTTGGTCAACGCAGATTCAAAATATGCACAAACTGTGCATATTACGGCAAAGAAAAGTTATTTAGCAACTAATCGATGACTAAATTAGTTGACAACTTCGATTCAATCGATTAGTTGTTTCAGCTCTAATCTAAACCAACAACATGTATGTTAGACCCATATTCCATCTAAGCTCCTAAAAGAGATGCTTCCACAAGTCTTAGATCTCTTCTGACTATTATTAATTCCTCGTTGTCATTAGGATATGTGTGACCGGTGTAATCTGCGTTGTGTTTTTTTTTCTCAGTAACCAGTCGGACATCAGTTGACGGTTCTTCATTTACTCTCCCATGCACAGACAGCGCAGAAAGGGAAGAGGAAATGGTATACAATTTTCATACAAAATTAAACAAGTGACAAAACAACATACCTGTTAAACATAACACAAGTCTATTACAGTGTGTTTTCGCCCTTGTCTTTTCTGTTAAATGGAGGTCAAGTGCAACACAATTAGCACATGCTTCAAGTGCATCGATTCACAGAAAATGGATTAAATTAAGTGAAAATGCAGAAATAATCAAATATGCATGTAAAATAATATTATATATGATTTAAATAGAGTTTTAAAGTATAAAAGTGATTTTTAAAGCAAAGATGAAATTAGATTGATCAGAGCCAATTAGAAACCCACCTCTCCCATGCACAGACAGCGCAGAAAGGGAAGAGGAGGCGCAAAGACAGGAAATTAAAATCAATTCTTCCGTCAGAAATTTAAAGGGGAAAGTGCACACACAGACATACATATTCAGGTATACATTTCGAACAGTTTTTGTGTAATTCTATAAATGAAATGAACATTAATTTCCATACCCGTTACACTCACCCCCCTAGAATTACACAAAACTCTGAGAAAAACACGAAAAAAAAACTGTACACTGGTCAAAGAATTACATGGTCCACACTCTAAACAATCAGTGAAGACAGTCAGCAATCAAAAGCTTCCCAAAGAAAGGATAAAAATGTTTTGAAATTGGCCAAATTTCATCACATTCTGTGCCCATTACACCTCGTGCACTTAGACCACATGCTCAATTAAGGCAAGTTTTACTTAGAAAAATCGAGAAACAAAAGCAAGTTGCAAAAACTGCTAATTCAAACATGAATTACTGTTGACCCAGAATCCAAACCTAACAGGGTCTCAAGTTGAACCATGGATTCAATAAGTCTGCGCACAGGTCTGATAACTCTTCCGAACCTGGTAGAGTAATGATCAGTAGTATTTAAACCAGCTACAGGACCTAGCACAACAGGTACACTGTCATAGACAGGATTTTGGGGAGAAGGATCAGCACCAGCACCAGCCACAGTATTGTCATCAGCCACTGGCACAGCAAGATGTGAATTTGGCTCCTGTTGGCAGGGCAACTGAGATTGCACCCATGAAGCAGTGCGGTCATCATCGCATATAGCTACATTGGAGATGTTGGACATTGAGTCTGCTTGTGAGAGATCCTCAGTCTCATTCCGCTCATCATCTGCAGATTCAATCTCAGCGTAGGAACAAGCGTCACTGTGGGTCTGGACAGTTAGACCACCAGAGCATGTTGGATCAGACTGCAAAGGGACACTGCAGGTAGGTGTTCCAGCATCCTCTTGACCAGAACTATCCGAGTCCATGTCAGGCAAAGGGAGGAAGTTCACTTGCAAAAGAAGATTGCGATGTACTGTTCGCTCATTACCAGCTCTGTCACGGATCTTATAGACATGTATGGAAGGCTTTGAGGCAATGACAGTGTATACAGATGGCTCCCATCTGTCAGCAAGTTTCCGTTTCCCTCTACAACCCTTGTAAGCCACGAGCACCTGGTCACCAATGGCTAGAGGAAGGCCTTTAACTCTTTTGTTGTACTGGTTGGACTGGTGTTTTTGTTCTTGAACAGAATTCTTCTGCGCCACTGACATAGCAGACTGGAGATCCCTGATGAGCGATTTAACGTACTGGTCGTAGTCACAAACTGACTTATCCCGCAGAACACTCTGGAACATAAGGTCAACTGGCAACCGTGGTACTCTGCCATACATTAAGTAAAATGGGGCAAAACCTGTAGTTTCATGTGCTGTACAGTTGTACACAAACGTCATGGTCTGTACCAACTGCGGCCACTTTTGCTTAGATCTAGGTGGAAGAGACCTCAGCATGTTACCTCATGTTCGGTTGAATCTTTCAGTACCACCGTTCCCCATTGGGTGGTAGGGAGTGGTTCTAGACTTGTCAATGCCAGCCAGTTCGAGAAGCTCAGCTAATAGTTCACTCTCAAAAGAAGCCCCCTGGTCAGAATGGATACGTTGGGGAAATCCATAGACACAGAAGAAGCCGTCCCACAGTTTCTTGGCCACTGTTTTTGCGGTTTGGTCTGGACACGGAAAAGCATGTGCCAGCTTTGTGAAGTGATCCGATATAACTAAAACATCCACAGATTTGTTATGTCGATCCTCAGCAGACCAGAAGTCGATGCAAACAAGCTCCAGTGGGGCTGTGGTTTTGATACTCTCCAAGGTGGCTCTTGCTGCAGGCTCTGGAGTTTTGCTGAAGACACACCTGGTACACTTCTTCACATAGTCACGCACATCATGCTCCATATCAAGCCAGAAAAACCTCTGGCGGGCCAAAGACAATGTACGTGGCTGCCCTTGGTGACCAGCTAGGTCGTGAACACCAGAAAGAGCTTGACGTTTCAAGGTTTCGGGCACAACAAACTGAAATCTCTTGTGCCTGATGAGCGGGTCTTTGATAGCTCTGTACAGGATTCCATTGAGCACTGAAAGTTTATCCCACTGCTTCAGAATCCGCAACACATACACATTTTCATTGACACGTTCACGTTTCGATGGTCTGTGCTTTCGGTCAACATAATAACACACTCTTGCAATGACAGGGTCTTTATGCTGATGTTCTCTTAAGTCAGTCAGGGAAAAGGAATGAAACACTTCACCACCGCTGATCAAAGAGTTAAGATGTTCTGTGAATGATGTTGCTCTACATTCAGTTCCTATTTCCCATTCATCACAGGAGGACAGAACTGAGGACACGTCATCAGCAGACAATGATGTATCCAGCCGGACATCAAATGGATCTGACCTTAACGTTTGCGTTTGGCAGGTAAGTCGGAACACTTCTTGCACACTTCCATCCTCAACACTGTGTACTTGCCTCAACAGTTCAGAATAAGGCTCTGACAGAAGCCGCTGACTTACTGGCCTAACAAACGGATCCCTACTGAGTGCATCCGCCACCACGTTGAGTTTCCCAGGAACATATTTGATCTCAAAAGAATATGGAGCAAGTTTCGAGACCCAGCGTTGCTCACATGCATCCAATTTCGGCTTGGTCATAATATATGTAAGCAGATTATTATCAGTCCAGACTGTAAATTCATGGCCTTTAAGCCAGTGACTGAATTTGTCACACACTGCCCACTTAAGAGCCAAGAATTCCAATCTGTGTGCAGGATACTTTTTTTGGCTGCGATTCAAAGCCTTGCTAGCAAACGCTATCGGTCTAGCCTTGTCTTCACCTGCAGGTATCTGAGAGAGTACAGCACCTAAGCCGTCTAAAGAAGCGTCAGTGCAGAGCAGGAATGGACGCTCAAAATCTGGATGAGCCAGCACTACACAATCGACAAGGGCCCGTTTCAGTTCCTCAAAGGCCACTTCACAGTCCGGGGTCCAGTCCTGAGATGTCAACTCCCGAAAAGTGCCTGCTCTTCTACGACCACCAACACCTTTCACTGAACGTTTCAGGCCAGCTGTCAGGTTGAATAAGGGTCTGGCAATACGAGAACAACTTTGAATGAAGGCCTGATAGTACAGGACCATACAGAGAAACGATCTGATTTTTTTCTGTGAAGGTGTGGTTCCATCTTCCTTCATTAGATCCTCTTTTCGAAAAGCAGAGATGACTTTCACTTTCTCTACATCTACTGAAACACCAGTACCATCTATCACATGGCCCAGGAACGTTACGGACTTCCTCAGAAAATTACACTTTTTAGGAGCTAGCTTTAGATTGCTGGATCTCAATCGAGAAAATACGATCTCCAAGCGTCTCAGTGCCTCCTGTTCAGATGGAGCGAAGACCAACAAGTCATCGAGGTAACAGAGAAGACTGGAAAAGTTAAGGTCACCGAAAATACTGAGCATCATGCGCATGAAAGATGCAGGGCTATTGCAAAGGCCCTGAGGGAGACGATTATACTCGTATAACCCCATAGGCGTTGTGAAGGCAGTGTATCGACGGTCAGACTCATGGAGTGGGATGTTGTAAAATCCTGAAGTTAAGTCCATGGTACTGAAAAAGGCATTACCTCCTAAGGCTGCAAGACAGTCAGATTGATGTGGTAAAGGATGGGCGTCCTTGAAAGTTTTAGCATTGAGCCAACGGAAATCGGTACAAACTCTCAAATCACCATCTTTTTTCCAGACCATCACTAAAGGCGATGCGTACTCACTGACAGACTTACTGATTATGCCTTTCTCCTCCATTTCTGACAAAACTTCTCTCAGTTTCTGGTAGTGGGCAGGAGGGATGCGGCGATAAGGAAGACGAAATGGGCGTTCATCATAAAGATGGATCCTGTGCACAAAATCCTTTGCCTCTCCACAATCCAGTTTATCCTTGGAGAAAACATCATGGTAACATACAATAAGAGCTGCCAGTTTTTTCTTCCACATCTCAGAAACATCACAGCCGTCAATGTCAACATCCTTCAAGCCGTAGTCTTTCAGTGACTGCACTGGATCAGCGGGCAAGGCAGTTTTGAGTGGATCTGAATTGGGAGTGTCAAGATGAGTTCTACTCAATCCCTGCATAACAGTGAGGTCTTCTACACATAGACAGGAAGAAACATCAGCCAGTTTAGAGTTGCGGCGAATTGTCACTGACGTTGGATTAGGATTAAGTATCTTCATTGGCACCCATCGATCACCCCACATTGGTGTTACTACTCTTCCGACAAGAATGCTTTTAGGTGCTGAACGTGCAGTGGTTGGCTCAACAATTACAGTGCTTCCCGGGGAAACAGGGACATTTGCGGGCAATTTCCCCCAAACAAGATACTCACGTCTGGGAAGTAGAGTGACTGCCTGACAGAGTTTCACAGTACCCAGTATATCAGGCTGCTGAGGGCCAGACCAACGGGAGATGCAGCTCAAAAGCTCTAGGAAATGCTCACACTCAGGATTACCGTTACAGCAGGAAACAAGTTCCCAGTACTTGTCATGAGATTTCATCTTCTGTAGAATGCATTTGATCACGTTGCTTCCAATTATGAACTCGTCTCTTTGTCCAGGCACTACAAGAGTTGGAACAACAAACTTAAATCCATAAACTTCAATCTCCAAGTCGTACATACACTTTGGCTGAATTGTAAGGCCACCACAGCCAACCAGAACCACATTACTTGGAATTGCTTGAGGATGTGAAAGAATACCATCAGCTTGCAGCTTGGACTCACCCTCTTCACTAAGCGTGCAGGACATACTACCAGAATCCAGTAACCCCTTTAATGTGTATTGGCCACAAACTATCACAGGAGCATAAAACAACTCACTCGCCCCATCAACTCTCTGAGACCCCACATATAATACAGTTTTGTCTTCTGGCAATGACTCGCAGCTGTTCATGAAAACATTTTGCACATCTGCTACTTCTGTGAGGGAGATTTTATTACAATTGCCCATGTTACCCCTCTCATCACATGGGCTACTCAGTTTAACTGAGCAGTATCCGAGGATGTTGCTGGGCATGCTGCTTTGGGACAGTCACTCTTAAAGTGGCCAGGACTAAGACAGTGACGACAAAGCCTGTGACGTCTACAGTGTGAGTACGTAGTGTGCTCCTTGGATTTACAGACCCTACATGCAGAAACTAAGTTGGTCTTGAAGCCTGAAGTTTTGTCTGCTTGAGCCTGACTGGGTGAAGTTAAAGAGGCAGTGCACAATGACAGGACTCTATCCATCATGCCAACCATATGTTGGAGACCTGTGTCTGGAGAGAATGGAACAGCATTAGGATTAAGATGACTCACAGCAGGCAGAGACTGGGCTGGCAAAGAAGCAGGCTGCTGAAGAGAACTGGACGCAGAATTGTGACGTGCTGTAACCGTGCACTGGTTGCAAGTTGACAAAGACATGGTGTGCTGTGTCCTTGACGAAAATCTCCTTGAATCCCTCTGATGACTATCCAACCGCTCCTGTACCTCAGCGGCACTCCACTTCTCAGCTGGTTTAAACTGAAAAGACATAGCAAGACTTGGGTCTGGACAATGTGAAATAAACATCATGACAGCTTCTGCAGCGGGATCCTCAACACTCTTATTACGCCTGCGCAAGCACTCATCAGCAACATCGATGGCCTTGTTAAGACGTATCCAGTAATCCATGGGACTTTCATCTGCTCTTGGGACAGTATTATAAAAGTCAGCCATAGGCATATTTGAGTAAGCCAACTCACTGAAGTTGCGTTTCAGTATATCAAACACCGCACTTGGAAGTTCACTGGCATTCAGTTCAGGGCGGCTTCGTAGGGACACCTTCACAACATCTCTCGCTTTTCCAGCCAGTATGCTCATGATGAGATCAGAAACATCAGTTTGCGGTTTGCATTTCATTCTGGTTAAATAACTGCACATCATATCCTCCCATTCATGGACAGTAAATGAATCACTCTTATCACCCCTGAAGAATGGTGGAGGTGCTGAATCTTGCTGAACTATCACCTTCAGACTAGATACATCAACGCACTCACTGGGGTGCTGAGACTGGCAAGGAAGATTAGGCTGTACTGGGCTGGGCTGGTGCGCAATATTAAGGCTGGCTGAAATACTTTCCCCTATTTTGTGAGCCAAATCTGAAATTATGCTTCCTAATTCCTCTGAAGAAATTACACGTTCAGTATCTGAGCGTGTAATTGGGGTGGAGCTAGCTGTTGGGCCTACAGAAGCGCCGATTGCAGAATCAACTGTGTGCATATAATCCAGACCCACATTAGCCAACGCTCTCCCTCTCCCATAATAACGAGATGTAACTTCAGACATCCTCCTGTTGTGATAAATTTCAGGCCCACCACCCCTGCCCATAGGAAAAGTTAAATTAGATTGTTTAGCAGGGCTGAAATCTTCCTTATCAATATCCTCAAACATGCCTCGAATCAAAATGAAAGCACTAAATTACAAAAAAAAATTAATATGCTTTTAACAGCAAAACCAATTTTTCATACAAGATCCTGGAAATCAGAAATCAATGCAGTTAATTGTCAGTATGAACACAGTTCAAAGAGTAAAGATAGACTTTTCTTGATGGATGTAAAATATATTCTTACTCTTGAGTCCGTCAGACAGAGTTCCACATTTAAAACGCATCAACTGACAATAATTATATTTTCAGATAAAGGATACGATGCTCAAATGCCAATGAATCACCACGAGGTCCTTATCACAGTCTCTCTCGATTAACACACATCAACGAAGAAGAAAAAAAAAGATTCCCGGAGAGGAAAGTCGTGGATGAAACTCTTTAAGTTACCGTTCCTTTAAGACGAGATGTCAAACGCTGTTCATCTCACACAGGTGCGCTCTTTATCCGCGAGCACGGAGCCGCTGCGAGCGATGGCGATGAAGAAGACCGGGAGAGAAGATCGGCGAAGCCGGCGAGCCGTCATGCAACCACGGCGATCTGCGAAGCGCTGATCTGAAGATCCGAAATGGTCACGGGCACCATGTGTGACCGGTGTAATCTGCGTTGTGTTTTTTTTTCTCAGTAACCAGTCGGACATCAGTTGACGGTTCTTCATTTACTCTCCCATGCACAGACAGCGCAGAAAGGGAAGAGGAAATGGTATACAATTTTCATACAAAATTAAACAAGTGACAAAACAACATACCTGTTAAACATAACACAAGTCTATTACAGTGTGTTTTCGCCCTTGTCTTTTCTGTTAAATGGAGGTCAAGTGCAACACAATTAGCACATGCTTCAAGTGCATCGATTCACAGAAAATGGATTAAATTAAGTGAAAATGCAGAAATAATCAAATATGCATGTAAAATAATATTATATATGATTTAAATAGAGTTTTAAAGTATAAAAGTGATTTTTAAAGCAAAGATGAAATTAGATTGATCAGAGCCAATTAGAAACCCACCTCTCCCATACACAGACAGCGCAGAAAGGGAAGAGGAGGCGCAAAGACAGGAAATTAAAATCAATTCTTCCGTCAGAAATTTAAAGGGGAAAGTGCACACACAGACATACATATTAAGGTATACATTTTGAACAGTTTTTGTGTAATTCTATAAATGAAATGAACATTAATTTCCATACCCGTTACATATGTACCAAAAACCTTCAAACTGGCTGTTATTATGCCCCTAATCAGAAATCACAACTTGACCCCAAAGAACTAGTTAATTATAGACCGATCTCGAATCTCCCTTTTCTGTCCAAGATACTAGAAATGGTATCTGTAAAGATTTCCAGTCAGGATTTAGATCGTATCACAGTACTGAGACTGCTCTCCTTAGAGTTACAACACTGTTTACCACAACATTATTTTGCATAGACTAGAACACTTTGCTGGCATTAAAGGAAGTGCATTAGCATGGTTTAAATCATACTTATATGACCACCAGGTATCAAATCGATCACAAGTGCAGTATGAAGTACCTCAAGGCTCAGTACTAGGGCCATTACTCTTCACGCTTTACATGTTACCCTTGGGAGATATCAGAGATATCATGCTCTCAATGTCAAATGCAGAGATGTTTATCCATGCATTTATGAACTCAAGGTTAGATTATTGTAATGATTTATTGGGTGGTGGTTCTGCACAGTTGGTAGGTAAACTCCAAGAAGTCCAAAATGCAGCAGCTAGAGTTCTTACTAGAACCAGGAAGTATGAACATATTAGCCCTGTTTTGTCCACACTGCACTGGCTCCCTATTAAACATTGTATAGATTTTAAAATCTTACTTATTTCTTATAAAGCCCTGAATGGTTTAGCACCTCAGTATTTGAATGAGCTCTTGTTACATTAAAATCCCCCAAGTCCGCTGCATTCTCAAAACTTTGTTAATTAAGCAATTTGATAATACCTAGAGTATCAAAATCAACGGCAGGCGGCAGATCCTTTTTATATTTGGCGCTTAAACTCTGGAATAACCTACCTAACATTGTTTGGGAGGCAGACACACTCTTGCAGTTTAAATATAGATTAAGGACCCATCTCTTTAACCTGTCTTACACATGACACACTAATATGTTTCTAATATCCAATTCCATTTAAGGATTAATTAAGGATTAATTAGGTAATCCGGAACCGGGAACACTTCCCATAACACCCTATGTACTTGCTACATCATTAGAAGAATGGCATCTATGCTAATATATTCGTCTGTTTCTCTCTTATTCTGAGGTCACCCGAGCCACCAGATTCAGTCTGTATCCAAGTCAGAGGGTTGCTGCAGTCACCCGGATCCAGTACGTATCCAGACCAGATGGTGGATCAGCACCTAGAAAGGACTTCTACAGCCCTGACAGACAGCGGAGACCTGGACCACTAGAGCCCCAGATACAGATCCCCTGTAAAGAACTTGTCTTAGATGACCACCGGGACAAGACCACAGGAAAGAGATGATTCTTCTACTTTGCTGCAACCTGGAATTAAACTGCTGATTTTGTCTGGTCAGAGGAGAACTGGCCCCCCAACTAAGCCTGGTTCCTCCCAAGGTTTTTTCTCCATTCTGTCACTGATGGAGTTTTGGTTCCTTGCCGCTGTCGCCTCTAGCTTACTTAGTTGGGGTCACTTAATTTACAGAGATATCGTTGACTTGACTGCAAATGATTGTACAGACACTATTAAAACTGAACTGAGATGACAACATTACTGAATTCAATGATGAACTGCCTTTAACTCATTTTGCATTATTGACACACTGCTTTACTAATGTATGATGTTCAATTGCTTTGATTCAATCCTTTTTGTTTAAAGTGCTATATAAATAAAGGAGACTTGACTGATAATATTATAGGAATAAAGGGACAAGGTCAAAAGAGGAAAGCAGTTCCTTGGTGGACAGATCCAGATAAATTTAAGAAAGCACAAGCTGAAATATGAATATTATGAGGAGCTAAAAAGAAGCACTGGAGAGTGTACTACAATAGGAGACAATATTGATGTAAGCAAATTATGGGGATCAATTTGGAATATGGGAGGAATTTATAGAAATCAAACTTTACCTGTTTACCTGATAAGGGAAGAATAACCGTGACAGATAATGATGAAAGGTTGAAATGTTTGCTAAAGATTTGTTGGTCCATAGTGATGATAATGTATCAAAGGATATTAAAAAGAGTAGAAATCGGAACAAAAATAAATATCCAGATTTAATTATGAAAACAAGTCCTTCTGGTGATGCTTTACATGCAGATTTTACTATGTATTAATTAAAGATTGCACTGTGGGAGTTAAACATTCATCTCCTGAAAAATATTATCTTTAAGAATTATTTAAAATCTTGTCAATAAGATATGGAATGCAGGAAATATTCCTTCTTCATGGAAGCATGGCATGATTGCACCAGTTGGCAAACCTGGAAAGGATAAATGTAATTCAATTAATTATAGGACAATTGCTTTAACTTCTAATTTATGTAAATAAATGGAAGAAAATTATAATACGTAGGCTAAATAATATATTGTGTCATATTGTATCATCATATCAGAGTGGATTTAGGGTAGGTCGGAATACTATGGATGCTGTTTTAAGTTTAGAAGCCGATGTTAGAAAAGCTCAGGCAAATGAAGAAGTGTTGGTAGGGGTTTTATTTGATATTGAGAAAGCATATGGTATGCTTTGGAAAGAAGGACTTTTAATTAAATTTAAATGCATGGGAATTGGAGGACTGTTATACAACTGGATTATGTATTTTCTTCTAGAAAGAACAATACAAGTTAGGACAGAAGTAAAGTATTCTGAGACTTACACGATAGATAATGGAACTCCAAGGAAGTGTATGCAGCCCAGTATTTTTTTTTATATTATGATTGATTAAATTTTTAGTCATTTTAAGAGTGACATTGGAAGGGTATTATTTGCAGATGACAGGGCAATATATAAAAGAGAACGCATTATTTATTATTAATTTAATTTAATTATTGCATGTGTGTCCCAAAGAATACAAAAAGCTGTAGATAAAGTGGAGATACAGGCAAATAATTGGAGTTTCATATGATCTGTAACTAAAACCCAAGTTAATTGTTTTTTTTATTTATTTATTTTTTTTATTGAACCACACAACAACAAGATACATACTCTAGCAGAGGAACAAAAAACAATACAAACGATTACAATAAGGGGCATATTTGAAAAAAAAAAACCAAACCCAGCCACATATGTCACAAACAAACAAAAAAACTAAAAATATAATAATAATAATAATAAAATAAAATAACAAGGGAGCTATAAATTAACCTGTACAACAACCTATAGAAACAAAGGAGCAGTACAACACTCAAAACAGTAAAAATTCTGTTATGTCACAAAGTATTTTTTTGGCTGACTTGTACATTTTAATTTTATGGAGAGATGAAAAAAAAAAGTTTGAAATCATTGATGAAACAATGAAATGACGGCTTAGAATTTTTCCATTTACTACAATGAATATGATATTTACACAGAAGAATGATCACATTAATTAAGTCCGATACGGACAGATCCAAATTATCCACAAAATACAAAATATCAACAGTATCAAGCAAAGGAACACCATCTATTTTTAGAGACAACCAATCCTTTATATCTTTCCAAAATTCTTTGGTAACCGGACAAAAAACAAATAAATGTTCCACTGTTTCCTCGAATTTTCCACAAAATACACAAGCGTCCACCACGAATTTAAATCGCTTTTTAAGAAATTCAGCAACTGGATAAATATTATGTATTATTTTAAAATGAGTTTCTTTAACTTTGGGAGAAATAGGCCATCTAATAAATTTTGAGACAGCCTTTGCCATAGTGGACTGCGATAGAAATTCAGGAACCAACAGTGGTTTGTTAAAATCTGTATATATTTTAGATCTTAACACCAAACCCATTACTTTATTATTACATTTCTTATCAACTAAATCTAGACCATTAATAAGTAGGGCCGGAAGAGAAGGCTTGCTATTGTAATATTTTAAAATACCACAAATTAAATGTAAAAGGGGAAGAGGAACGGCTTTACAGATTTTGTCAAATTCTTTTGTTGTACAAGCCACGTCGTATTTCTCTTTGAAGCTTTCAAAACTAAGGAAATTACAACTGTGATCAAGGATATCAGTCACAAATAAAACGCCTTTCTCAAACCAATTCCTCTTAAATAATGATTTTTTATTTATTAAAATGACCCTATTATTCCAAAGTGTGGATCTATGGGGAGTAAAATTATGTGTAAATATCATTTTCCAAAAATGAAGAATTTGTTTATGGAAATTAGACAATCTAAGAGGGATTTTATTAACTTCAAAATCACACCTTAAAAGAAATTCCGGGCCACCTAACTTATTGAACAACCTTCTGGGAATGTGGAACCACATTGAATTTGGTTGAGAAAGAAACTCTTTAATCCACTTAATCCTAAACACACCTACTAGTGCCTCAAAGTCAATGGCCTTAATTCCACCTTCATTATAATCTCTGACTAGTTGAGATCTCTTAATATAGTGTGTTTTATTTCTCCACAAAAAATTGAATAAAACAGAGTTGGCTTTACTAATATTGCTGGAGGAGACATAAAGAGAGTGACAAGGATAAGATAATTTGGATATACCTTCAGCTTTAGACAGAAGAACTCTACCAAATACTGTTAAATCTCTGGTTAACCAATGGCTTAAAGACTTCTCCGTAACAATGATTAGATTGGCAATATTTACATCTTGTCTTCTAATTGGGTTTCTAGATATTGTGATTCCTAAATATTTTACTTCTTGAACAACTTTAATATTGCTAATGGTAGAATCCACACTTGTATGAACTGGAAGTAATTCACATTTATTTAAATTAAGAGTTAAGCCAGAAGCTTTAGAGAAAGTTTGAATGATATTAATTGTTTTTTCAATCATAGATTTGTCTTTTAAAAAATTGATGTATCATCAGCAAATTGGCTTAACCTAAACTCTTTATCAAATATAATAATACCTTGTAAATCATGTGAATTATTAATAAGTAACGTTAATAACTGAGTAGTCAAAATGAAAAGTTTTGGAGAAATGGGGCAACCTTGTCTTATTCCTCTTGACACTATAAAACTAGAAGTCATACCAGAATTTAACGAAACATAGCTTCTAATATCAGTGTAAAACATTTTGATAATGCTACAAAATTTCTCACCAAAACCAAGAAAACGTAAAGAATCTAAAAGAAAGGGATGTTCAATAGTATCAAATGCCTTAAAAAAGTCCAAAAACATAATATAACTGTCTGTGTTAATAAAGTCACTATAGTCTAAAATATCCAGTATTAATCTAGTATGGTTATGAATATTTCTACCTTTTATAAAGGCAGATTGACATTCATCAATAATTTTAGCCAAACCTCTATCCAGCCTTCTCGAATAAACATGTGCTAATAATTTGTAGTCATTACATAACAGAGTTATGGGTCTCCAGTTGTCCAGTAGCAAATGATCTTTATTGGGTTTAGGGATTAGTGTAATGATGCCTCTTTTCATGGAAGGTGAAAGGTTGCCACTAGAAATACATTCTAAAAAAGCATTATAAAGCAAAAGTCTTATGTCTGTCCAAAAGTGTTGATAAAAAGCCACCGATAAACCATCTAAACCTGGCGATTTACCCTTTGACATTATAAAAATAGCAATGTCGAGTTCTTCTATTTTAAGGGGCTCCTCCAAATATGATTTGAAATCCTGTTCTATTTCCTCTTTTCTTAGTTCTTTTATCTTTGTGAAAAATATTGAAGACTCAATACCGGAGAATTTAGAATTATACAGATTGCAATAAAAAGTTCTTATTTCTTTGTTAATCTGATCATCATCTTCAATAATTAAGCCATTGATTGACAACTTCTGAATCTTCTTTTTAGTTTGTCTTTGTTTCTCCAAATTAAAAAAATACGAATAATTTTTTTCCCCTTCTTCTAACCATCTGGCTCGAGAGCGAATGAAGGCTCCCTTGGCCTTCTCCAAGTATAAATTGTCAAATTTCGCTTGTAAGTTATTTAGCTGAATCTGTTCATCTATAGTTAAATCAGTTTTATTGCCAAATTTGTGCATTTCATTTATCAATTCAAGCCGTTTCATACTTCTAAATTTGCTAATTTGTTTACCAGTCTCTATAGCTAATCCTCTAACATTAAATTTAAACCATTCCCATTTACTCAGGGGTGACGTTTCCATTGCATTAACATCTTTTAAAGCTTCTTTAACCTTTTCACAGAAACCCTCATTTTCAAGAAGACTGTCATTAAACTTCCAAATGACACTGCGCTCACACCCTGATTTAAGGAAGGAAAAGGATAACAAAACTGCACAATGATCGGTTAAGGGAGAAACTGAAATGTCACATTTCGATACGTTGTTAATTAGCTTATTAGATATCAACCAGTAGTCAAGTCTTGAGCATTGGGCCTTATTAGAAGAACTGAACCATGTAAATTGTGATTTATGAGGATTACTCCATCTCCAATAATCTGTTAAGTGTAAATCTGAAATCAAATCTGAAATAACTTCCTCATAACAATGACAATTGGCTTTTGGAGGAGAACGATCAAACCAAAGATCATGAACTAAATTAAAATCCCCTCCCAAAATAATTCTATCAACAGCATAGGTGATTCTCCATTTTTTGACAGACTCCTTAAGAAAAACAAGCAATTCCCTATTCAGTGTTTTTTGGTTATATCCATAAATACACAGCAAAATAAAATTAACACCTCCTTGTTCAATTACCACCATAAGCCAATGTCCCTTTGAATCACTTAGGTGGCACACAACATTACCTGGTAGCCTATTAAACAGAACCATGACACCTGCAGAATGGGATGTACCATGACTAAAAAAAGCTGAATCCCCCCACTGATTCTTCCAAAATTTAACATCAACTTCCTGAGAGTGAGTCTCCTGTAAAAAAACACAATTCGTCTTTTGCTCCTTGCAATAAAGAAAAATAGCCTTACGTTTTAAATTATCTTTTAGCCCCCTACAATTTAAAGAAAGAAATGATAACACCATTAATTCGAACCTCAATAAACCAAACAATAAGGACGATGCGCAGGAACGAGAAGAATATGTTCCTTTAAATTCTCAGCAACAAAGAAGATGCAACAAACCAGAAAAACACTTGTCGTCAAGTCAAACATTACCTCAGATTACCAACAATTAAATCAGTCATTCGGGGTCCACACGCCGGTTATCAATCAAAGCGTAACCTTCTTTAAGGAACGCTCGCGTCCCCCTCTTCCGAGCCTCTTGTACCAATGGCCATAACTTTGCCCGAGCTTCCCGGTCTTCTTTGGAAAAGTCCTCCTTGAACCGAATATGCATTTCTTTGCAAACTCTTGCGTCCTTGGACTTTCTCCACACATCATCACGAACATTTCTCATTCCGAACCGAATGATGATGGGCCTTGGCGTGCCATCACTTCTCTTGATCCCCAAACGGTGAACAACGTCCACCGTGTCTCGTAGCCGATCAACAGAAAGCGGAACCACTCTGGTTAAAATCCCAATCACCAGTTCTCTTGCATCCTCTCCGTCTTTTTCATGTAGACCAATCATCCTCAGATTCCATCTTCGATTGTAGCGAGCTTGTTCTTCGTTGGCTTTCTTGAGCGAACTGTTCACTATCTGTAATTCGGTGACTTTCTTCTGCAACACGGAGATTTCTGCCTTGTTCTCAGAGATAGCGCCCTTGTTAACTTCAATACGCTTATCAAAGCCTTTCAACAGCTCGGTCTGCTCATCCACTTTTTTGGTTAACAGTTATAAGGCACTGAGAATAGCCATACTAGTTTCACCTTCTTCCACGGATCTCAACCTTTTTGGGAGCGGGCTATCAATCGGCGTGTGAGTAGGATTGGTAGATTTTGAGCTGGCTACAACCATGCTTTCTAAATCACTTTCGTCGCAAGCCTCCTGCAGGGCTAACAGATTATAGTTTTGAACAGACATCTTCACAAAACTGAGAAAAAAAAAAACCCTCAATGCGACTGATAAATACTCCAAAAGTAATAAAACAATCTTTTCAATGAAAATTATATTTGCTGCATCTTTGAATGTCAAAATCTGGGAACTAAATAACAACTAACATACAGAGCCCGCAAAAGTTAGACCTCTCATTCCACCATCTTGAATCCTCCCAAGTTAATTGTTTTACAAAAGGGAAAAAGGTACCAGAGGTTAAGTTACAGTTGTACAACCAGGAGCTGGAGCAAGTCTCAGTAGTTACATATCTCTGTGTATGGATGGAATCTAGATTGACATTTGCAACTTATGCAAAAAGCTGATCAATAAATGTAAAACAGGAGTAAATATTTTAAGATGTTTATCTGGGGTAGAATAGGGAGCTTGTAGATTGTCTTTGAAAATAATTTATTGTATTTATTATATATTTCATATATATATATATATATATATATATATATATATATATATATATATATATATATATATATATATATATATATATATACACCGTATAAAGATATAGATAAATCAGCTAAAAATTTGTAACCTATTGAACTTATATTCTAAAAACAAAACATACAAGCTGCTGTCACTGGCCTTTGACATCCAAGAGCTGCATGACATTATGCATAGAATGAACAGGAATGTCATGTGGATTTTGAGGAGGTTGATTGCCCTCTCCACTGCAGATGACCTGGAGGTAGTGGGGCCAGGTTTCCTTCTGGTAGCTGGAACAATACTGTAGATGGCTGTCACATACAAACTGAACAACCAGCAAGTGAACCTCAATGTTATTTCAACAGGAAGCGGTTTCATTTGGTTCAGCTGTAGGCCACCTCCAGATGAAGTACCTTGATATCTTTGCTGAGTATCCAGAGTATGTGTATGATGCCAGGGTGCTGAAGAAAATCCCAGATTCTGTTCATTTCAACACCACAGAACATTGTTGAGAGACTCTTCGGGATGCTGAAGACAAGCTGTGCCCCATCTTCTTCTTCAAGGCCTGGGAGTGAGTCCTGCCTTTGTGCCAGATGTTGTTGCATGCTGTGCAGTGCTCCAAAACCTCCATCTTGTGAATGGAGACATTGTTGATCCCAGTGTTGGGGTAGTTACTCAAAAAAGGTAATTAGTTACTAGTTACTTCTGTAAATTGTAATTAGATTACTTTACTAGTTACTGCATTTGAAAAGTAACTTCACTACTTATTACTTTACTTTCATTTTTCTTAATTTACCATGTAGATACATGGAAAAGATCATAGCCCTATCATCACTTAACCTTTCTGCATAGAGTTTATTGTGTAAATACTGAACCATATGAAAGAACAATATCCCTGCCTGCACAAAGAAATATGCCTCACCGTAAAATCCAGAAACAACAGGATAAAGAAGGCTATACTGGGGTCATTTTAAAATGGTTTCAACACACAAGTTTCAAAGCACAGGCTTTGGGAAACATGAGAACAAAACTCTTCTCCTGAGAACAAAACCAGCTTTTTATTAGATTCATGGCAACAATAAAAACAAGAGTCAAGAGGCATTTATTTGTCCTTTGCATAGTTAACACTGGGGAAAACTGGGCATTGAAATGCTTGTGACGAGGCTCAAACACAGTGACAATAACAAGACATAAGACATAGACGTACATGGAGAGCACTTAGATTGAGTGACTACAGTGCCCTTAAACAGAAAGACACAGACAGAGCAGTATATACAAATAAGTGGAAGTAACAGGTACAATAAAGGTAATCAGTGTTTAGAATATATAGAGTACATAAGAAGTCCTGAGGTAGAACGGTGTCTAAAATGTCTTTGTAGTGTGACGTAGAGCTACATGTAGGAAAATTAAAGTGGCAGTGCAGATGCAATAAATAAACTTAAGAGCAGCACACATTAAGATGTATTCCTGAGTAGAGCAATGTCCAAAAGTCATTGTAGAGTGTCACAGAGAAACATTAAGGAGTATTTAAAAAAAAAGTGGCCGTGCAAGGCAAGTACAATGCAGTAAACATAAGAGCAGCATGTATTCCGTTTTTAGATGGAGGAAAGCTGATTGTTAAGTAGTCTTATGGTTTGAAGATAGAAGCTGTTCTTCAGTCTGGTTGTCCGTGAATGGATGGATCGGAAACATCTGCCTGATGGCAGTGTGGCAAACAGGTGATGAGCAGGATGAGTGTGGTCCTTGATGATGCTGCGAGCCTTTCTCAAGCAGCGAGTCTGATAGATGTCCTGTAAGGCTGGGAGTTTATGTCCAATGATAAGCTCTGCTGTTCTCACCACTCGCTGAAGAGCTTTGCGGTCCAAGGAAGAGCAGTTGCTGTACCATACAGTGATGCAGCTGGTCAGAATGCTCTCTATAGTGCAGCGGTAGAAGTTTGACATGATGTTAGAGGAGATGCCAAACCTCTTCAGTCTCCGCAGGAAGTAAAGACGCTGACGGGCTGTTCTCACTATGGACTCTGAGTGAAGGCTCCAGGAAAAATCCTCAGAGATGTTAATGCCAAGGAACTTGTAGCTCTTAACTGTCTCTACTATCTCGCCGTTGATGTGAATGGGAACGTGACCCTTTCTCTGTGACTTCCTGTAGTCCACAATCATCTCCTTGGTCTTGCTGACGTTTAGAGAGAGATTGTTATCAGCACACCATGTTGTGAGTGCATTAACCTCATCTCTGTAGGATGTCTCATCGCCATTAGTGAGAGGAGCTATGCTTAGCAGAGCAGTCATAAGTGAACAGGGAGTACAAGAGAGGACTGAGTACACATCCCTGTGGGGCACCAGTGCTGAGTATAAGTGAGGAGGATGTGTGATTGCCAATTCTGACCACCTGGGGTCTGCCGGTCAGGAAGTCCAGGACCCAGTTACATAAGTGACTGTTAAGACCCAGATTTTTCAGTTTGGCTATAAGTTAGGGTAGGGATGATGGTGTTAAATGCAGAGCTGTAATCAACAAACAGCATCTGCACATAGGTATCTCTTCCCTCCAAGTGCAGAGTGTATGGCCATTGCAATGGCGTCATTAGTGGATCTGTTTGACCGGTAAGCAAATTGTAATGGGTCCAAGGTGTCAGGCAGAGAGGAGCAGATGTGGGATTTGACTAGTCGTTCAAAGCACTTCATGATGACTGATGTCAGTGCTACAGGGCGGTAGTCGTTCAGGCAGGAGACGGTTGTTTTCTTGGGTACAGGGATGATGGTGGTTTGCTTGAAGCATGTGGGGATCACTGTATGTCTCAAGGAAAGGTTGAAGATGTTGGTGAAGACATCTGCTAACTGGACAGCACAGGCCCTCACGACACGTCCGTGTATGCCATCTGGACCTGGAGCTTTGCGGCCGTTGACTCTCTTGAAGGCCTTACTCACTTCGTGTGTGGTTAGAACCAAGGGGCAGGTGTCAGTGTCAGCAGGTATTTTCACAGCAGGAAATGTATTGTCTGCCTCAAAACGAGCATAGAATGTATTGAGCTCATCTGGTAAGGAGGCAGACAAAGACACACCACTGCTTTTCCTTCCTTTGTAGTCTGTGATGTAGCGTAGACTGCTCCACATGCGTTGGGGGTCAGAGCCATGATATTCTGACTCCAGTCTGTTCCTAAAGTCTCTTTTGGCTGTTTTTATTGATTTTTGAAGGTCATACCTGGACTTCTTATAGGCAGTTAAATCACCAGAGTTGAAGGCAGCAGCCCGTGCGGAAGTGGTCAATGAAAAATATAAAAATTAAGGTCCCTTTATCCTGTAAAAATAAATCTTAATTTAAAATGCACTTAAGCCCATAAAAGGTACATAGAAAATTAAATTAATTAATTAAAGAGAAAATTCATGTCATCCCAAAAACCCTCTCCCTTTTCCCCCTTAGCTCACTCTCCTGGAGATGTGGCTTCCAGAGGCAGTAACATACCAAGTCACAAACTCTTGAACCTATTAAGGAATTATTGTTTGTTGCTATTATCACAATGCACAAAACCGAAAGTGTAATACATTTTTTCTCTCTATTCTTCGAAATAACAATTGTATTGCATAAGTAAAAGTCTTTCAAATCTTTTATCTGACAGCCTGTTCCTCCTTGGGGTCAGAACAATACTGCCCAGGCTGAAAAGCCTTTCATCCGGTGCACCTGACAGTATTGGAGTGTTGTACTGCTTTGCAATTTCCTTAATCCTGGGGAACCTGGAGAGAACCTCCCAGTCAGATCCAGGGATTTTTAATTACTCCATGACTTCAGTCTCTGCGGTGTAGGAAAACTCTTCAAATTCGAAAAAGTAATTGTGACTGGAGGTGAAAGGGCTCTGAACTGCTGGTCTCTTCAGTGGCTCTTCAGGAATCCGGGCACGACACTCAGAAATTAGCATGATTTCAACAGCATCTCTTCTCTTCTCATCTTTGAGCCAGCAGACCTTTAATTTGGGCATTGTGGCAGCAGCCATCAGAGCATCCTTGCTGTCCAAGACTGATGCAAATCTGTCTTTGATTGCCTGTGATATGAAATAGTAGGCTACATTAGACAAACATATATAGTTCAATTAACAGCTTTTACAGTCCCATAATTTTGGGCTACATTACATCAGCTATATTAAACTGCAGCCCTTTAGCCAACACTACAAGCTATTATTTAAGGCGGCACTGATAAAAATGATTTTGTGCATTTTTAGTAAATACTACTGAATTTTTTTTTTACATGAAAAGAAAAAAACTATGTAACTTCTTCATTCAATTCTATATTGTTTGAGTGAAATGTATTTAAAAGGAAACTTCAACTAAATAGATATTCAACATTTTCCTAGCCAAGTTAAAATTACTTATTTTCTTTGTTACTTTCATTAAACTTAGTTAAGTAGAGTTTTCTTAATTCCATACGTGAAATTTACTTAAAACGTGTGTGCAAAAACTTGCCAAATACAAATTAAGTGAATAGTTGTTTTTTTCTTCATGTGGGGCCTTTTAATTTTGTTATGCAATATGTGTTTACTTGTACAATAGCACCAGGCATGCCAGCTGTCATCTTGGAAAGGCCATCCTTCAACGCAAGCAACTTTGACATGAGAATCTCTAAGGTTGGCAGGAGGATGCCATAGTAGCAATCATCTTCTCCTTGTAGTATATCTAATGAGGCAGCAAGAGTACTTAACACTGGACAATATTCCTTCAGGAACTGATACTCTCGTTCATTGATGCTCTTTACACTCAGTCTAGAAAAAAAAAGCACATCCTCAACCTGGTCTTCCTCTCACTCTCTTGCAGGCAAGAGCAGCCTTCTCACATTTAAAACTAATGCCGTCTATCCAGTGCACTGTCATTCCTAAATAACTTTTGTTATTGGCGGACCAAATGTCCGCGGTGGTACACACATGATCCAGGGACTCGAACAATCTTTTGAGCTTCGATATCGGAATGTCGGAATAACACTTATCCATGTAATGTGAAAATGTTTTCCTTTCGGACGTTGGCTTGCAAGTCGAGGGTATTTTATCTAGTATTTTCCCAAACCTGGGCCATTCAATGGTCGACAGGGGAAGCATGTATTATACAATGAACCCTGCAACTAGCCTGTTCATTTCGTTTTATGTTACCTGCTGCGGCCCCAAGACTTGAGAAAAGCTTAGCTTGTTTAGGCAGGGTCAGCTGATGATGAGTGACTCCTTCAAATGACTGGTGAGCAGGATCTTTCACCACAAGTTTTGTAGTGCCATGCTGGCCTGGCAAATGCATAGACAAGTTGCTCATCGTGTTGGCTGCAGTTGAATGACACTTATCGCCTAGGCATAGTGTGCATTTCACACAAATATTTCTGTCCTTTCAAGCAATAAACTGAAAGTAATGTGAATATCGCCAGTGGCCAAAACCCCTGTCTCAGTCTCCATTTCCCGCTCCCATTTCAATTTCTATGGCAACGGTACACATACAGGCACACGCATTCACGCACCACTTAAACAGACAGAACTTTACACACAGGCAAACACGGCATGTGTAACGCAGAAAAGCGCGTTCCTATAGTCTAATAAAGTAGTTTTTTTTCCAATATTATTAGTGTAACGCGTTACTTTACTTCATTATCCAAAAAAGTAATATAGTTACTGTAATCCATTACTTTGTAACTCGTTACACTCAACACTGGTTGATCCAGAAATTATGGAGGATCATGACGATAATACACTGTAACCCTGAAACACAGAAGCCAGCACAGGAGAACATGTGTGGGACAATCTGTCAGCAGGTGTGTCACACCAGACAACAGTGTGCAGCTCTTCAAGAGCAAGTTTACCTGTAAGACAATTGAACAGGTTAAGACTCTGCAGATCACTTCATGTTATCATATTGCTATTGTTTAAGCTTGTGTAAGTTGCGAAGGTAATTTGAAGACTGTCAAATCAAAATATTCATATATTAGTTATTTAAGAAATATACATATAAATATATATACTATATATCACATAAATATGAATAAATACACATGCAAATATTTAAATAATACATAACTGGGAAATTGTTTTACAGTTATTTGAAAATAGCAACATATCACATAACATATAATATCAACATATTTACAATAAGTTTAATTTTAAAATATGTATTACTTTATCCCTGGGGTAAATTTTAGATTTTTTCCACTAATTTTTGATACCCAAATTTAAAGTCCTCATCTTGTATACAGTTACTGAACTAAGGCTGCTGAAGTTCATATTCCTGACATTATTATAAAAACATCTTAAGAACCTTTTGGGGTTGCTATATAAGCTCTATTATACTATTTTGTGCAAATGTTAATGTGGTTTTGTCTGAAGCTTTGTGCTCTTATCCATGTAGAAATTAAAAATAAATAAATAAATAAATAAATAAAGAGGATAATTTTGAATGTGAATTGGTGCATGGATATTTCTTTGAAGTCTGGCACCTATTTCACAAGACAACATTCTTCAGATGTTAAGATGTTGCTTGTTTAAAAAACAACTGGAAACTGCTACAAAATCAGTTTGCACACGTGCTTCAAGAAAAATAATTAAAAACAAACAGCATAATAATAATAATAATAATTCATTACATTTATATAGCGCTTTTTTAGGCACTCAAAGCGCTTTACACAGACAGGAGGTATCTCCTCATCCACCACCAGTGTGCAGCATCAACCTGGATGATACGATGGAAGCCATATTGCACCAGAACGCCCACCACACACCAGCTTACTGGTGGAGAGGAGACAGAGTGATGAAGCCAATCAGCAGATATATTATGATCCTAACATAAATACATGTAAAGAGTGTGTGTAGTTAAGATTAATTTTCATTTATATACTTACTGAATTATGGTTTCCACTGAATAGGCTTTTATCAGTGGATGAGAACAAATGTGTTCATCAGTCCCTGTAACATCAGAACAGGATCTACACATTACTGATGATTTATGATCAAACTGAGGTACTTATTAACAATAGTTTTCCATTTAAGTTATCCAAAATTTTTTTATAAAAATATCAACACTAGTAAAACGTAAATTAACACGTTTCGATTTTTTTTAACTTTATCTCAATAAATTACTTAATGAGCCGTCTGTAGAAAGCAGCCTTAATAAGCTGAGGCACAGCATCTGGTCGATAGTGATTATTAAACACCTTTTTACAGTAAATTTACAAAATCGTGTAAATTTACTTAATGTGTAAACCTTCAAGTCAGTCGTTTACTTGGATTATGTTAAACAAGCACACTTTAACCACAATGAACAATGTTTATCCATAAGGTAGGGGAGAGCGGGGTATGTTGTCACACTTTTCACAATGTCTAACATTTACTGAGCACCATACATCAAAATGGTATAAATCTCATACCAAATGAAAGAAGGAAGTCTTGGGCACATATGTTGTATTCATAACATCTTTATATCTTATCTCATTACAGAGTTGTAGACTGTTGAATAGTGAGTGTGCACTTGTGACAATTTGCCCCATCGGAGGGTAAGTTGTCACACTAGGGCGGGTAAGTTGTCACAATAGATTATCTAAAAATAAGAACACAACTGCTTAATTGTGAATATAGAATTTAATTTTTAAACTCAATCCAAACTGGAAATATAAACACCCGTGCCAGGAGAATCTGGAAAAACAATTATTTCAATCCAAATAATGCACATTTTAATTAAGTGGCAAGACCACTTCACTTTGAACTTTAAACTCAAATGTTCTATGGCTTTCACATAAAACCAGATAACTGAACGGAATGCTGCAGATAACTTGCTTAACTTAACATGTTTAACCTCTGAACAAAACAGATGCACTGTATCTGACTAATAGGACTCATCTCCAGAATCACAATTCTGACACACATAAATTGCCTGGCCTGAGGTGCAAGCATCATGGGCCCAATTGTTGCATTTAACACATTTTACCCAGGTCTCCTTTGGACGACTCTTTGGAAATGGCTCCACACAGACCAGGCAGAAGCACTCTTCATCATCTGATGATGACTCTTGCATGATTTTCCTTCTTTTAGCTGCCTTGTTTTTCATAGGTCCAGATTTCTGCTTCCCTTTCTTTTGAAACAGCTTTTTGCTAGATTGAGGCTTATTCTTTTCTATTTCTAGTTGCTGCTTCACTGGCGTGTCAGTAAGTATTGCTGTTTTGCGTCGTTTTCTTCCTATGCTGGCTGGTTTTCGAGGGCCGGCTTTTGGATATGGCCGAATGTCCTCTGGAGTTGGTAGCCCACTGTCAGCAATAGCATTGCTGGGTAAGGGTGAGCTGGTGATAGCAGAAGCATAACTCGGTGTGCTCGGCACTGCAGAGTTGGTGCTGGGGTCTGGCATGAAATGGTTCGTGCTGGGGCCTGGCAGGGCAGAGTTGGTGCTGGAGCCTGGCAGGGCAGAGTTGGGGCTGGGGCCTGGCAGGGAAGAGTTGGTGCTGGAGCCTGGCAGGGCAGAGTTGGGGCTGGGGCCTGGCATGGAAGGGTTGGTGCTGGGGCCTGGCAGGGCAGAGTTGGTGCTGGAGCCTGGCAGGGCAGAGTTGGGGCTGGGGCCTGGCATGGAAGGGTTGGTGCTGGGGCCTGGCAGGGCAGAGTTGGTGCTGGAGCCTGGCAGGGCAGAGTTGGGGCTGGGGCCTGGCATGGAAGGGTTGGTGCTGGGGCCTGGCAGGGCAGAGTTGGTGCTGGAGCCTGGCATGGAAGGGTTGGTGCTGGGGCCTGGCAGGGCAGAGTTGGGGCTGGGGCCTGGCAGGGCAGAGTTGGTGCTGGGGCCTGGCAGGGCAGAGTTGGTGCTGGAGCCTGGCATGGAAGGGTTGGTGCTGGGGCCTGGCAGGGCAGAGTTGGGGCTGGGGCCTGGCAGGGCAGAGTTGGTGCTGGGGCCTGGCAGGGCAGAGTTGGTGCTGGAGCCTGGCATGGAAGGGTTGGTGCTGGGGCCTGGCAGGGCAGAGTTGGTGCTGCAGCCTGACAGCGCAGGGTTCTGAATGGGGCGATCTGTGGCGTAGGATGGTGCAAACTCGGTTTCCATAAATACATCTCTGTTGTAAGGTTGAACCCCAGCCACCCTAAAGCCAGCCTGAATGTTTAAGGGGGTTGCAGCCAGAGGATAGGCAATTGCCACAATCCCAGGTATGTCATAAATCGACATTGTCTTCCCAGGGTTGTTCCTCATCCAGGCATCACATGCGCTGTTGATGTGCCTCTTTAGTGGCCCGTAGACAGACCTGTCTAATGGTTGGAGCCGATGTGAGCAGTGCAGTGGAAATGACAGCATGATTATGCCATTTTTTTGGCATAATTGAGTACATCAATGGACAGATGAGACTCGTGGTTGTCCAAAAGGAGTAAACAGGGCTTCTGATTTTCCTTCCTTCCTTCCTTAATTCCTTCCTTCCTTCCTTCCTCCCTTCAAACAACTTATTGCAATTAGAAATAAATTACAATATCACTATTTATCATGTTTTCTGAGCATGTTCGATGTGTTTGTTTGTACAGGGGCAAGTTGTCACATGTGACGACTTGCCCCAAAGTCATTGAGACAACTTGCCCCATACTTACTTGTGTGCTAATGTGGTCTAAATCTCAAGTTTAGCTCATCATATCACTTTAGCTAAAGTATCAAAAGACACGTTACTGTCTCCTCTATTTTGTGCAAAATAATCATTTTAAACATTCACACCTAACAAAGTTGTATTACATAAAATGTAAAGTGAATTTTTTTTTACTTTTTATGCAGAAAAATAAGAAAATTGTGCTAACCTCTGATTACAGTGATCTTGATCACATGTGAACAGGAAGTTGACTATAGAAGAAGAAGTCACATAAAGTGGCTATTTGATTTTTTAGATAGAGCTTCTAGTGTTGGAGTTATGAACAATGTGACAACTTACCCGTGTGACAACTTACCCCGCTCTCCCCTACTTACACTTCAAAACAGCTGAATTGCGGTTTTCCGCCATTTTTCGAATATGACGAGTCCTCTCCCGTGTCCTCATGGGATAGAGTAGTGTCCATCATATGCATGACACGGAATTTGGGCAGAAGTAGTAGGTCATCCGGGTACATCTCGCCTACTGTTTTTCGAATACTAAGAATTCAGACATACTACTTGCTTCGCATACTGTTTGTCGCCTACTATATAGTATGGAAGTATGAAATTTTGGATGCAGCATTAGTGTAAACACGCTAGCTCCATTAGCATCACACGCTAGCTGGTTTATAAAGAGCATGGAAGATACTCACGAACAAGCCAAACTGAGCCACAAACTCTCAGAGAAACGGTTTAACAGCAGTTTTACTAACTTTTCATGTAATAGTTGTCTCCAACAGGTTCACACAACAGGTGTCTTCACTTCAGGTGCACAGACTGCGTCAGCTCCAAACAGGAAGTTACAAACCATCACCCTCGCCTCGCTGATTAGAGCACGTGTACACAGGATTTATAATAATAATAATAATAATATATTTAAATAACCATCTATGATATAAGCCTCTGTGTTAACCTTACGGTTAGACTAAACGTTACATTAATATCGTTACATTCATTTACTGATATTAAACGGAGTAATAACAGCTTTGAAGTCACATTCATGCTTTATATGATGATATTTAAGGAATAGGTTTAATTGCACGATCATTATGCATTTATATAATAATATACAATCGATAAATTATAGCAAATAAAAAAAAATTATAATTATCAAACTGCATTAACTACGGAGCTATTAGCGGCAGAATGTGGCCCCGCCCACCGCCGCCATTTTGTTTACGAGATTTCCCGCCCTCTGATGCCGATCTAGCCAATCAGCGGGCTCCAAACTTACACAAGTGTAAAATATGCAGATTTTCGATGACGCAGGTGTAGTACCGGGTCCGGGCTGCAGGGGCGCACTCCCAGTATATAGTAAAATTTCAGGATTTTGTGGTATATTAGGACATGGCGTGAAACTTTGAGAGAGAGCTTCTGGGACACAGAGAAAGGCATCTACACTGTCAGAATTATACAGAGAGGAAGGGTTTCATATTTTATTGAAGCATCCCTGGGTGCCGACCCCCACCTGCTGTTAGCATTCCATTGACTTCCATTCATTTTGGTGTCACTTTGACAGCGAATAACTTTACATCTGAGGCGTTTAAAGACTCCATTTGTCCATTAATTATTTCTAAAGAAACATGAAAATGTATAAAAGGCTCCATGTGACATCACGTGACATCTACGTCATGAAGCTAAGTTTGAGTCTGCGCAGTACGCTTGACCTCCAGGAAGGGAGTGCTTCTAATTGACTTCATTTGTCTCCGCTGTGTCCATTTCTTTACTGTCTATGGAATTATAAGGACATGGGCCCTGTCCTCATAAATGTCCCTGAAATGCTGGTGCGTATTCAGGTCAAAAGTCCTTGTAAGCCAGAAAAGCCAAGACACACATTATTTATTTTGTTATTTATATCTTATTAAGTTACATGTCCTTCATGCATGTGTAAACTCTGGTATATACTTTACTATTTTTGAAAGGTAATAACGATAGCGATTTTCTTACTTGATTTTTCCCAAATGTTTGCAGGACCAAGCAGAACACATCTGCCCCTTCTTCTGTTCAGGTTCCAGTTTTTGTTCTCCATTGATGTCACGACTCAAATGAGCTCAAAATAAAAATGTAACAGACAAATTGTATTCAGGACAGACCGAGCAAACGTGTCATCTTTGTGTTTTTATTCTAAGAATATATCAGGGTATGTAGCCAACACATTATTCTTTGTTTTAGGTAATAGTATTTAATTTAAGCAGAGCTTGCCTAATTTAAATCTGTACACTCGCAAAGTATTTTCTCTCACATTATTTCACTCCTCTCCTACTCTCCAGTCCAGCGGGTGGAGATAAAACACACACAACCCCAGTAAACCTCAGAGGAAGAAGAATTACTAGCAAAGCTCTGTTGAAGATTGTTATGATGCTTCAGGAATCACTGTCGGTCAGTGGTCGGCGCTAGGTGGCGGTTGGCAGCACTGAACTGTGACTGGAGCTGAGATGGTAGGAAGTGATGATGGATCAGGAAGTGAACAGGAGGGATGGATGGAAGAAGCTGGTTAGGGAGGTAGGACTGAAATGTAGTGGAATCTAGTAAATAGAAAAAGGAAGAAAGTACATCAACATAATACGGATAGTGATAATGAGGAAAGTAGCCGAAGAATCGTGGAAAGGAAAGAAGAACATAAGGTTATCATTACATTTGAAGTGCCTGGATCAAAGAACCCATTAAAGGTAACGGAAGCACTTAAAATGAAAATAGGGAACATTAAGTATGCATAAACATTACATGACGGAAATATAATGCTAATATGCAAAGATGAAAAGCAAAGAGAAAAAGCATTGCGATTAAAAACACTGGCAAGTAATTCAGTAAAATGCTCAAAATGGGAAGATAGGAAAACAACTAAGGGTGTCATATATGGAATTCCAACAGAAGTGTCAGAGGAGGAGATTAAAAAGAGCTTAAATGGACCAAAGGTATGCAAAGTTAAACGGATGCTGTATACAAGGGATGGGGTGAGGAAAGACAGTTTGTCTATAATGATCCAGTTCAAAGAAGAAGTATTGCAAACAAGCGTGATGGTTGGGTTTTTGAGCTACAATGTAAGGGAATATGTACCACCGCCGTTGAGATGCTTTAAATGCCAAAGATATGGTCATGTGGCTGCTATATGCAAAGGTAGGCAAAGATGTGGTAAATGTGCAGGAGAACATCAGTATGGGGAGTGTGGAGAAAATGTTAAACTGCAGTGCTGTAACTGTGGGGGAGAACATAGCTCAGCATATGGAGGATGTGAAGTCAGGAAAAGGGCAATAAAAGTCCAAAATGTCAAGATGACTGAAGGAATATCAAATGCTGATGCTATTAAAAAAGTGAAAAATATTGAAGCGCCAAAAATAAATGAATCCCCAAGTGTGAAAATCTTGCATCAAAAAAATCAGTGCGGAATAAACAATGATTCATTAGTGGTTGATAAAATTAAATTTGTAACATTCGTGGCAGAGGTGATTAATTGCTTGGTGTAACAGAAATGAGTCCAACCAGACAAATTAAAGAGTCTATCAAAGCTGTGTGTGGAACATGAGCCGAATTCCTCAGGAAGTCATAAAACATTCTGTGCCACAAGTCCCAAGGAAGATAACCAACCAACCAACTTGTTCACACAACAGCTTTCAACATTAACACCACTAGAACAATTATTGACAATTTTAATTCACAGAAGAAATTTGGTGTCAAATGTGTTGTTCGTAATGGAAATGCAACGCTGGACATCACATGTAAACCCATGAGATCGAGTTAAACACTTCCAATGACTTCCCCCCACCTAGCAGAACCAGACTGAAATTCCTAAGGTGGGGGAGGGGACTTGTAGCCTTTGGTCTCCACAGAACATCCCTATGTCAGAGAATGACAAAGAAACTGTCTCTTGTACATATACATGGACCAGAATGAACTCAAAAAGACCTATAAATGAATCAGTCCATCGCTTCACTCCATATTGATTTATATGTAACCCACACATTTGACTATCATGTTATAATCTCTTATTGTGCATGTTTTTTTAATAACTATGGGATAGCTGTAGGATACATAGTCATGTCTAGTATTGATATAATCGAATCTGCTTGCTTGATATTGTCCTGACAATCAATTATTGGTCAAATCTATCATATTCGGTTATAGGAATCATGTCCAAAATTAGACCCTGCAAGAGTGAGAAAATTTGGACCACATGCTTGGTAAGATAAAAATATGATTTATGATACCCCTGAGCCAAGACAATATCTGATTGGTCAAGACAACATTTGAGGTGTGGCCAACAGGCCAGTTAAAATACTTAGGACACCATAAAATCTTTGCTTTTAGTTCTAGCCTTGCTTTATGCTATCAGTCATGCCAGCTTTTAGTCTCTAGCTATGCTGCTGCTATTAGTCATGTGGCTTTTTAGTCTCTAGCTATGCTGCTGCCATTCGTCATGTGGCTTCTAGTCTCTAGCTATGCTTCTGCTAGCTTGTAGCTTCTAGCCATGCTGTTTAGTCATCACTGTTCTTTGAGCGCGGTTCCAGCATGCCTGCCTGCTGCTACTTAGCCACGATGAGAAGAAACACCATCTTAGTCCCGTCAAACTTTATTTCTCTTCTTTTCCATTTGAGAGTTTCGTGTTCTGAGTTAAGTTTTGTAACGTTGACCTCGTCTGCGCGTTCAACTTCAACCAGCCCACACAACTCCATCTTCAGCCAACGTCCAACCACGGGCTCCCCAAGACGTCACTTCAGCAACTGAACTTCCAGCCAATCAACGACCTCGGGATAGCCCTTTCAACTGGACTCCTTTTGGACAGGAGACTCAAGTAACTTTACCTCCAGACTGTGACCTTTACTGGTGTATCTAATATAATTTTAACCTCACTGAGGAACTCAATGCGAGGGCTAATTAAGTGATTGATGGTTGTTCATGTCTATGCAATTTAACGTATTGCTGTAAACTTGGGATTCCCCTCTACGGAGCGGCTTCCAGACGCTCCACGATAGACAACACAGAGACCAGGAGGGAGGCGGACAGGCGGAGGCTCAGGGGGAGGGACGGAGGGCCAGAAAAGAAAAACATGGGGAACAGGTACCAGAATGTAACACAACACAGGGAGACCAGGAGGGAGGAGGACAGGTGGAGGCTCAGGTGGAGGGACAGAGGGCCAGACTAACAGAGGGGAACAGAGACAGGAGTGAAGACACAAAACAAAAAACAAACAGTAACATGAAGCCCCCCCAGGGCGGAGCAGAAGACCACCATATCCGTGTGGTCAGAGCGGAAGCCCCCCAGGGCGGAGCAGAAAACCACCACGTCCTCGTGGTCACCGCCAGAGTCCCCCAGGGCGGAGCGGATGACCACCACGTCCTCGTGGTCGCCGCCAGAGTCCCCCAGGGCGGAGTGGATGACCACCACGTCCTCGTGGTCGACGTCGGAGTCCCCCAGGGCGGAGCAGATGAGGGTCATCGGTGACTGGCCCTGGCTCTGGAGGGTCATCGGTGACTGGCCCTGACTCTGGAGGGTCCACAAACACCTGACTTGACTCAGGAGGGTCCGCTGGCACCTGACTCGACTCAGGAGGGTCCGCTGGCACCTGACTCGACTCTGGAGGGTCAACTGGAACCTGACTCGACTCTGGAGAGTTCAATGGAACCTGACTCGACTCTGGAAGGTCATCGGTGACTGGCCCTGGCTCTGGAGGGTCATCGGTGACTGGCCCTGACTCTGGAGGGTCCACAAACACCTGACTCGACTCAGGAGGGTCCGCTGGCACCTGACTCGACTCTGGAGGGTCCGCTGGCACCTGACTCGACTCTGGAGGGTCAACTGGAACCTGACTCGAATCTGGAGAGTTCAATGGAACCTGACTCGACTCTGGAAGGTCAACAGTAACTAACCCTGACTCTGGAAGGTTGACGGTGACTAACCCTGACTCAGGAGGGTCCATGAACACCTGACTTGACTCAAGAGGGTCAACCGGGAACTGACTCAACTCTGGAAGTCAATGGGCACCTGACTTGACTTTGGACTGCCTGTGGAGACGTGAGACGCCTCGGCTTTGGGCACCGCCTCTGGAACGGCCTCGGGCACCGCCTCGGTAGCGGCCTCGGGAGCGGTCTCGGGCACCGCATCAGGAACGGCCTCTGGCACCGCATCGGGAATGGCTTCGGGCACCACCTCGGCCTCCGGAACAGCACCGGGCACCGCCTCGGCTACCGGAACAGCACCGGGCATCGCCTCGGCCTCCGGAATGACACCGGGCACCGCCTCGGCCTCCGGAACAGCATCGGGCACCGCCTCGGCCTCCGGAACAGCATCCGGCACCGCCTCGGCATCGGGCACCACCTCGGCCTCCGGAACAGCATCGGGCACCGCCTCGGCCTCCGGAACAGCATCGGTCACCGCCGATGACAGCGGGCTGCTCGGGACCGTCCTCCGGGCTTTGAGGAACGGTTGACACCTGTCTCCTCTTCCTCCGCCCTCTATGATGGCGAGTCGGTGGCACCTTGACGGAAGACTCAGGCGTTGAGTCAGCCATCTTGTCTGGCAACACAGGTGTAGATTCGGCCATTCTGTGCAATGGTGCTGGGCTGGCGGCCATCTTGTGCTGTGGCGCTGGCCTGGCGGCCATCTTGTGCTGTGGCGCTGGCTCAGCAGTCATGACGTGAACCATCTTGGGAACCTCTAGGATCCTTGATAGCATCTCGAAGTAATCGAGATGGGTGTCAGCGGCCATCTTGCACTGTGGGGTGAGGCTGGCTTCCATCTTGCCTCGTGGTGCGGGGTTGGTGGTCATGCACTGCAGCAGCGCTGGGTTGGCGGCCATCTTGTGCTGTGGCGCTGGACCTGTGGCCATCATGGGCAGTGGCGCTGGCTTTCTTCTTCTGCCCTGGCGAGATGGCGGCTCTGGTCCCTCCCACATGAGCCCAGAGTCGAAGGGGGGCCATGGTGGAGAGCGATGCTGAACTTCCTCTCGCCCACCTCCTCCTCGGCGACCTCCCCTGGTCCCGCGAAACACGACCAGGCGGGTTCCCTCAAACTGACTATCTCTCTCTCCCGCTCAGTGGCTGGGGAAGAAGCGTCAGTCGACATACCGCTGAATCTCAAGGTTGTGACGGAGTCCTTCTGTCACGTTCTCTGATACAAGAAACACAGGAGAGATCCAAATGCAGGTACGAGGTTTATTGAGGGGCAATCCAAAAGGGGTAAACAGTCCAGGCATGGTCAAAACCAGGATATCCAATAAACATAACAAGAACAAGAACATACAGCAAGAGCAGACTCAGGGAAGTATCACGCATACGACAAGGACTCCATGACAAAGACTCAGACAGACCGGGTATTTATACACAGAAGGATAATGGGGAAACAGGAGACAGGTGGGGGAACAATCAATTAACTAAAACAAGGAGGAAGGTGACCAAATAAGGGAACAGGAAGTGATAAGATGACAGACACCGTGGGAACGGAGGACACCTAGTGGACACGCAGGGAACACAACCCAGACACTGTGACAAAAGTGGTGTGGTGTGGTGACTTTAATAGTCACAACACTTTATGGGGTAATAAAAATACAGATTTTAATGGTAAGGAAAATGAATGACGAAAATGGACTGGTGTGTATTAATGATGGATCAGAAACAAGGGTGAACATTGTAAATGGCCAGAAGTCAGTACTAGATCTTACACTGGTATCAGAAAATATGGCAAAAGTTTGGTCATGGAAAGTTCTGAAGGAAACAACAGTAGGGAGTGATCATTATCCAGTAAGAAGCAGAATTGGTGTTAGAATACAAAAGGCAGAACTAGAAAGATGGAAATGAAAGAATGCACCGTGGGAAGTATTCAGTTATATTTGTAGTAATAGAATTATTGAAATGGATGACCAGGAAGATGTAATAGAAGAATATAATGGAAAAATAAGTAATATTATAAATAAAACCGACAGAGATAATAGGAAAGAAAACAACAGTTAGGAAAAGGAAGTCAGTTCCATGCTGGAATAAAGAGTGTGTAGAAGTTGTACATCAAAGAAATAAAGCATTTAAGAAAGTTAAATCATCATATGTATACTCTGACCTCATAAAGTATAAGAAAGCACAAGCTATAGTAAGGAAAACAATAAAAACCGCTAAAAGAAACTATTGGCGAAATTACTGTAATAATATTGGATGGGATATTCAGATTTCAGATATTTGGAGTATGATTAGAAGGATGGGAGGTATTTGCAAGAATTTTAACATGCCAGAATTAAAGAATGGAAATGAAATTGCAGTTTCAAATAAAGATAAGGCAGAAATGATAGCTAAAGTATTTTCAAAAGTAAATTGTAGTAGTAATTTGACTGAAGAGGAGAGAGAGAGTTAGGAGAGAAAATCCTGATATTTTGAATAAATGTGAAACAGGTGGAAACCTGCTAGATGCAGATTTTACACTTTATGAGTTAAAAACAGCAATTGCTAAAGTAAAAGAAACTTCTCCTGGGCAGGACGAGATATGTTATAGTATGATAGGACAATTATCAGATGTAGCACTTTTTAAATTACTGAAATTATATATGGGCAGAGGGCAAACTTCCTTCAGCATGGAAACATTCAATAATTATTCCTGTAGGAAAGCCTGGTAAAGATAGGTCATAAGCAACAAATTACAGACCAATAGCACTAACATCAAATATGTGCAAAATTATGGAGAGAATGATTACAAGTAGGCTTACATATGTAATAGAAAACAGAGGTCTTTTAACTCCTTATCAAAGTGGTTTTCAGAAAGGTAGAACAACAATGGATTTATTATTATGTTTAGAATCAGAAATAAGAAAGGCACAGATAAATAAAGAAGTCATAGTTGCAGTTTTTATTGATGTGGAAAAAGCTTATGACATGTTATGGAAAGAAGGACTTCTTATAAAACTCAAGAATATGGGAATTAGAGGAAGAATGTATAACTGGGTGTTGGATTTTTTATTTGAGAGAAAAATTCAGGTTAGAGTGGGAACATCTTGTTCTACTGTTTATACAGTTGAAAATGGAACTCCTCAAGGGAGTGTGTGCAGCCCTCTTCTATTCAATATAATGATAAATGATATATTCCATGATTTACAGCAAGATATGGGTAGATCTTTATATGCGGACGATGGGGCACTTTGGAAAAGAGGCCGAAATGTATCATATACAGTTAAGAAAGTTCAGGCTGCAATAAATAAAGTTGAAGAGTGGGCGCTGAAATGGGGTTTTCGAATATCAGTAGCCAAAACACAAATCATTTGTTTTACAAAAAAGAGAAATATTAATATTAATTTATCATTATATGGACAGATTCTGGAACAGGTGTCAGTGGTAAAATTTCTAGGAGTGTGGTTGGACTCAAGATTGACTTTTAAAACACATGTAGAGAAACTGCTGACCAAGTGCAAAAAGGCACCGAGAACTGAGGCACTGAGTAGAAGTTCTCTGAGGAATATATATATGAATAATATATATATATATCATCCGATCAGCATTAGATTATGGTAGTATGATTTATGGGGCAGCGAGTAAGTCTCTACTAAAAAAATTAGATGCTGTACAAACACAGGCTTTGAGAATATGTTGTGGGGCATTTAAAACTTCCCCTAGAGCTTCCATGCAAGTTATAATGGGAGAAATTCCATTGGAAATAAGACGTAAACAACTGAAAATGGTATATTGGGCTTCTTTGATGGGGCACAACAATGAACACCCTACTAAAGCAATATTGGTAAAAAGCTGGGAAAATGGAAAAAGTAATTTTAAGAATATTGGTCAAGAAATGGAGGAAATAGCGGAGTCAATAGAGGTAAAAAATATAAAATTCAGTAATACAGTACACGTCAGCAATTCCACCATGGATGTTTGTAATGCCTAAAGTAGATTTTTATTTAACAGATGGCGTGAAGAAACAGGATTGTGAACCAATAAAAATAAGAGTTAATAAATATATGGATCAGGCGTATTATGAAATGATACAGGTATTTACTGATGGTTCAAAAGATCCAGAAACTATGAAAACAGGAATAGCAGTAGTTATTCCACATTATGAAATAGTTATTAAGGAAAGAATCCCAGAATTTTTATCTGTATTTACAGCAGAATTGGTAGCTATTGTTTTGGCTCTCCAGTGGGTAGAGGAAAATAGATGAAAAAAAAAAAAACTGTAATATGTTCAGATTCATTGGCTGCGTTAAAAAGCATAAAATCAGGCCAGTCTAACTGCAGACCATATGTTATACTTGAAATACTGCAGCATATAGAATGGAAAATCAGGGCATTTTTATTTCATTTATTTGGGTTCCAGCACATGTTGGAGTTGAAGTAAATGAGAAGGCAGATAAGCATGCTAAGAATTCTTTGAATTTGAATCAGATAGGAATTGCCATAAAAATGAGTAAGGCAGAAGCAAAAACAATAATTAGGAAAGCTCTTATAAATGTATGGCAGAAACTTTGGGAGAAAGAGAAGACTGGACGACATCTATATAGAATTCAAAAGGAAGTAGGAATACGTAACAATGACATGGGATTAAGAAGACGAGAAGAATCAGTAATAATAAGAATTAAAATAGGACATACTGCATTGAATGGAAATTTAAATAGAATTAAGAAACATCCGAATGGATTATGTATGCATTGTGGGATTTGTGAAACTGTAGAGCATGTACTGTTGCATTGTAGAGCATATAACAACGAAGGACAAATGCTAGAAGCTAAAGTAATAGATGAAGGTGGAAGCATGATGCTAGTAGATATATTAAGTATGCTAAAAAGGAATAAGAATATTAGAATTGCTTTGTTGAAATATCTTAAAGATACAGGAAATTATATAAGAATATAATGATGTTTGTTTATTTGTTTATTTATTTATGACTATAAGTATTATTTAGTATGCCATACATACATGATACATACTGATATACATACATCGATGCTCCACACTCCAGTTCAGTTGGTGGCGGTAACGCACTAATAAGCTAGTCTGCCAACCGCCAATAAACAGAAGGAAAGAAAGAAATCACTGTCGGGAGAAACCGTGAACAAACGCTGTCTGTGAAGTCATTGTCTGATAAGAGAGCGAGTCGTCAAAGCTTTCGGACGCTGCTGGGGTTGAGTTTTCTGAGGAGAGGTCAGTAATTCACTGTATTTCATATTTGAAACCCATGTTACACAGTTTGTTCTTACAACAATATGTAAGAAAGTAGGTACTCCGTAGTAGTGATGTCCGAACGAATTTTTCGATTTAACCGGTTCTTCTTATTGAACCGGTTGAACCAGTTCCCCAAATCGAACTGAATCGTTTGAAACGATTCGCGTCTCCAATAAGCATTAATCCACAAATGACTTAAGCGGTTAACTTTTTTAATGTGACTGACACTCCCTCTGAGTCCGAATAAAACAATATCCCGTAGTAATTCATTTACTAAAACAGTACACTGTCTAACTGCTGTGAAGACCTAATTGAAGATGAACACCGAGCAGAGCTAGATGACGAACGAACATGCCCACTGCTGGAGCGTTTCTCGAGTCAAGAACCGGTTGCATCGGGTTTCGGATCACCAGTACACTGAACCGAGAACCGTTTCTTTCGGACGCGTCCGATTTGAGAACCGATGAACTGAGGATACGGCTCATGATAATTTTTAAAGTATTTTGTTAATCATCGGAAAGTGTGATATATTATGAATTATCTGTACTGTGTTAACGATGACAGATTCACAAATTGAGTTTGTAGTTAACAGAATATGAACACGAGTAGAGCAGCTGATACTGGACTTCAGCACGTGCCGGTTAGCAGGGGTGGTAAAAGTACTCAAAAGTTATACTCAACTAAATGTAGATGTATCTAAATAAAAAATGACAAAAGTAGAAAGTCCTCCATTCAAACATAATTTGATTAAAAGTACAAAAGTATCCTATTTAAAACATACTTACCGGAATTAAAAAGTAAATATTCAAATTAACTGTAAATATCAATAATTAAGCAGATCAGTTCTTTTGGGAGTGATATGCAATGTTTTAATTGAAAAAATTATGAGATTAGCTGCAATTAAGAATTTGTTAGATTTACAATCAAAAGAGACAATGAAGCACCTTATCGCAGTATAGGGGTTGAACTTTTAATAGACATGTTCCATAACATAATAGCTGCATCAAACAGAAGATGTGCAAGATACAAGGTTAGGCTGTTTCAGAATATCAATGAGCAAGAACCACCTCTTTAAAGATATAGTTCACCCAAAAATGAAAATTCTGTCAGTAATTACTCGCCCTCATGTTGTTCCAACCCCGTAAGACCTTCGGTTGTCTTCGGAACAGAAATTAAGATATTTTTGATTAAATCTGAGAGCTGTCTCACTCCTCCATAGTCTTCTACGGTAATGAAATGCTGGCCCTGAAAAGTTATTAAAGGGGGGGGGGTGAAATGCTATTTCATGCATACTGAGTTTTTTACACTGTTAAAGAGTTGGATTCCCATGCTAAACATGGACAAAGTTTAAAAAATTAAGTTGTACGTCCGGTTTGTCACAAGTTTCGGAAAGTTTTTTTCCAGTATGGCTCTGTGTGACGTTAGATGGAGCGGAATTTCCTTATATGGGTCCTAAGGGCTCTTCTGCCGGAAGAGCACGCGCTCCCGTATAGCAGAGCACTGAGAGCACAGACATTCACTGATCAGAGCGAGAGCGTCGCGACTTGTCACAAAAGAAGTGTGTTTTTGGTTGCCAGGGCAAGACAACCCTGCACAGATTACCAAAAAAAAAAACAGCATTAAGGTACCAGAGGATGGAGTTTATTTTTACAGAGCATCAACGGAGTTGTGCAAGTGTTTTCGTTTGTTCCCTGCATTTCGAAGATGCTTGTTTTACAAACAAGGCCCAGTTTGACGACGGATTTGCACATCGTTTATTTCTTAAGGATAATGCAGTCCCAACGAAAAAGGGTCACGATCGTGTGTTGGAATTGCAGGCGGTGAGTAAAACTGCTTAAAATATCTCTGCCTCCTTGTTAGTGCGTCCGCCTCCCATGCCAGAGACCCGGGTTCGAGCCCGCTCGCTTACTTGCGCTCGTGATTCTTTAGCTCCGCCCACACGTCATGCCTCCAGCCGGTCGTGTTTTTCCGGGAAAAATCGGTACAGACTATCTTTCTCTAATGAATATAATAAAACTAAAGACTTTTTGGAGTTATGAAGGATGCAGCACTACTCTATAGGTACTCAAGATTAACAGGATATTGAGTGAAAGCGAGCATTTCACCCCCCCTTTAGAGAGATCATTAATATAGTCCAAGTGACTACAGTGGCTCAATCTTAAGTTTATCAAGCGACGAGAATACTTTTTGTGCGCAAAAAAACCCCCAAAATAACAACTTTATTCCACTATTAATTTCCTTCTCTCTGGTCCTCTGGAATTTTTCTGCAATATATATTGCGATATTTTTTCTTACAAACAAAAATGGGGTGAGCACACTTACATTCTCATTTTAAATGTTTTAAACATCGACACCATAGTGTCAATTGATTAATATGCGCGGGGGAGAGAGAGCAATACAGCGCTAGTGTTGTTTGAAGACGGCTCGCTCTCTCTCTCTCGCGCTAGTCTCTCTCGCGCACGCTCTCTCTCTGTCTCTCTCTCTCTGCCCTGTTAAACTTGCATGTGGTTTTCAGTCCTGTCAATGATAAACTTTCACTCTATGATGGTTAAGCTGTGCAATGAATCTGCGAATCACATTCGTCAAGGGCCGGAGAGCAGCTGGCCTGTACAGTTAATGAATAATGGATCAACTATGACAGCCTACATCGCACATCCTGCGATATGACTATCGTGGATTCGTACATCGCGATTTCGATGCTTAAACGACACATTGTGCAGCCCTAATCTTTACTGATGAGATTTTTTTTTTCAGCCCTACTGAAATTTCATTCACCCATGGCAGGCAAAGAAGACATTTCAGCCGATAAGAATCTCCCTTGAATTCAGTGAATTCAAACATATCCTTGAGATATGGCCATGGGTGATCCCTGTCGGGAATCTCGGGATCATTGCAGGCAGCAAGAGCTGCACTATAATCTGTTTTAGAGGTCATCTTCCACCTCGAACTAACTGCTGTGTGAGCGTATGTTGGTGAGAACTCGCACGTTCTTTTTTTTCCAAAAGAAAACCAGGTTTTTCATTGGTTTGTAAAATAAGTGTAATAAATACTTGTAGCGGGCATGGGGAAATGTATCGGAGTAAAAAGTAAACTTTGTCTTTAATATAGTAGTGGAGTAAGAGTGAAAGTAGATGCAAATAAAACATACTCAAGTAAAGTACAGATCTCCGAAACGGTTACTGTATTTGCATCCGTTGTTGCAAAACTTAATTGTAAACCTTTCATGATTATGAGGCTTTTAACTGACTAAAGTTATGATTACTGACTTGATATATTTGAATGTTTGATAGACGTGATGTCATTGCGTCGAGTGTAAAGAACCGGTGAACTGTTTTTTTTCAACCGGTTTATTGAATCGAACCTTCCAAAAGAGCCGGTTCGCAGGAAAAATACCAAACTTCCCATCACTAGTGCTCAGATCAGGATTTTTGAGGCTGATCATCGATCTCAAGAAGGAGTTTACCTACTATCTGAGATACCACCAATCATGGGCGCTGCCAGGAATTTTGGGCCCCATGACAAAAAAAAATCGAATTGGGCCCCCTCTGCGCAGCTGTTGTCACCAAATCTCTTGGACCTAACTGTCCCGTCAAAAGCTTTACATAACTCTAATCAAAGGCTTGCAATTGTCTTGCTGCTTGTAGTTCAATACTAGTACTAGCACAATATTTACTGCTGGTGATTTGTAAATACAAGTCTGCATACAGTATGCAGTTCACTATTTGATGCAAGATTAAAAGCCCCCATAAAAATGTTTTTAAAGCAACACTATGTAAAATTTTGAACCTTAAAATAATGTTTCCAAAATCATTTCTGTGGTTCATCACGTTGTAACAGGTTGAAAGGCATTTCTCTCTTTAAACCAAATCAATTAAGTTTATGAAAATCTTGAATAAATTATGACAATTTTCATTTTTATTTCATATATATATATATATATATATATATATATATATATATATATATATATATATATAATATTTTTTAAAAGCACAATAAGATAAATACAATACAGATACAAATTAAACTAATTTTTCAGATACTGTAGGTTTAACTTAACATGTATACATTTATTTAACGTCTTTTGTTGATTACAATTAATGACATAGGTATTTAATTTGGAATGCTGTCCTTTTAAGACGGAAGACATGCATTAAATACTGACACATTAAGTTTTCACACACCTGTTCACGTTCACTTATTCCATAACCTACTGTATTTACGTGAGATACTCTACACGATAAACATCTGGACTGCTGTGTGTGTATTTGAGTGCTGAGAACTGATCTATGTATTTGAACTGAGGAAGTGGAGCGAGAGAGAGAGCACTTCTATCAGCGTGATTTCGCTTATCCCGTCTTCACTAAATTTAAGTTAATCGACAATGATTTATTACTCTTTGGAAAAAACGGGACGTCTGGTCACCTCATCTCTGCCCCTTTGGGTGCTGAGGCCATTGTTTCAGATCGCTAGTTCGCATTTTGGTGGTTTATCCATCCACTGCAGCTGTTATACTGACTAGATATGCAAAGGGCCCTTATCCGATCGCAATCCAAAGACAGGGACGCACATTTTGAAAGACAATAGCCTATAGGATTCATTTTGAATGTCCGGTAGTCCTCAAATAACATTGTAGTCCAGTCTCATTTAGTTAACGAAAACGCGGCATAAATTTCATCGTAATTTCGTCATCAGATATTCTTTTTAGCTCATCAACTTCTTGTCTTAGTCGCACATAAAATGTTAACAAATATTTTTCGTCATTGACTTCATTAACGAAATTAACACTGATAGCGTGCCGTGCATTAATTGACTGTCTGCAACTAACTGTCGAGCTTAAACCGAGCGTGCTAGTGCATGCCAGGGCCAGTCGCGTTTCCACTGTCACTTCCGGAGCTTGATCGTGCATTGTCAGGGCTTCTTTGGGGCCAATGGGCCGGGTTTTTTGGCCCGACGAAAACCTTGCTGGGGCTAGAGGAGTGGTTATGAACAAAGGCAGAGTGTAACAACACAAACTTCATAATCATCGGGAAGAAGGAGGCGGGAACCGGCGGACAATCAAAATGAAAGCTTTAATAATAAAATAAATACAAAACAGCGCGACAGTCCCTCGCAGACGACTGTTGCACACAAACAAAATCAAAACACAAAATAAAACGCGAGACCGGTGAGTGGCGCAGGTGTCACTCATTTCTCAATCACTCCACCGGCCTCTCCCTGTTCCCAAGGCTCTCGGCCCCGCCCCACTCGCCACACAGAGTTTCTCCGCATCTGGAAAGTTTCAGCGCTTCAGATCATTACAGAAAGATAACAGCTTTAACACCAGTATTACAGACTTTTTAAAATAAGTTGACCTCAAAACTCACTTTCAGTTAGCAGCTAGTGTTTGAAATAACTTGATCCGATGTGGATTATGATTACCATACAAGGAAGAAATATTTAAAAGCGATGTAAAAGACTATGCACAATAAACATTAACATTACCATAGCAAACAAGGTTAATACAACCACATGGAGAAATCAGACGTCAGTCTTATTTCTTATCACAATTGTGTTTTCATTTAGTAACATATTTTATCTGTCATAAGTCTCATATCAAGAGTTTAGCTATGTGTAGAATATGTCATCAAAATAAAATGATTTTTGTTCGGGTGCTTTTATAAAAATAGAGAGTCAGCGCTGCGGATCATAACAAAAAGCAGCTCGAATGAATAAGCAGGCTATTTTTATAAGCGTTTAAAATAAATAAAATACAAATACATTTATTTCTGTGTGATTTAATTTTGAGTCCTGATGAATTAATTCATTATGATCAATGTATCAATTATTCTACCATAGTAAAACATTGATGCTTTTGAATTTGAATATTTAACAAAGCATACAAACACACGGCCACTTTTATCATGTTCGTTTTATGATCGCGCTAGTTCCTGTGACTTATTTCTTAGTTTTCTGATAACTTCTCTTTGTTGGTGAAATTATGGGGTTGCGTGACGTTGTTCCTGAGAGAAGTGTAAAGGGTGTGTTTTAGTGAAACACAGCGGAGCTTCAGGCTCTACTGTGGAAACCCTGTGCTATTCTGGCCTCGGTGCTACTTGCCCGGGGCTATGAGCCCCAGCCAGCCCATTTTAAGCCCTGGCTCTCACTGGCCCGACAGTGGAAATGCGGCTACTGATGAATGCGCTAAGGCAGGACCATTTCATGCAGATACAGGGGGTGGTTGGTAAATATGGATGTTTTATTTTTTGGTCAATGGTGATATTTAACTTTTATTGCCAAAATAAGTAAAATCAAAGACATCATTCATTTTATTATTATTTGAAATATACTCTGTGTTTTATAGTGTATAATGTAATACAAATTTTAAATTAGTTTTTACCTTTTTGTTGGGCCCCCTGTCAGTCAAGGGCCTTTGGATTTGTCCTAACTTTCCCCCCCTATACGGCGCCCATGCCAACAATACAGATATTAAAGACTTCTTTTTATCTGATAAAACTATTTATAGTGATACTCCTATGGAAGAAAATGAATGACAAATGTCTTTGGAATAAGAAAAAAGCATGAGGAATTGCACTAACTGAAAAAAATAAATAAATAATCCATTTAATTAATAGTGCTTGCTTTTTTAATGCCTTGTATTTTCAGGGTATTTTTAGGTCCTGAAATGTAACATAGTTATTTATTTAGGCTGTGAATTGTATAATTCAAAATATCTCACACACTATTTCAGAATTAAAAATTAAATAATTCATATTCACCTGAATTCACTTCCTAAATATTCAATCTGTTTAAAAATATGAAGGATGTATTCGACTGGAATATTTTGGTTCATTTCATTTTACTTAACAAAATATGCTTCCATAAATTCAGTGGTTCAAATACAGCAGAAAATTCAGCATTTCACATCCGGGAGCTGCATGAATAGCAGTAAAGCATCCCCCGAGATGGAGACAGAAACTAACAATTGGAATTTGCATTAAGTCAGGTCACCAGGGTAATTTACATCTCAAATGGAACAGAAGGTAGTTAACATGGAGGATCCTGAGAAGGGGCACTCCCATTACTGTAGGCAAAATATCTCTTAATTCTTATGCTACGTTCACACCAGATGCGACTTGCATGAATAAATCATGCTATTCATGCTTAGTTGGACGCTTGAACAATTTGAGTTTAGATACTTCATTCACGCGTGAAATTAACTTCACAACAGACGCGAATTCTTGTCATGGGGGGGCTTGTGCCAGTTGAGTTCATGCAGCATTTTCAACCACCATTTTTATTCGGATGATTTTCAGAATATTACTGTTACCGTGTCATGAAATGTAGTTTTAAAAGTAGAGGTCGACCATTAATTGGCACTGATAGTTGATTGCTGGAACAATCAGTTATCAGCAAAAATCCATGCCGATAGTTTTCCAGCATTTCGTCCCTTGCTGGAGCGTCTGATAGTTTTCTGGGTTGCGGCTGTTGCTGGAGCGGCTGAGAAGGCTCTGTTTTCATTATACAGTGCGAGATCGGCCTCTAGTGGTTGAAGTCACTGACAACACGTGCTGTGTGTTTAGACACGTGCACGCTGAACAGAGAGAGGGGTGTGTGATTCAGCGCTGCTCTTTTATTCTGATTAGATAATCACTTGAGTGTTCAATAACAGAAGTTCAAGTGTGAGAGATTACATCATACTGGGATAATTGTAGGGCTCTATGATTTCCGCGATGCGGAAAATGTGGACGGAATCCATTCATAAAAACGAAATTCACAGTTAATTCAGTTGACTCTCGCGGTGATTTCAGCGTCTGCCGACTGACTTAATGAGGATGAAAACACATGAACAACATCTCCAGAACTGCTCTGAGAGTTAATTCATGAGCATCTGACCGTTTGATTTGAGCAAATGCATCATTTCACATGCACAGAATTGTAAAGGTAATCATTTATTTTAAAACCCATCAAAATAAAAGTCCGGTTTTGAAGTATATTGTTCAGTAGGATGTAGTGCTGCAACGACGCGTCGAAGTCATCGATTACATAGACTACAAAAATACGTCAATGTGTGTGAAATGCATTGAAGCGTCACGCTGTTTGTTTACATCTCGCGTAATGGCATACTGGGAATGGAGAAAGTTGCATTATATCACAAAAACAGAGGCCACTGTTATCAAAAGTATGGGAATACTTTAAACAGAGGACAAATAAAATGGCCCTTTGTTCCCTTTGAAAAACCGATATGGTGTACCACGGCAGCACAACTGCGATGCGCGAGCACCTCAGAGGAAAACATCTTGGCGCTCTCCGGTGTTACGGTTTAAAGGGACACTAAGTAGGAATTACTCCCATCTAGTGGTGAAATTGTATTTTGCATTCAAACTAATTTTGCTCTCCAGCGCCTCGCTTTTTCAAATTCACGTTGCATCTACGGTAGGCGATATGTACCAAAAAGCTTTGACGGGATGTCTTCTAATAGCACTTCGTCGAGTTTTCCTTCAGGTGAACAGGTGTGTTATTTCAAACAAACTGCACCATGACCATAAACAAACGAATGTTACAGTATGAATTACTGACTGTGGAAAACATGAAATATTGTAATTAGAGACATATTGTAATGTCTTCTTTATTCGTTATATTTTCTGAATAATGTGCATTGTTAGATATAAAAAAAAATATTGTAATATAGATTGTAACACTGACTTACCTGTCGAGAAGAAAACTGGCCACTTCAGCGTCTCTTTTGAAATCTTTATCCAGCATTAGCTCTTTCCACCTAGAAAAAGCTTCCCCGACATTAACTCTTGTTTTCTGTAATCTACGGTCACGTTTCCTTTTACGTTCTATTTTTGACTGTTTTGGCGATGATGTTTTCTTCTCCTGTGGCGCGGCATATGTGTGGTCCATAATAAGAATGCAATCCAGACTTTTAAACTTGCCGGTGCAGTTTCAAGCGCCTCTCACTGCTCTGCACCTGCGTTTCTGGCTCTGACCGAAAACACGTTGTGGAAACGCGTTGGCTTAGTACTTTTTGTCCCTCTCTGCTATTATAGTTTTGCAAGATGGTGGAAGTACATGGAAGCCTCCGTCGACCTACCCGTCCCATGTATATAAAGATAATAAATTCTTCATTTACGAGGATTAGTTTAAACATTGGCATAGGTATTTGTACACCATTGAGGGCATATTTATGAATAAAAATATTGATTTTAGATAATAAAATACCTAAAAAGTTACTTATTGTCCCTTTAACTGGTTACCGTGTGATCTGGTGACTTCCTGGTTCAGGTCTGATATGCTTGAGCTTGCGGCATTCTGAAAAGTTGAGATGTTTTTAACTCGATGCGGTGCGGACACGCCTGGAAAAAACAAGCGTGTCGCGACCGCGTAGCTTCCATTATGAGCGCGCTTATTGTGTGCCTACATTGGAAATAACTAACTTGAGCGCGCAAAAGACGTGATATGTGAACGGCCCCTTAAAACACAACAGTCACAAACAGTCACAAACCACCGAGCTACCCCGATTCAGCTCCAGATCTCTGGAAACCATGCTAAACCATAGCAGAACCCTGACTACATTTTATGGTTTGTGATGCTAAAGAACATTTCATGACGTCTCAGACAACTGTAAATTTATGGCTACTGTCGTTTAATTATAAACGCTATCATAAGCTCATATTTACCATAGTAAAATAATTTTATTTGCCTCTTATTTATTTTATACTGTAAAAACTTCAACCCCATAGGTTGAAAATGAATAAAGGTTGAAATATTATATTAAATAATTGTTAGATTAGTCGACTAATCGAAAAAATTATTGTTAGATTAGTCGACTAATCGAAAAATAATCGTTAGATTAGTCGACAGAAAAAATAATTGTTAGTTGCAGCTCTAGTAGGATGTACATTGGAAAAATCACACAACATTTCTTCCATGTATTAACTTTAATAGTAAATCCCCCTTGTTTCACCAAAAACGTTTGCTTAATTTTAAGTTTCATTTCTTGATTTGATAACAATAAAAATTTAAATGCACAGAATTTTTTAAGGGTAAAAATCATTAGGCTTCTTTAAGAAAAAATAAATTAAGTTGTTTTATGCATTCAAATAATTAGACATGCTAAAACAGAATTTGATAAACAATTAAACATTTCTTTTCAATCTTAACAATTGCTTTTACTATTCAAACTTGACATTTTGGTCTAATATATGTACAAGAAGATTGACCGAGCTGTAATACTCCCCTGTCCTTGTATGTCATGCTCCAAGATTCCCCAACGATGCCCTCAATTAATCAATACAGTGATATATAGGCTACAGTGAATTGATGAATACTTAATACTTGCTTTTCAGAACAATGTTGTAAAAAACAACGCGTTTCAGAAGATGGTGCATAGAGGAGAAATAATAATATACTGTATGTGGAAAATGTTTTTTTTTAACCTTAAACTAAATAAACACCATTTCATTACACCAACTACACAAAATAATGTCCTTTTTGGCAATATCATATGACTCCTTTAAATACATTAAGGTCTGAGTGATTTCATGTTTTTGTATACTGTGTGAATCATTGTTTCAATGTTTGCAGTGATAATATTGCTGATTGTCTCGTTATCTGTGAGGGGAATGAACACGAACCGATATCAAGTTTGCTGCTGCTTTTTTTTTTTTTTTTTCTCTCTTTTGAAGGTTTATCTTTATCAGATAAAATCTGTTTTAGTTACTTTTTTAGTTACTGTTAGAACAGACACTGCCTGATAGTTCATATAATTAGTCCGTATGCCACGTGGGTTATTTTAAATCTCTTCAGATGAAGAGATTTACAAAATATTACATTCCTTATTTGCTGTTTAAAGAATATTTTCTGATCACTTTCAATTACTGCATATATAAAACTATAACATGTTAATAATTTACTTTAATTGCTCTGAATTTAGCTGTTAGAAAAAACTATATTTAGATGTGCTCTAGTGTAGTTATTTACCTGTAATTGTTAACGAAGATGGATGTAATCAAATTTCTGTTTATGCTTTTTTCATGTTTTATTTACATTTGGAAGAATTTACATTTTTTTTTTTTGTATTTCTAGATGGATATGTTTTTATATGTAAATAAAGCAGAATGAAAAATAAAGTTGGTTAGTGATGTTAACAATAGAAAGATAGACAAAACAGAAATGCACAGAATGTGTAAATGAGCACATGTGAGTGCAGTGTTACAGAATGAACATTTTAAATTGATCTGCTCTGTGTTGACTGTGTTGACACTGGTACTTTTAATATAGTAAAATTCTGATGAAGAGAACGCTTTGTATTTGTAAGGCTCTAGTCTAGGGATGTATCGTTATGAACATTTTTTATCACAATTATAGTGAGCAAAATTATCACTGTTTTCAGTATTATCACGGTATTGTTAATGTGCTGGAGATTAGGGATGCGCAATCATGATTTTTCATGGCCGATTCTGATACCGATTTTCAGTTATTTTTTTCTTTAAGCAACGAACAAGAAAGAAGGAAAGTATGCATAAACAAGATGTTTATTTGGTATTTAATAGGCCAAACTGGCTTTTGGCTATTGAAAACAATAACCATAACCATCTGTAATTAACGGCAGAAACTGCACAGTAAGTAGCCTACATTCAATACAAACATAGATGTACAGACATCAGCATTTAGCTTTTGTTTTGGAATTGGGTTGAAACTACATAGAACTGGCCTTAAATGAAAACATAAACTGTAACCATGTGAAATTAAAGGCAACAATTACATAGTTCTACAGTCCAAACCAAATCACAATCAACACACATTCAATAAGAGCATTCAGCATTTGTTTTAATTTTTAAATTTGGTTTTAAATAAAAAAAGATATTTACCATTGAGTCTAAATGAAAGTATGCTATATGAATATGAGTATAATATATGAATATTTTATTCCAAAATGTTAATAAATCAAATAATGTTGGTGCGAATAAAAGTATGAGTATAATATATGAATATATTATTCCAAAATGTTAATAAATCAAATAATGTTGGTGCGAATAAAACAAAGATGCAAAGTGTTTTATTCATCTATCCATCCATCCATTATCTGGGAGCCGGTTCGCGGGGGCAACAGTCTAAGCAAAGATGCCCAGACTTCCCTCTCCCTATACACTTCCTCCAGCTCTTCAAGGGGGATACCGAGGCGTTCCCAGGCCAGCCGAGAGACATAGTCCCGCCAGTGTGTCCTCGGTGTTCCCCGGGGCCTCCTCCCGGTGGGACATGCCCAACACACCTTCCCAGGAAGCCCTCCAGGAGGTATCCGGAACAGATGCCCGAGCCACCTCAGTTGGCTCCTCTCGATGTGGAGGAGAAGTGGCTCTACTCTTAGCTCCTCCTGAGTGGCAGAGCTCCTCACCATATCTCTAAGGAAGCGCCCAGCCACCCTGCGGAGAAAGCTCATTTTGGCCGCCTGTATCCGGGATCTTGTCCTTTCGGTCATGACCCACAGGTCATGACCATAGGTGAGAGTAGGAACGTAGATTGACCGGTAACTCGAGAGTTTCACCTTGCAGCTCAGCTCTTTCACCATGACAGACAGGTACATTGACCGCATCACTGCAGAAGCTGCACCTATCCACCTGTCAATCTCCCACTCCATCCTTCCCTCACTCGTGAACAAGACCCCAAGATACTTGAATTCCTCCACTTAAGGCAGGAGCACTCCACCAACCTGAAGGGGACATGCCACCCTTTTCCGGCTGAGAACCATGGCCTTGGACTTGGAGGTGCTGATTCTCATCCCAGCCATTTCACACTCGGATGAAAACCATCCCAGTGCATGCTTTAGGTCCTGGCCCAATGAAGCCAACATGACAACGTCATCTGCAAAAAGCGGAGATTATATCACGTGGTCCCCAAACCGGACATCCTCTGGCCCCTGGCTGTGCCTATAAGTCCTGTTCATAAAAATAATGAACAGGACCCGTGATAAAGGGCAGTCCTTCTGGAGTCCAACATGCACCGGGAACAAGTCTGACTTACAGCCAGCAATGCGAACCAAGCTCCTGCTCCAGTCATAAAGGGACCGGACAGCCCTTAACTGAGGGCCCTGTACCCCATACCCCAGGAGCACCCCCCACAGGAGGCCTCAAGGGACATGGTCGAATGCCTTCTCTAGACCCACAAAACACATGTGTACATGTTGGGAAAACTCCCATGAACCCTCCAGCACCCTGATGAGGGTATAAAATTGGTCCATGTGTTCCACGACCGGAATGAAAACCGCATTGTTACTCCTGAATCCAAGGTATGACTATCGGCTTGGGTGAAGTCCATCTCTGAGCCCTTAGCCTCGGCTTCCTCCACGGAAGTCATGTCGGTTGGATAAAGGAGATCCTCAAAGTAATCATTCCACCATCCAACGATATCCCCAGTTGAGGTCAACAGTTGCCCACCTCTACTGTAAACAGTGTTGGCAGGGCTCTGCTTCCCCTTCCTGAGGCGCCGTATGGTTTGCCAGAATCAGCTGCCTTAGGAGTCCTGCAAGCCAGCCAGGCCTGGTAGGTCTCCTTCTTCAGCTTGACAGCATTCCTTACTTCCGGTGTTCACCCAGTGGGTTCAAGGATTGCCGCCTCAACAGGCACCAGAGACCTTATGGCCACAGTGCCAAGTGGCCGCATTGACAATGGAGGAGGAGAACATGGTCCACTCGGACTCAATGTCTCCAGCCTCCTTCAGAATCTGGTCAGAGCTCTGCCGGAGGAGGGAACTGAAAATCTCTCTGACAGGGCTCAGCCAAATGAACGTTCCAAACAGACCCTCACAATACGTTTGGGTCCACCAGGTCTGTCCAGCTTCCTCCCCCACCATCGGATCCAACTCACCACCAGGTGGTGATCAGTTGACAGCTCCGCCCCTCTCTTTACCGGAGTGTCCAAGACAAAAGGTTTATCATTGACCTCCTGCCTAGGGTGTCCTGGTGCCACGTGCACTGATGACATGGTGTTCGTTATGGACAAACTGTGACTTGCACAGAAGTCCAATAACAGAACACCACTCGGGTTCAGATCAGGGGGGCCAATCCTCATGTATTCGACCGTGTAGAGTCCACGGATAGAGCACTCTCCAGCACCTCTCCCGAAGACCTCAGGAAGGTCGGTACTCTACACTGCCATTTGGCCCGTAAGCACAAATGACAATGAGAGACCTATCCCCTATTCGAAGGCACAGGGAAGCGACCCTTTCGTCCACTGGGGTAAACTCCCACACATGGCGTCTTAGCTGGGGAGCTATGAACAACCCCACACCAGCCCACCACCTCTCGCCGCGTGCAACTCCAGAGTTCCATATCCCTAAGGCCAGTTTCCATGTCCAGTGATCAGGTCGTTTGGGTCCCCTGCCTTCGACTCCTGCCCGATCCACATTGCACCAGCCCCTTATGATTCCTCCCGCAGATGCTGGGTCCACGGTAGGTCAGCCCCACCTTTTTCGGGCTTAGCCCAGCTGTGCCCCATGAGGGGAGGCCAAGCCACCAGGCGCTCGCATTCGAGCCCCCACCCTGGAGCCAGACCCTGGCTGCGCCTTGATGAGCGATGTCACGGTCCTTGTTTTTATATTATTCATAAAGGGCTATTGAACCACTATTAGTCTGACCCGTCACCTAAGACCTGTTTGCCTTGGGAGAACCTACCGGGGGCATATTACCCTGGACAACATGGCTCCTAGGATCCAATGAAAAATAAATAACTATTGGCTCAAGTAAAAAAATATAGATGTGAATCATTACTCATTATTTTAAATTGGATGAATGAAACATCTATTTAACTGTGAAAACATTTTCAGTGTGCTACAGCAGGTGATTTAATGAAATTAAGTCAATGTATTTTTAAGGTAAAATAAAAATAATCATCCTATACAGAACTGACATTTAATTCTGTCTTCTCAAACGTGTATGCAAGTTTCCTTAAAAAAAAAAAAAGGATTTTAGTTTTGTCCCTTCACTGTCTCCACTTGTGCAGGACGCGGACAGGTACAGTACTCTCGCGCAGGATCAGTGAGCGCAGGAAAGACTCTTATTTGTGCGCCAGTACACCCACAGCTTTTTGGTTCCTGCTTTCTGTGCCTCAGACATGTAGCTCTGAATGGCTGCCTGTGTCCTGCGCACAGATTTCAAAATACTTCCACACAACTGAAATGATAGCAAATGATTAAAATGTAGTCTGTGCACGCGGGCGCACTTCAGGAAAAATCGGTTGAAAAACTACCAAGAACTGGTTCTGATTTATGGCCGGTCAACCAGTGCGTCCCTACTGGAGATGATAAAAAAGTACCGACACACAAATCACTTCACCAAGTTTTATATTTAAAAATCAACAAACAGCAAATAAAATGACTTTGTTTGCATAATCACTAAAACAATAACATTACCAATGATGTCCAGATTTTAAATGACAACTTGACTGACAACAGTTTAATAGCATGTTTAGATGTAAACTCATCTAATGTAAATGTTCAAATAAAGCTTTGAAAAAGTTTAATAAAAAAGTAAACCTTCAGCCTTTAAATACAGAAAATGTCAAAATGATAATTGCTTAAAAAATGATTATATGCATTTTATCTACTCCATAAATAATTCTAGATATATTTTTTAAGCTTCTTTTTTCCTCAAGCAGTCAAAAAATGGCCAGACAGAAGCTGCACACAGACTGAATGTAAATAAAAGTCTTGGCAAATCCACTCTTACAGCAGGTGGCACTTACGGACAAGCTGAATTACAGCTGTTTCTGTAACCTCTGTGGACAAAACAGCATTGCCATTTAAGAACATTTCCTTTAGGTCAGCAGTTCTCAATTCCAGTCCTCGTGACCTTCAGCTCAGCACATTTTTAATGTCTCTCTTTGTTAACACACCTGATTCAGATAATCAGCTCGTTAGAAGTGAGCTCTGTGCATGAACTGTGTCTCCAATGACATGATCCCTACACAGTGTTCATTACTCCCTGAGCAGGGGAAATCTGAGGAAGTTTAACTAAAACTAAACTACTCTGTGTGCTGTGTGCACCGGAGACTGTTACTGAAAGCTAAGATTTTTGCTGGACAATACTTATCGCAAGTTGTTCAAATTGCAGTAATCTAATATGGTTTTAATGATAATTAAAAGATGAAATGTTAATGCTAACCATGTTGTTTGTGTCAAATCTGCTTCTTCCACACACACAGACTCTTATTCAATGAAGCTCTTTACACAAATCCTGTAGAATGAAATGCACAGAAGATTCTGAAGAGCAAACAGGTCTTTGTTTTTTCTTCATTATTAATAATGCAGATGGTTATAAATTTTCGAGCAGATTTAGATTTGTTGTAATAGGGTACTTTTTCAATAGCATTATGTTGGATAATTGCCTAGTTGATTAAAAATATTTAATAGTTCTTCCTATAGAAACATGTTATTTGTGCCTATAATGTTTAAAAAAAAAACATCAACCCTACAAAGATTGATAAATTACAAAAATGTGCTATAGCAGTTGTCGTCTTAATCAGTTACAGAGTTTACAAACCTTTTTTATTTCAGAGTTGATTGAAGAAAATGAAGAAATTAGTGAAGTTGAAGAGAAAAATCATGTTAAAACTGGAGAAAAACAACGGAGTTGCAAACAGGAAGATTTAAATGAAATGGCCAATAAATCTTTCAACTGCACTCAGTGTGGAAAGGGTTTCTCATTCAAACATCAACTTTTGCTTCACATGAGAGTTCATAATCGCGAGAAACCATACACATGTGATCAATGTGGGAAGAGCTTCACTCAATCATCAAGCCTTAAGGAGCACATGAACATCCACACTGGAGAGAAACCATACAAGTGTTCATACTGTGACAAGAGATTCCGTCGGCTAAGAGAACTGAAAAGACATGAGAAGATCCACACTGGAGTGAAACCGTACACATGTGATCAGTGCGGGAAGAGTTTCACACTTAAAAGGCACCTTACAGAGCACACTAGAGTTCATTCTGGAGAGAAACCTTTCACTTGTGATCAGTGTGGAAAGAGTTTCTCACGATCATCAAACCTTAATGAACACATGAACATCCACACTAGAGAGAAACTGCATGCATGCGTTCAATGCAGCAAAACATTTTTGAGAGCTTCAGGTCTGAAGAATCACCTGAGAGTTCATTCAAAGGAGAAACCACATTCATGTCATTTGTGTGGAAAGAGTTTTTCAGTTCTAAAATATTTGAAAGTACATCAGAAAACACACACTGGTGTGAAAGAGTACATGTGCTTTGAGCGTGACAAGACTTTAACTTCAGAAAACTGTTTAAAACACACGAGAGGATCCATACTGTAAAGAAACTATATCACTGAACTGAATGTGGGAAGTGTTTCAAACATTCATCTTCTCTACACAGTCATACAAAAACCAATCAGTATTATCTTCAGATCCAGTACTTTCAGCTCCTCACCACGTGACACAACGATGCATCAAGCAATAAAATATCTGATGAATCTGTCATTACAAGTGACTTGACAAAGAAACATTATTTAATGTTTTCGCAGTGAATAAAGTTAATCTTCATCTTCAAAACCAGCAGATTTAACTGTGATTCAGATCAACTCAAAGATAGAGTTCCTCCCTAAAGAACAATGTCAGAAAGGTTTATTCTTGTGTATCATTTTGCTTCAAGATATGATATATTTGTGTTTTAGTCTTACAGTATTGTTCAAAATAATAGCAGTACAATGTGACTAACCAGAATAATCAAGGTTTTTCGTATATTTTTTTATTGCTACGTGGCAAACAAGTTACCAGTAGGTTCAGTAGATTCTCAGAAAACAAATGAGACCCAGCATTCATGATATGCACGCTCTTAAGGCTGTGCAATTGGGCAATTAGTTGAATTAGTTGAAAGGGGTGTGTTCAAAAAAATAGCAGTGTGGCATTCAATCACTGAGGTCATCAATTTTGTGAAGAAACAGGTGTGAATCAGGTGGCCCCTATTTAAGGATGAAGCCAACACTTGTTGAACATGCATTTGAAAGCTGAGGAAAATGGGTCGTTCAAGACATTGTTCAGAAGAACAGCGTACTTTGATTAAAAAGTTGATTAGAGAGGGGAAAACCTATAAAGAGGTGCAAAAAATGAGAGGCTGTTCAGCTAAAATGATCTCCAATGCCTTAAAATGGAGAGCAAAACCAGAGAGACGTGGAAGAAAACGGAAGACAACCATCAAAATGGATAGAAGAATAACCAGAATGGCAAAGGCTCAGCCAATGATCACCTCCAGGATGATCAAAGACAGTCTGGAGTTACCTGTAAGTACTGTGACAGTTAGAAGACGTCTGTGTGAAGCTAATCTATTTTCAAGAATCCCCCGCAAAGTCCCTCTGTTAAAAAAAAGGCATGTGCAGAAGAGGTTACAATTTGCCAAAGAACACATCAACTGGCCTAAAGAGAAATGGAGGAACATTTTGTGGACTGATGAGAGTAAAATTGTTCTTTTTGGGTCCAAGGGCCACAGGCAGTTTATGAGACGACCCCCAAACTCTGAATTCAAGCCACAGTACACAGTGAAGACAGTGAAGCATGGAGGTGCAAGCATCATGATATGGGCATGTTTCTCCTACTATGGTGTTGGGCCTATTTATCGCATACCAGGGATCATGGATCAGTTTGCATATGTTAAAATACTTGAAGAGGTCATGTTGCCCTATGCTGAAGAGGACATGCCCTTGAAATGGTTGTTTCAACAAGACAATGACCCAAAACACACTAGTAAACGGGCAAAGTCTTGGTTCCAAACCAACAAAATTAATGTTATGGAGTGGCCAGCCCAATCTCCAGACCTTAATCCAATTGAGAACTTGTGGGGTGATATCAAAAATGCTGTTTCTGAAGCAAAACCAAGAAATGTGAATGAATTGTGGAATGTTGTTAAAGAATCATGGAGTGGAATAACAGCTGAGAGGTGCCACAAGTTGGTTGACTCCATGCCACACAGATGTCAAGCAGTTTTAAAAAACTGTGGTCATACAACTAAATATTAGTTTAGTGATTCACAGGATTGCTAAATCCCAGAAAAAAAAAATGTTTGTACAAAATAGTTTTGAGTTTGTACAGTTAAAGGTAGACACTGCTATTTTTTTGAACACACCCCTTTCAACTAATTGCCCAATTGCACAGCCTTAAGAGCGTGCATATCATGAATGCTGGGTCTTGTTTGTTTTCTGACAATCTACTGAACCTACTGGTAACTTGTTTGCCACGTAGCAATAAAAAATATACTAAAAACCTTGATTATTCTGGTTAGTCACATTGTACTGCTATTATTTTGAACAATACTGTATATTATATTCACTTGTCTTATAATGCATGTATCACTTGTACGGTGAGATTTAGATCAACTTAAAATCCCTATTCAGATAGCAAATGTTTGCCCTGAGACCTTGAGATTGAAATAACTTGATAATAGATGATGGATTCGTGAAGCAGTGGAAGTTCATTCATCATTTCTGTGATGTGAAGCTGAAGTATAATGTGAAGATTATTTTATACTGTATGTTTGAACTGAACTTACAGACATGATAACTGCAGTCTTACTGACTTCAGTTACTGTTGGATCTTTATTCTGTGGTCAATGAACGTTATTACATTTACATTTAGTACATTTATTCATTTAGCAGACGCTTTTATCCAAAGCGACTTACAAATGAAGACAGTGGAAGCAATCAAAAACAACAAAAAAGAGCAATGATATGTAAGTGCTATAACGAGTCTCAGTTAGGTTAACACAGTACACGTAGCATGGGATTTTAAATAAGATAATAAATAAAAAGAATAGAGCAAGCTAGTTAGAGGTCTTTATACACACACACACACACACACACACATATAAAATTGCATAATAAATGAAAAGAAAATAGAATACAAAAAGATTAGAAAGGTAGTTAGATTTTTTTTTAAAGAATAGAATTAGAATAGTGAGTGTTAAAGTTAGATTGTCAAATAAAGATGGAAGAGATGTGTTTTAAGCCGATTCTTGAAGATGGCTAAGGAATCAGCTGCTTGTATTGAGTTGGGGAGGTCATTCCACCAGGAGGGAACATTTAATTCTGACATTTACAAAGGAACTAGGTAATTTGTGCAGGTACTCTGTGTTTTTCCACCACAGGAACTAAATAAAGTTCTGGGTAAAAAAAAGTCCCTGCTGGCGAGGTGGTACTTTTTCAAAGTTCTGGAACTTTCGGGGGAGGGACTTGGGCGCGAAACATGCTGATTGGTTGAGTTCACGCAGCATTGGTTGAGTTCAACCACCATTTATTCTGATAATTTTCAAAATATTACTGTTATTGTGTCATGAAATGTAATTTTAAAAGTATTTCAGACGAGAATGTAATTGTTTAAAACTCAAATCTATGGTTTATTTATAAAGACAGCGCCTATTTAAAAATGTGTTTCGCCGATTTCGGAGACGGTCAGGAGGAGCTCAGTGATCATGTATCCGCAGAGAGCAGCCTCAACTCGGCTAGACCTTCTGATATGTGCCGCTGGCTCTGATGTCTCTTTAGTGGTTAAACATTACATATAATTCGTTTTGGGTAAATCTAACGGGTAATCTTTGGTCTGTTTTCAATTTATCTATATGTTAAAATGAAAATATAAAGAAGCAATTGATATAACATTTCATTGTAATGGCTGTATATGAAGAGTTCAGATGCAAAAACCTCTAAATCCATCAGACTTATTTTCTTTAAATGAGCATTTTTTTATCAGGCTCCTGTGTTCACGTTCATTAGTTTTGTTTTAAAGGTACTGATAAGGTTATTAGTCAGTGAATAAAATAACTTTTTTTTTCAAAACTGTCACTTCAGTCAATTCAGTGAGTTTTTTTTTTAACAAATTAGATTTTCTTTTGCATTAAAACCAGCTAAATCCACTTGTGCTTTTTTCACAAAAACCTCTTAATCCACCTCTTTGGGATAGGACATAGCAAATATTTGAAAAATCACTCAAAATGTTACTAGAAACACTGAAAAAGATTAGAGCATAATCGTTTCAAAACGAAACAGTAGACAAACCTCTTTACAGGGTAAATATATATATATATATGTATATATGTATATATGTATGTGTAAAAGAAAGATTCACAAAGTATAACCACATTGGCAAAAATAGCAGTACATTTATTTTAACAATTCAAAAAACAAATGTTGCACAAACATTAAATAAAAAATACATAAATCTATCCAAGTAAGTGCATTAAGTCAGTAACATTACATTGACATCAATAAAATCTTAACGATAACGTCATTTCTGATATTTGGGATTTATAAGTTGAACTATGTAAACATCGCAAACATTGTTGTAAACAATGCATATTCGATTCAGTATAATCAAGTATGTATGTAAGAACAGTGCAAAACATTCTGAATTTTTTTGAAGTGTAAAATAACAGTCTATATAAAAACATAAATACTTCCAATGCCCACCAATATCATAATGTGCTATGTGCATCTAGTATAAAAAAACTTAACCGAGGTTTATTGTATAATCAAGTAGAACAGAGCTACATTCTTAAACGTCAATATCTGTGCATTTTGTATAAGAAGCTTATAAGACTTAAGCAGTGTAAAGTAATAATTTAATGTAAAATTCAAGTATAAAACAATTCAGTGCACAAAACAGGTATTCTAAATTTAATTTTAAAAAAAATGTAAAAGGCCCAAACAATTCCAATATAATGTTCCAATATAAACTGCATATCAGAGAATAAATTAATTCATTAAATTTAAAGCGACATTAAGATAACAATAAAAATAGGACTTGACCTCTTTGTGAATTAGAAAATAGCTTACAATAGCTTACACAAGCAATTAAAACAGAACTGTGCAAAAAGAGGACATCTCTCAGACACCTTTTCATAGAACTCTTGTACAGCTTTTGGTGCTCCCAACTCACCCAGCAGCTTCAAGACATCAGTCCTCTTTGCTTCATTGACGCAGTTCACATCCGGAAGAAGAGCCGGCTTGAACTGAAACCACTTCTTTCCCCGCTTCAGCACAGAGTGCTGGCAAAATTCACCAGCAAAAGCAGGCTTTAGCCCCTGCTTATCTCCAGAGATTTGCAGCACTCTTGCTTCAGTTATTTTGAATTATCTCTGAGTTGTTGTGAACCTGGCTGCTGCCTCTTTGAAGTCCTAGCACTGCCAGTCCTTTCCATATTGATAGACAGTGCCATGCTTCAGCAAAATGTTGTTCTACTCTTCTGGCAACAGAATAGTTGTATGCTTCTGGATATCTTGCTCAATCCTTCCAAACACTCTGTCAGCTGGAAGCAAACTGTGCCATCGTATAGGAAAGAAGTGATGTTGAGCTTGGGGTACAGCTGAGAACGCATGGTAGTGATGTGTCGTTCGTGAACATATCGTTCATTTTGAACGAATCTTTTAGGTGAACGAATCGTCCACTGACTCATATTTCTCGTTCAGTGAAGTTCCTCCCTCCACAGCAGCGCGGCGCTATTAGTAGCACATGCGCAGCTCAGTGAACCGGGTAACAACCATTTTATCCATTTTATCCTCTCAGAATTACTCAACCTCGAGCCAATAGCCTTCGAGTATGAGATGTGACAGAGTATGTGATTTGTTCAATGTAGTGAACGAATACGCCCTGCAATGAACGAGTTTCATTTTAAGTCTGAAATTACTCAACTGAAACACGTCATTCGTGAACGAGCTGAATGAACGGATACATGTCGTTCGTGAATGAAATGAACTGTTACATAGCTTATGTCTATTTTACATAGCTTATTACTATTTTGCTAAATAGTGAGGCGTGTCCAGCTGACTTCAATCACAGGTAATCAGGCTAATACAAAGCACTAGGTTTCGCAGCGGTCGCGGCAACCCTCATGTGAAGACCGACGAGTGTAAATCAATCAATCAATCACCTTTATTTATATAGTGCTTTAAACAAAATACATTGCGTCAAAGCACTGAACAACATTCATTTGGAAAACAGTGTCTCAATAATGCAAAATGATAGTTAAAGGCAGTTCATCATTGAATTCAGTTATGTCATCTTTGTTCAGTTGAAATAGTGTCTGTTTTTATTTGCAATTAAGTCAATGATATCGCTGTAGATGAAGTGACCCCAACTAAGCAAGCCAGAGGCGACAGCGGCAAGGAACCGAAACTCCATCTGTGACAGAATGGAGAAAAAAACCTTGGGAGAAACCAGGCTCAGTTGGGGGGTCAGTTCTCCTCTGACCGGACGAAAACCAGTAGTTCAATTCCAGGCTGCAGCAAAGTCAGATTGTGCAGAAGAATCATCTGTTTCCTGTGGTCTTGTCCTGGTGCTCCTCTGAGACAAGGTCTTTACAGGGGATCTGTATCTGGGGCTCTAGTTGTCCTGGTCTCCGCTGTCTTTCAGGGCAGTAGAGGTCCTTTCTAGGTGCTGATCCACCATCTGGTCTGGATACGTACTGGATCCGGGTGACTGCAGTGACCCTCTGATCTGGACACAGACTGGATCTGGTGGCCACGGTGACCTCGGAACAAGAGAGAAACAGACAAATATTAGCGTAGATGCCATTCTTCTAATGATGTAGAAAGTACGGTGTTATGTGAAGTGTTTCCGGTTCCGGTTTACCTAATTAATGCAGCCTAAAAATCCTTTAACGGATTTGGATATTAAAAGCATATTAGTATGTTATGTGTATGTCAGGTTAAAGAGATGGGTCTTTAATCTAGATTTAAATTGCAAGAGTGTGTCTGCCTCCCGAACAATGTTAGGTAGGTTATTCCAGAGTTTAGGCGCCAAATAGGAAAAGGATCTGCCGCCCGCAGTTGATTTTGATATTCTAGGTATTATCAAATTGCCTGAGATTTGAGAACGTAGCGGACGTAGAGGAGTATAATGTAAAAGGAGCTCATTCAAATACTGAGGTGCTAAACCATTCAGGGCTTAATAAGTAATAAAGCAATATTTTAAAATCTATATGATGTTTGATAGGGAGCCAGTGCAGTGTGGACAGGACCGGGCTAATTTGGTCATACTTCCTTGTTCTAGTAAGAACTCTTGCTGCTGCATTTTGGACTAGCTGTAGTTTGTTTACCAAGCGTGCAGAACAACCACCCAATAAAGCATTACAATAGTCTAACCTTGAAGTCATAAATGCATGGATTAACATTTCTGCATTTGACATTGAGAGCATAGGGCGTAATTTAGATATATTTTTGAGATGGAAAAATGCAGTTTTACAAATGCTAGAAACGTGGCTTTCTAAGGAAAGATTGCGTTCAAGTAGCACACCTAGGTTCCTAACTGATGACGAAGAATTGACAGAGCAACCATCAAGTCTTAGACAGTGTTCTAGGTTATTACAAGCAGAGTTTTTAGGCCCTATGATTAACACCTCTGTTTTTTCTGAATTTAGCAGTAAGTAATTACTCGTCATCCAATTTTTTATATCGACTATGCATTCCATTAGTTTTTCAAATTGGTGTGTTTCACCAGGCTGCGAGGAAATATAGAGCTGCGTATCATCAGCATAACAGTGAAAGCTAACACCATGTTTCCTGATGATATCTCCCAAGGGTAACATATAAAGCGTGAAGAGTAGCGGCCCTAGTACTGAGCCTTGAGGTACTCCATACTGAACTTGTGATCGATATGATACATCTTCATTCACTGCTACGAACTGATGGCGGTCATATAAGTACGATTTAAACCATGCTAATGCCCTTCCACTGATGCCAACAAAGTGTTCAAGTCTATGCAAAAGAATGTTGTGGTCAATTGTGTCAAACGCAGCACTAAGATCCAATAAAACTAATAGAGAGATACACCCACGATCAGATGATAAGAGCAGATCATTTGTAACTCTAAGGAGAGCAGTCTCAGTACTATGATACGGTCTAAATCCTGACTGGAAATCCTCGCATATACCATTATTCTCTAAGAAGGAATATAATTGTGAGGATACCACCTTTTCTAGTATCTTGGACAGAAAAGGGAGATTCGAGATTGGTCTATAATTAACAAGTTCTCTGGGGTCAAGTTGTGGCTTTTTTATGAGAGGCTTAATAACAGCCAGTTTGAAGGTTTTGGGGACATATCCTAATGACAATGAGGAATTAATAATAGTCAGAAGAGGACCTATGACTTCTGGAAGCACCTCTTTTAAGAGCTTAGATGGTATAGGGTCTAACATACATGTTGTTGGTTTAGATGATTTAACAAGTTTATACAATTCTTCCATTCCTATAGTAGAGAATGAGTGGAACTGTTCCTCAGGGGGTCTATAGTGCACTGTCTGATGTGATACGGTAGCTGACGACTGAATGGTTGCAATTTTATCTCTAATAGTATCGATTTTAGAAGTAAAGTAGTTCATAAAGTCATTACTGTTGTGGTGTTGGGAAATGTCAACACTTGTTGAGGCTTTATTTTTCGTTAATTTAGCCACTGTATTGAATAAATACCTGGGGTTATGTTTGTTTTCTTCTAAAAGAGAAGAAAAGTAATCAGATCTAGCAGTTTTTAATGCTTTTCTATAGGATATGCTACTTTCCCGCCAAGCAATACGAAATACCTCTAGTTTTGTTTTCCTCCAGCTGCGCTCCATTTTTCGGGCTGCTCTCTTTAGGGTGCGAGTATGCTCATTATACCATGGTGTCAAACTGTTTTCCTTAACCTTCCTTAAGCGTAAAGGAGCAACTGTATTTAAAGTGCTAGAAAAGAGAGAGTCCATAGTTTCTGTTACATCATCAAGTTGTTCTGAGGTTTTGGATATGCTAAGGAATTCGGATACATCAGGAAGATAACTTAAAAAGCAGTCTTTTGTGGTAGAAGTGATGGTTCTTCGATACTTGTAACAAGAAGTAGAATTTACAATTTTGGCTATATGAAGTTTACACAGAACTAAATAATGATCTGAGATATCATCACTTGGCTGAATAATTTCAACACTATCAACATCAACGTCGATTGTAAAGACAATCGACTCTACCTGCGCGACTCCACCGAGCAAGGACACCGGCAGGGCACTTGAGTATTGCTTTTCTCTTTTTTTTCCCCACTCTTTGTATAGTTTGTTCTCAAATATCTTACACTTATAGTCACTATGTGCTTTCAGATCTCTACTATCACTACTAACACTCGGAGAGCATGCTATGTACTTTGCAGGAAGGCCTGTGTGACAAACCTACACCATGTCCCTCTGACCTCTACTACTATGCTCTCTATTCCAGTTGGTCTCTGGAACTGCCAGTCTGCAGTTAACAAAGCAGACTTCATTTCTTCTATTGCTACTCATTCCGGTATCAACCTCATGGCACTGACAGAGACTTGGATCAAACCTGAAGATACTGCCACCCCTGCAGCCCTCTCCACTAATTTCACTTGTTCCCACACTCCTCGTACCACTGGGAGGGGTGGAGGTACGGGTCTCCTTATATCCAAAGAATGGAAATTTGATCTTCAGCCATCACCTACAGGTACTGGTTCATTTGAATCACATGCCATTACTGTAACCCACCCTGTTAAAATCCACTTTTTGGTCATTTATCATCCTCCAGGTCAACTGGGAAACTTCTTGGAGGAGTTGGATGTGCTGCTATCAAACTTTCCTGAAGATGGTACTCCTCTGGTACTAATTGGTGACTTCAACATCCACCTAGATAAACCCCAGGCTGCTGACTTCAAAACTCTGCTCCCCTCATTTGATCTCAAGCTAGTGTCCACTACAGTGACTCACAAATCGGGCAACCAACTAGACCTCATCTACACACGCTGTTGCTCTGTGGACACATCTTCAGTTGCTCCACTGCACACCTCTGATCACTTCCTCATTACTGCTAACCTAGAACTTACTCCTGAAGTGGCACACACTCCAACGCAGGTCACCTTTCTACGGAACTTACGCTCACTCTCTCCATCTCGCCTATCTGCTGTGGTTTCATCCTCTCTTCCATTCTCTCAGTTTTCTGCTCTGGACACGAACAGTGCTACGTACACTCTTTGCTCCACTTTAACATCTTGCTTGGACAACTTTTGCCCACTGTTGTCTAGACCAGCACGCACTGCCCCATCTGCCCCCTGGCTGTCCGAGGTTCTCCGTGAACATTGCTCTAAACTCAGGGCTGCAGAGAGGAAATGGCAGAAATCAAAAAACTCTACGGACCTCAGTGTGTATCAGTCTCTCCTCTCTTCCTTCTCTGCAAATGTCTTCACAGCTAAAACATCCTACTACCACAAAAAAATGAACAGCTGCTGTGACGCTCGGACACTCTTCAAGACTTTCTCTTCTCTTCTTAATCCGCCGCCTCCACCTCCTCCATCGACTCTTACAGCGGACGACTTTGCAGCTCTCTTCACAAATAAGACAAGATCCATCAGTGACCAATTCTCCACACCGCAGACTGAGGAAAACTTCACAATGACCGATGCACACTCTTTATCCTCCTTCTCCCCACTCTCAGAGATGGACGTCTCCAAAATTCTCCTGTCCAATCATCCTACTACTTGTCCACTTGATCCTATCCCCACTCACCTCCTTCAAGCAATCTCTTCTTCAGTCATACCTTCACTTACTCACATTATCAACTCTGGAACATTTCCCATAGCATTCAAGCAGGCTCGGGTAAGCCCACTGCTCAAGAAACCATCTCTAAATCCAGCGCTTCTTGAAAACTACAGACCGGTATCCCTTCTTCCATTCATTGCAAAGACACTTGAGCGGGCTGTGTTCAACCAGCTTTCTATGTTCCTTGGACAGAACAACCTCCTGGACAACAACCAATCTGGCTTCAAAAGTGGCCACTCAACTGAGACTGCTCTGCTCTCGGTTACTGAAGCCCTGCGACTAGCAAGAGCAGCTTCAAAATCCTCGGTACTCATCTTACTGGACCTGTCTGCTGCTTTTGACACTGTTAATCACCAGATTCTCCTGTCCACCCTCAGAAAGATGGGAATCTCTGGAACTGCTCTCCTGTGGGTTAAGTCCTACCTCTCTGACAGATCCTTCAGTCTTGGAGGGGTGATGTTTCAAAGTCACACCACCTTGCTACTGGGGTTCCTCAAGGCTCAGTACTTGGACCACTTCTCTTCTCCATCTTCATGACATCTTTAGGATCTGTCATTCAGAAGCATGGCTTTTCTTATCACTGCTATGCTGATGACACCCAGCTCTACTTCTCATTCCAGCCAGATGATCCGACGGTAGCTGCTCGCATTTCAGCCTGTCTGAGTGACATTTCTAGCTGGATGAATGACCATCACCTTCAGCTTAACCTTACGAAGACTGAACTACTGGTGATTCCAGCTAGCCCTGAATGCCTCTCCAAACTACCGTTCACACCATTAACAGCTCCTGCAACCCATCCTGAACACCTCTCCAATCAAGCACTCTCACCATTCACACCTCCTGCATCCCCCCTCTCCCCCACACCTGCAATTCAGATCAGCGAGGATGCGGTGCGCCAGGTCTTCCGGAAGCAGAAAAGGAAAAAAGCACCAGGCCCAGATTGTGTTACACCAGCCTGTCTGAAATCCTGTGCTGACCAGCTGGCCCCCATCTTCACACAGATCTTCAACAGATCGCTGGAGCTGTGCGAAGTCCCTTCATGCCTCAAACGTTCCACCATCATCCCCATCCCTAAGAAACCCAAAATTACAGGACTAAATGACTACAGGCCTGTGGCTCTAACGTCTGTAGTCATGAAGTCATTTGAAAAACTGGTGCTGGCCCACCTGAAGGACATCACTGGGCCCTTCCTGGATCCTCTTCAGTTTGCCTACAGAGCAAACAGGTCTGTGGACGATGCAGTAAACATTGGACTGCATTATGTTCTGCAACACCTAGACAGACCGGGGACTTATGTGAGGATCCTGTTTGTGGACTTCAGCTCGGCCTTCAACACGATCATCCCAAACCTCCTCCTGCCCAAACTAAATCAGCTCTCCGTGCCCACCTCAGTCTGTCAGTGGATCAACAGCTTCCTGACAGACAGGCAGCAGCTAGTGAGGCTGGGAAAATACACATCCAGCACCCGTACAATCAGCACCGGAGCTCCCCAGGGCTGTGTTCTCTCCCCACTGCTCTTCTCCCTGTACACCAACGATTGCACATCTAAGGACCCCTCTGTCAAGCTCCTGAAGTTTGCAGATGACACCACACTCATCGGCCTCATTCAGGACGTTGACGAGTCTGCTTACAGACAGGAGGTAAAAGAGCTGGCTGTCTGGTGCAGTCTCAACAACCTGGAGCTTAACACCCTCAAAACAGTGGAGATGATCGTGGACTTCAGGAGAAACCCCCCTGCACTCCCCCCACTCACCATCATGAACAGCACTGTGACTGCAGTGGAGTCATTCAGGTTCCTGGGAACCACCATCTCTCAGGACCTGAAGTGGGACATTCACATTGACTCCATCGTAAAAAAGGCCCAGCAGAGGTTGTACTTCCTTCGCCAGCTGAGGAAGTTTAACCTGCCACAGGAGCTGCTGAAACAGTTCTACTCCACCATCATTGAATCCATCCTCTGCACTTCAGTAACTGTCTGGTTCAGCTCAGCTTCTAAATCTGACCTCAGAAGACTACAGAGAGTAGTCCGGACTGCTGAGCGAATCATCGGTTCAACTCTCCCATCTATTCAAGAACTGTACTTATCCAGAGTGAGAAAAAGGGTGTCAAAATCACTCTTGACCCCTCACATCCAGCACACTCCCTCTTTGAACTGTTGCCATCTGGTCGACGCTACAGAGCACTGAGCACTAGAACGACCAGACACAGGACCAGTTTCTTCCCTCAGGCAATCCATCTTATGAACAGCTGATAATAACGGCGAACACGCTACACTTTATATTTATATACACACATTTTATTTATCTAACACACATACTTAGTATACACTTAAATTTTGCACACAATATATATGTACATACATAACTTCACTTTGTAATATACCTGCCTACAATTGTCATTTGTATATTGTCATTCACTGTCTACATATTTGTATTTTTTATTCTTTTATTATGTGTTTTATGTTCTGTCGCTGTCATTCTGTTGTACTGCGGAGCTTCTGTCACGAAAACAAATTCCTCGTATGTGTAAACATACCTGGCAATAAAGCTCATTCTGATTCTGATTCTGATTCATCACAACTTCTCTATACAGCTGGGCTCGTCAACCATAACTCCTTCGAGGACAGTCAGAAACCTAGGAGTTGTGATGGATCATCAATTAAGCTTCACTGACCACATTGCTACAACGACCCAGTCCTGCAGGTTTGCCTTATACAACATTAGGAAGATTAGACCCTTCCTGTCAGAGCAAGCAACCCAACTTCTTGTCCAAGCTCTTGTTCTCTCCAGACTGGACTATTGTAATGCTCTCCTGGCGGGCCTTCCTGCATGTACTGTCAAGCCTCTGCAAATGATCCAGAATGCAGCAGCGAGGGTTGTCTTCAATGAGCCAAAAAAAGCTCATGTTACTCCTCTCCTCATCAGGTTACACTGGCAACCAGTAGCCTCTCGCATCAAATTCAAGGTACTGATGCTTGCCAACAAGACGACCACTGGCACGGCACCCACTTACCTAAACTCACTGGTTAAATCCTATGTGCCCTCCAGAAGTTTGCGCTCTGCAAGTGAACAACGCCTTGTGGTGCCATCCCAAAGAAATTCAAAATCACTCTCACGGACCTTTTCCTGGACTGTGCACAGCTGGTGGAATGACCTCCCAATCTCAATTCGTACAGCTGAGTCTTAACTCATTTTCAAGAAACATCTAAAGACTCATCTTTTTCGCCTGCACTTAACCTACTAACACCAGTACTTTTCCTTTTCTTGTCTTTTTCATTTAATAAAAAAATAAATAAATTATATATATACCTGGCTATGCGTTCTATACTAGACTAACTGAGACTTGTCATGGCACTTCTATACTGTTGTTGTTCTCTTGTTGACCTGACTGCTTCTATTGTTCTCATTTGTAAGTTGCTTTGGATAAAAGCGTCTGCTAAATTATTAAATGTAAATGTAAATGTAAATCTCGTTCGTGAACGTAATGAATGAGAGTAAACCAGGTTAGTCTGCCATTTAGCATGTCAATCTCGGAAAATCTCTAGAAAGAATCATAATTTCCACCACTAATGCATGGCAAACAACATAGACAGAACATTAATGTTTTTATTCTGGCCATATCAAGAGTTTGAGAACAGGCGGAGGCTCTGACACTGGCGCAGATCAACCCTTGCCACTGAGGTGAAGTATTGATTTAGAGCTGAGGCGACAATGTTACTATCCTTTGAGTTCTCATATTCCAGCCAGGTGTACAGATTTATCTCATGCCGACTCTGGGGTTCTCCTCTGCCACGGTGAAGGACCACACCGAATACATAAAAGTATGCCTCCAGTGACTAAAACATTTGATAGATGGCAGACCTAGGAAGGACCAGGTTATCCATTATGTCAAAGCAGTGTATCACCCACGTCATTTAGTGTGTCATAAAATTAACGAGCTCGGCAATGATGAAGTTTGTAAAGAAGAATCTTGTTCCGCTTCTCTTCTGTAGTCAGATCAGGATCATTGATTGCGATGCGGAATTTCACACACAAAGAGCACACATCTTTGGCAGGATGACCAAAAGCCAAGTTGAAGTCATATACAAAGATGTTCCAGAATAGTGAGTAGGAAACTTGTTGATGATTCTGCTCAAGAAACATCTGAAGCACTTTCGCCACACTCAAGTCACTCGGCAGGAACTTTCTCCCAGGTGCACCACGGAGGGCATAGTGGCTTGCTCTACAATTAAAAGACTGAATGTGCTTTCGAACTATGTCCTTCTTTGCAGTTTGTGCTTCAATTTCCCTGGGACCACCACGATTTTCGGGACGTGCTTTGCCGTTCTCAAGCCAGTACTTTGCAATACTCTGAACTCTGTCTTTCTTGACACCTAAAATGAAAATAAACATGAAACCAATCATGCATACTCTCTCCATTGTGCAACAATACTATTTGTAATTTCAATTATATTTCTTTGATACCACCCATCTTAGTCCATCCCTATAACTTATTCCATCTATATCTCACCTGCACATACAATGTTTGTTCTATTTTTTATTTTATTTTATTATACATATGTATTTTATATGTGTTTGTATTTTTATTCACTTATTTTTATTTTTCATTATCTGTGTGTTGTTGTTGTCTCTGTTTACTGGAAGCTTTTGTCACCAGAACAAATTCCATGTATGTGCTAACATACTTGACAATAAAGCTCTTTCTGATTCTGATATCGTTTTTAAACAAATTTAGGTAGCCTATGACCATCAATGATAATAATTTAAATAAGATATATGTAATTTAATACTGCAGAGAGATGCGTTACCAGATAATAACTGCTGAAAAATAGCCTGTGTAACGTTACTGAGCATGTACTAGAGGAAGATAATTGGATAAACATGGCTTTGATGAGGTAAAACAAAAATTAGAAAAATAAATAAAACACTAACAATAAAACAAATACTAAGCCACTAATGCAAAAATAGGGGAAAAAATATATAAACTTGTGATGAGAAAATCTTTGTACTTACAGAAAATGCTCAGGAATCAAGCGTGGCAGATGGGAACTTTTGTTTTATCTTCTTTCAAAATGGGATACTTTATCAATACATCTATTTGCCTTCTTTTCTCTTCAGCCTCCACTTGTTGTCTCCTCCATTTACATGGCATAGCATCCATATGAGAAAGAAAGATTGGCATCTTGTTCGACTTTGTCGTTTGTGGAATAGAGCTATTGTTTGATGTAAAATAAATCAGATTCCTTCAAAGTAACAGCACTGCACCAAGAAGTGTTATGAGTGCATGCTACACTTGCGTCCACGCCATTTCCACTGAATCGATTTACTTTTGCCTTGTAACAGGAAGAGTTTTGAGGTAAACGACATTTTCTTCTGCCATTTGATGTCAGTAGGACAGGCTCATCCATTTCATCATATTCCATCTTAAAAATTAAAAAAAAATCTGATCGGAGTAAAACAAAAACAATCTGCCTGTATTGATTCGCACCTTCTGACTGGTTCTCGGGACGTAGCGGCTTTTGCCAAAGGGAAGTGGCGTCTAGAGGCTTTTGCCAACAAACTGATATTTCTGAATGGGCTGAGGGTGAGATTTAGGGTATTTGAAGCAAACATATTTGTTGAACATGTACTATGTGCAGATAGCTTTCACTCAATGTCATTATCTCATTTTTGACGGAGGTGGCGTTTAGTGGCTTTTGCATCTGAACTCTTCATATATACACACATTTCCCTGAACTAAGTACATTTCTGCAGCTGTTATTATGTTTAAATGAAAACGAAAGGAGGCAGTGGAATTTAATATCCTATTTCTTTTTATTATAAATATACAATGAGGAAAATTGCAGTAGCCAAGGCGAGCTGACTGATATTATCAAGTACGTAAGCATGCTGTTTGCAGATTTACCAGTTTGTGTCATCGCGTACATCACACTCCTGAGTTGAATGCACAAAGTCAGAACTACTGAGGATGCAAGTCCAAAATCAGCGTACTTTGTATTGAGAAACGAGCGCAGACCTACGTCACCAGTCTATTTGCCTAATCTTCCCGGTACATTAGACAGCGGTGAAAACGCAGAATGCAATAGGTCTGGGGGAAAAATGTTCCTGGGGAAAAAGGTTCCTGGTACAAATGTTTCGGGTAATTTCGGTGGAAACGCGGCATTAGATGGCAAGCATGTCAACACAAAGGATTCAATTCAATAGTTTTTATGGCTCTAGTAAATGCAAAGAAATGTATTTATATTGATGCAGGGACAATTGGCAGAGTTAGCGACGGGGGAGTTTGGGCAAAGTGTGGGCTGAGCCGGTCATTGGAAGACAACACACTGACCATACCACCACCAGAAGACATGCCTGGACGTCAAACCCCTGTCCCTGTTGTTGTCGTGGCAAATGAGGTCTTTGGTTTGAAGCCATGGATGATGAGACCATACCCAAGGACAAAACTGGATAATAACAAGCAAAGTTTAACTACTGGCTCTCTCGTGCACGTCGTTGTGTTGAGAATGGCAAACAAATCAAAAAACCTAAAATCAAATCCTCGATTAATTGAACATTTTACCTCAATTACAATTAATGAACCATGTATTTGTTTATGTTTAGTTTCGGGGGGGGGGGGGGGGGGGGCATGTGGATGGTTACATCAGTGTATATGTCAGGAGTCTAGTTTTATTCCTCTGAATGTTTTTCTCTCACACACACACACGTGCGCTCCCGCACAGCTGAACTCATTCTCAATCAGCGCTTACTCTCCTGCTCTCTTCACACCTGTTTCCCTTTTACCCTGATTTTCTGGCTATTTAGATCTCATGTGCTTTTCCCCTCTTGTTGGTTTATTGTTTGTTCGCTCATGTCCGATACTGATGTATTAGTTAAATTGCTACTAATCCTTGTCCTGTTAGTATGTCGTGTATCAGACGACTTACTGCTCCGGTTTTCCTGTGCCAAGTCGGGTTCTGTGCTTCGGTTACTACCTGGTGGAGTCTGCGCTTGTGTATACCTGCGTGTATTACCTGACCGCTCTCCTGTGTCGTGCATCCTGCTGGGTTTCTGTCTGGGTAGCGTTTTTCCTGCTCCGTGATCTCCAAGACGTCCTGTGATCTACAGACGGCCTGTTTTGCATTTACTCTTTTCGTTCATTAAACAACATGAGTAATGTGGATTATACTGATGATAGAGCATCAACTTGGTTAGCATTCACCTTCATTGTATGGACATAAACCGCTGACAACTTTCAACAAATATCTGTGTTCTAAAAAAAAGAACACAATTTTGGAATGACGATTGTGATTTCATGGCAGTTTTTTCTTTCTGCTTAACTACCATTTAAATTAACTTTAAACATGTAGGGTGGAGCTAAATTACTAGTACTTCCCTGATGAATGTCTAATTGCAGAAAATCCTTCAGCTAGATATATTTAAAGGGTAACTAAACCCCTAGTCAGGGCCTGACTCCACCCACTGGCAATATTTGAAAAATGCTGAAAAGTGGGCAGAGCACAGCGGAGATATAGGGGATGAACCAAGGGCGGGGCTGAGCGGGTGGGGCGTGAACCTGAGACCCGCAGTGACAGATTGATTGACAGCTACTGTCAGAGTCCCTAAAATGGAGAGTGAGGCAAAAGTAGCTTTGCAACGGAGCGTTCATTTGAAGTAGAGGAATTTTCTCCCCCACCTTCACCTGAAGTGGAGGATGTTGAGGTGTCTGTTCATATCAATTTCGGGCCGCTGGCTCAAACTGCGGTCTTAACTACCGCATCGCGTCGCTTTTCAGCGCGTGCTGTGTGGAGATGCCCATTTCTACCTCCATTGCGTCGGAGAAGCAAACCCGCGTAAAATGCAGTTTGCACACTCCAGCTCTAGACGGGAACTCGCGGTCTTCCAGGCCAAGTGCATGCAACCACTGGCGCCTAATTTTAAAGTCTGCTGAGAAACTATGCGGTCCTGCAGTGCTGTTGCAACCAGCATCCTGACCACTGTAAATACAGATAAATCTACACCAACTTGAAGTTATCCTAACTGATGCAATACTATGCTACTAACTATGCTTCTAACAATACTAACGTTACACTAACTACTATGCTAATTAACTACATAGGTTACACAAAATAATCTAAACAACTATATAAATGCTATGCTATAATGTAGTGTAGTAGTATAATGTGGTGTAGTCTATCCTGATCGTTTTCAATACTCGCAATTCCAACTCCTGACTCACTACAGTGATTTTGACGGAACAAGATGGTTTTATAATGCCAAGGTTGTGGTAGCTCGTATCAAGGGGCGTGGTGAGCTTGAAACTGCATACGTCACCTGTCACTGCTTACGTCACTTGCCACAGCAACATCCAATAGGAAATATCATCTGCAGTAGCTACCGTTCAACCTGAAGAGGGCAGCACTCAGACGTTTTTACACCATATATTGTAGAATTAAAACACTTTATACTCAAATGTCAAAAAAGTTATTCGAATCAATGAACAGCACTAATAAAGCCCCAATCTTACAGATCATTAACTAATAAAAGTTGGTTTAGGGTTTAGTTACTCTTTAAGGGTTTACTAGAATCCCCAGCAAGCTCCTGATCGAATATTCCTGTTCATCAGTTAAAAAATGCCTTTTGCTTAAATAGGTGAAAATAATAATCATACCACACACAACGATGCAAGGTGTGCTGGGCAGTTGGTCAACTTTAGATGGCAGACTCATCTCATCAACCACCAGGAACATCTTGGCCAGTTCTTCATTGAAATATCTCAGAAGCAGCATCAAGCATCAGGGTAGATCAGCATTTAAATGTTTTGCTTTGGCAATTTCCATGCCTGCTATGATCTCCTCGATTTTGCTCTTCTTCTCATGGGACATGAGGTATGAAATTACTCTTTTACTTGAAACAGCTTCTCTGTCAACATCGATGCATGTTAGCTCTTTGAAGTGAACCATTATCCTGCACATGTTGAACAGATATGGCCACTCTTCTACCAAGACAGAGGTTTCCATTCCACTTATTATGTTGCTCCTCTGAGTGCAGAAAGTTGCCAACATTTCATTTTCTATACTTTCGGTGTTCTTGCTTTTGTTTTTGTGCATGTTCTTTAATTCTTCTTGTGTATATTTCTGAGTTCCCTCAGTTTCATCTGGTTCAGTTTCATCTATGGCTATACAGCCATAGGTATCTACTCTTATCATCTTGGAAGGTCGGTCTTCTCCATCACTTGTGCTGGATGTCTGTCTTTTCAGGTAAAGTGAGATTTTTCCCCTTTTCATGTTGTCAACTCTACTCTGCGGCTGCTTGGTAAGGGAGTCATAACCACTACCTACAACTTGATCTTCAATTACGTCTCTAAATGATTTAGGATAAGTTGAAACAATCTTCCTAGCGATTTCACCAAGATGTTTCTTCCCTGGTGTTGGGCAGATGGTCAGGATCTCCCCTACCATCAGCCGAATCAGTTCACGTCTTTCACGTCCAGATGGGCGCTCATTGTTTTTAAGCTTTCAAGTAATTTCTGATGGCATTTTACTCCAGGGTATCTCAAAATTGAAGTGCCAGTTGTTGTCCAGTGGAGTGTGTCTATGAGGAGTTGAGACTTCACTTGAGCTTGAGGTAGATGCACTAAATTATCTGCACTGTATTCACCTGGAGACAGCACAAAAAGTATTTAAAAATACTTCATTAAATTTTAGCATTCACTAATATTCACAGAAGATTACTCCATGCTTCAGATATACCTGATGTACCTCTTATGCCCATACATTTCTATTGTTTAATTAACAAAGGATTAGTTCACTTCCTGAACAAAAATTTACAGATAATTTACTCACCCCCTTGTCATCCAAGACATTCATATCTTTCTTTCTTCAGTCATTAAGAAATTATGTTTTTTAGGAAAGCATTTCCAGGATATTTCTCCATATAGTGCACTTCAATGATGACCATGAGTTTGAACTTTAAAAATGTAGTTAAAATGTAGCACAATCTTCCTATATCACTGCAGAAGTACCGACCCAGTGTTTACAAAGTGAATGTGCAAAGAAGGTCAAAAGCCCTTTACCAAAAAAGGTAAAACAGTAATGTAGGACAATTTTGAAGTTGGAGGAGAAATGAGATGGGAGTTTTGACATACGCTAACTGTATTGAACTGGAGTGCACAAAAATGTGCATGCACATTCACAGAGCTAGACAAGACAAGCTTTTGTGGGTAAAAAGTGTATACATTTTTTTTTTTTTTTTTAGAAAGTAACTGATCTTTTCGCTAGATAAGACCCTTCTTCTTTAGCTGGGATGCTTTAGAGCCCTTTGAAGCTGCATTTCAACTGCATTTTGGAAGTTCAAACTCACGGGCGCCATAGAACTCCACTATATGGAGAAAAATCCTAGAACGCTTTTCTCCAAAAAAATAAAAAATAAATAAAAATTCTTAACGACTGAAGAGAGAAAGACATCTTGGACGGCAAGATGGGTGAGTAAATTATTTGTAATTTTTTGTTCTGGAAGTGAACCTATCCTTTAAAGGAATCATTCGAAAATATACATTTTATTTTTTTATTTTTTTATTCAGCCAAACGATTTAATCACACATACTTGTAGATGAACGCTCTCTGTATGGTGTTACATTCAGCTGAGCTCTGGTAGGCTGATCAGGAGTCTCACTGGCATCTTTCACAGCTGGATAGAACAGACAATAGGAATTAGGCTCTTATCAATTGCTTTGCAAAGCTAAAATAATAGAATTGATCCATTATGTTGTGAGGATATAATATGTTAATGTTAACATACATTTACTTGCAATTAAGTATACTTACATAAAGCTTTAATCTGTGCAATCAATTTTCTAGCTTCAATTGGCCTCGGGACATTAATAAGATCTGGCTCCTGGACATATTTCAGATCATCCAGGGTTTCCACACCTAAGGTCTGGAGAGTCTATAACACTAGGTTTCTTGAACTTGAATTTGGCAGCACAGAGCCAATGAAGTTAGCAAGATCACCGTCTACATCATCCATTACTTAGAAAAAAAAGGGGTCAGACATTAAAATTCAATGTTAGCTCAAACATTCTCCAAAGGCCAATTCAGCCCAACAACAAATGTAATGTATTCTTAATTTCTTAGCTTCAGAGGCAGCCATTTCACTATTTGCTCTGAACACTTTTAGCCTGAATTATGTTTTAGTATGCATCTGCATCTTATGTACGTATGTATGGATGTATGTATTAGGGCTGTCAACGAATATTCTAAATTCGAATATGTATTCGAATAGTAAAAAAAAAAAAAAAAGAATTTTGAATGTGAAAATTAATATTCTAATAAAAATAAATGTGGAAAAAAAGCCCTGTGGTAGTAGAGGCGTGGTTGTCTGCTTTGCGAGTGGGCGCGCTAGCACGCCTGAGGGTTCAGGGACAGGTCACAGCCTCACAGGAGTCACACTGTCTGGCACAGCATCACTGCTGAAAGTTGACGCGTCTTCATGGAAGATGCCAGCTAGTGCAGAGCCCAACTTGACCGCAGCAGAGAAAATGAGGTAAAATTGTTGACCCGCAAGATAAAGTTGTATGCAAGCTATTTAAGATACAGTTAGCAAACCATTCGACCACTAGCAACATGAGGTCACATCTCAAAAATGCGCACCCAAATGAGCATGGCATAATTTGTGGAACTCCAGCTAAACAGTCACGTCTTGACACTTAACGTTACTTTGCATCGCCCGCCGCAAGCTCTTTGTCTGCAACACAACAAGAGGCCATAACGGATAAATTAATTTCGTTCATTTGTAAGGACATGAGACCGATCAGTATCGCGGATGGTGCATGCTTCGGGGAGTTCTGTTAAGCAATGGATCCGAGGTTTGATTATTTATCGTTTCATGTCAAGGAAAAGTTTCATGTTTACCACAGCACAGCTCGCTCTGAGAATTTAATGTCAGTTCTATATGCTGTAAAACTTCAATTAATATAAATAATATTTGTTTCAATCACTGAATGATGCCTGCTATATTTGGGACAACAATCGCGACCTTACATTGCTTGCACAAAAATGTGTTTTTTCATTTAAACCATTATGCGCAGAGAACATGAGGGTGAGAGAGCTTGAGGTCTGCAGTCTTGGCCATTAGTTGATTTCCTTGTTCTTGTGTAGGTAATACGTTGTTATATATGTTTAAACTTAAATAGACTACCTGTACAAGTAGTTATGTCTCTTTGTATTATTCTGGCCTGTTATTGACGTAATGTGCGTCATTGACAACATGCGCAACCAGATGTTCGAATAGTTAGAATATTTGTGTATTTTTTAGAGGGATTATTCGAACGTCATTTTTGAGCAATTTTGACAGCCCTAGTATGTATATACACACACAGGGCACAATATCATTTCACTCTACTCAGTATCTACTATGCTACGTTTGAGAGAAATGACTAGTTCCACAAAGAGAATAAGCAGGCAATGGATAGTAATCCAACAACTGCTCTCCAATTAGGCACTTCATGTCCCCACATGCAGTGTGAATTTCATACAGTCCCAACTCTTGTAAATACGATGAACCATGAGGAGTTACAAGAAAGTATACGTTTTTGTCCATTATTAGCATAGGTTTGATTTGTGCAAACTTTTGGCATGCAAGGATTTGTGCAAAGAAAAAGGCTCTTTCTGTAAAGAGTGCCTTTCCACTGTATCTCAGTGGATGCTACAAAAGCACATTGATCAGGCAAGCTTGCCTCTACTGCAATGCGTACTGCATCACTGTACAAGTCTGCATGGAAAGTAGAAGCTGACATTTTTTCGGGATTTCCGCGGGTCACGGGAATCACAGGGGAATCCCGCAGGATTGGGAACAAAATCACTAGGCTTGTTTGAGATGAACAAAATCTGCGCAGAACCGATCACCGGTGATCACCACGAGATGCATGCCGGTTAGAAATGTGTCCGACTGCGGCCTGATGTCATGCTGACGTATGTCAAAAAAGTATTGCGAGCGCAAGGCACGCCTGTCGGATTCTGCAGTCACGCGCAGTTGCTCTCCACCAACTGCGTTGATCAAAAGCGTGATGGGAAACGACTTGCTGACGACACAGCTTAAAGGGGGGGTGAAATGCTATTTCATGCATACTGAGTTTTTTACACTGTTAAAGAGTTGGATTCCCATGCTAAACATGGACAAAGTTTCAAAAATTAAGTTTGAAGGAGTATTTCTGTTCCAAAAATACTCCTTCCGGTTTGTCACAAGTTTCGGAAAGTTTTTTTCGAGTATGGCTCTGTGTGACATTAGATGGAGCGGAATTTCCTTATATGGGTCCTGAGGGCACTTCTCCCGGAGGAGCGCACGCTCCCGTAGAGCAGACTCAGAGCAGAGACATTCACAGATCAGAGCGAGAGCGTCGCGAAAAGTCGCAAAAGAAGTGTGTTTTTGGTTGCCAGGGCAAGACAACCCTTCACAGATTCCCCCAAAAAAAAAAAACTGCATTAAGGGACCAGTGGATGGAGTTTATTTTTACAAAGCATCAATGGGGTTGTGCAAGTGTTTTTGTTTGTTCCCTGCATTTCGAAGATGCTTGTTTTACAAACAAGGCCCAGTTTGACGCTGGATTTGCACATAGTTTATTTCTTAAGGATAATGCAGTCCCAACGAAAAAGGGTCACGATCGTGTGTTGGAACCGCAGGCGGTGAGTAAAACTGCTTCAAATATCTCTGTGTTGTTAACTTAGCTATCGGCGCGTAAGCACATCAAGTAAACAACATGCGATGTTGTCATCAAACTGCACTTTCCACATGTACAGCTTAAAAAAAAAATAAAAGAAAAAGACGACATAAAGTGGAACTTAGTCATTTTCCAAAACCGCTAAGCAAATATATACAGTTTCAGTACATACCACATAGAGACGTCGTTGCTGATGCTGATCTTGTTAAATTTCAGCCTCTGGATCTGATTCTGGATCATAAATATTTGCTGAATCTGACTGTTAGCCATGGTTTGTTTTGGACGCTGTCAACGCAAAAGCCTACTGGCGCTCGTGATTCTTTAGCTCCGCCCACACGTCACGCCTCCAGCCGGTCGTGTTTTTCCGGGAAAAATCGGTACAGACTATCTTTCTCTTATGAATATAATAAAACTAAAGACTTTTTGGAGTTATGAAGGATGCAGTACTACTCTATAGGTACTCAAGATTAACAGGATATTGAGTCAAAATGAGCATTTCACCCCCCCTTTAATGCTCATTGGCAGCAAATGTCAGCTGATATTTTTTTGTCCTTAATTCCAAGAAGTCCATTACCTATAGCATAATACTATTTTTTTTTCTATAGACTTTATTAGTAATTAGGACGTGTCAATTCAGTTATGTCATCTCTGTTCAGTTAAATAGTGTCTGTGGATTTATTTGCAATCAAGTCAACGATATTGCTGTAGATGAAGTGACCCCAACTAAGCAAGCCAGAGGTGACAGCGGCAAGGAACCGAAACTCCATCGGTGACAGAATGGAGAAAAAAACCTTGGGAGAAACCAGGCTCAGTTGGGGGGCCAGTTTTCCTCTGACCAGACGAAACCAGTAGTTCAATTCCAGGCTGCAGCAAAGTCAGATTGTGCAGAAGTATCATCTGTTTCCTGTGGTCTTGTCCTGGTGCTCCTCTGAGACCAGGTCTTTACAGGGGATCTGTATCTGGGGCTTTAGTTGTCCTGGTCTCCGCTGTCTTTCAGGGCAGTAGAGGTCCTTTCTAGGTGCTGATTCACCATCTGGTCTGGATACGTACTGGATCCGGGTGACGGCAGTGACCCTCTGATCTGGATACAGACTGGATCTGGTGGCCACGATGACCTCAGAAGAAGAGAGAAACAGACAAATATTAGCGTAGATGCGATTCTTCTAATGATGTAGCAAGTACATGTGCTTTATATACCCTTTTATTTTCTTGGTTTAAAGTTCTTTCTGTTGTAATTTTCACTTTATTTTATTGCATGCTTGTGTTAATTTTGTACATTGACATTTTTGTACAACATCAATCCATTTAATAAATTAGTCAATCAAACATGCATATCTAAGTTTTACAATAAGGCCTCATGTTTGTGTTTTTATCTGAGATCTTTATCTAGGTATGTCTTATACCAGGAGTGCAGTAAACAAAACCCACATATGCATGCTAATTTCTTAATTTAGAATGTGTTTTTGTCTTATATCATTTTTGAATATTAATTAGCTGTACACACTTTTATTGGTCATTAAACATGAAATCCAAACTTACATTAAGGTGACACATAATTGTGTAATATATTTATATGGAATATTTTTCATGTAAAAAAGGGAGTAGAATTCACACACCGGACCACACTGCTGTTGCTTGACCTCACACAAATGTATCTGCATTTGTACTAGAGAAATAAAATAGCATTTTGAAAAAGGTTACAACATCAGCAATGAAAAATTTCGCAAAAAACTTGGCAACATGATCACTACTTACAAAAGGGCTAAAGACGGGTGTCGGTCAACAGGAGAGGGAAAAGTTACATGGGTGTATTACAAGGTTGGTTTGCTTTTCGTATTGAAATTACTGTAAATCACTGGGTTTACACAAAAAATAATTTCTAAAGCATCTCTATTTACATCTTTTTACATATTTTCTCAAAGGAAATGGAAGACTTATTTGGGAAATCTGGAGCTGGGAGTGCACCATCAGGCACAATCTGCTCGACTTCTCTGTTCAACACTACCTCATCCCAGAACAAGTCCTCAATTGCACAGGCCACAGGCTCCCAAGAACAGCCTCTCCCAGAAGAACAACCAGGTCCCTCCACTGCTATGCCCTACAAAGAAATGCACCATTCCATTTCCATGTGTATCATCATTTTATTGCTTATCACATCATTATTATAGAGATAACACAAAACATTCCTCCCTAGACAGGGGACAGTGGTTGACAAGCAGAATATATGTCAATAGTAAGTGCTTAAAATAATTGTGTACAATCCCATCCACCAGCTCACAAAACAGTCAAATCAAAAAGCTTCTTAAAATAAGTTTAAATAAGTTTTTATGGAGGGAATTGTTGAAGGTAGAACAAGTAAATGTGATGTTCACAGGCAGCCACAGATTGCATCTCTATGATGTGATGCATCATTGTGAATGTGGGCTTCTGGTGGGTATAGTTCATCCTCCATAACATCTGCCTGCTGATCCTCATCAATTTGGTCACTGGATTTCAGGCAGATGTTATGAAGAATGCAACAGGCTGTGACTGCAGAAGAAATGTTCTTTACTTTTTTCATGTGCACACATCTGAGTCCCCTGAATTTTGATTTTAATATTCCAAATGCATGCTCAATAACTACACGAACAGAATTCAGTTTCCTATTGAAGCGTCTCTGGCTGACAGTCAAGTGACCATTGTCTCTGTATGGCTTCATTAAGCTGAAGTGAGAGAGGATGCAGAATCTCTAATTATATGCTTGCCCTCAGGAACCAGGAAATGTGGATCTTCCTCAAGAAGTCAGCCTACCTATGACAACCGAAATGCCCTTGAATCATGCCAACTACCAGGGTGACCCACACTGACTTGACAGAACCGCCGCTGACTGTCATAGAATCCAGTACAAATAACAGAATAGAACTGTTTCCTATTGATATAGGCCACAGGATTCTCACAGTGCAGTTTTACTAATGGAATGTGGCATCCATCAACTGCACAGACAAGTTTTAGGAAACCCAGCTGTTTCGAATTCTTACTGTGATATGTGTAGGGCTTGTTCTCTGGGCCAGGAGATGTAATGTGACAAATGTGTTATTACAAGAGAACATAAATCATGCAGGTGTGTAGAAACTGTAGATTTGGTTATGTTAAATCTGTCTGCCACTCTTCTATAGGACTCTTGGTTGGAAAGAGTCCACAGAGAGGCAAGTATACTGTTTGTCAGTGGCACCTTAGTCTGCTGTTTATTCATGTAAAAAGGACCAAGTGTTTTTATTAAATCCTGCATTAGGAAGAGAAAAAAAATAGTTCATATAATAAATCTTATATTAAAAACATGGACACATGAATTTTCTTTGGGGGGGGGGTCAGCATATGCTTAACATGATGTTTTGTTTGCCTACATACCTCCACATGCCCTCTAGAAAGTCTGAAATGCCTTTGAAACTCAGAAGGACTGTACAAATGGACCACATTCTCAACAAAGTGAGGAATTTTAGGGACATTCCTAGGAGAGAGAAAACATTTCTTATGACCTCTCTTTCAAAAGCAACTTGCATTTTAATGAAATCCTTTAAATCTTTATATTATTTAATGCTGAATTATCTGCAGTCTGGACTGTTTATTTTCATTAGATCTATTCAAGTTGCAACATACCAAGACCAGATAGATTTATATCCCTACTATTTACTGAAAAAGCCATTTTAAGTGTTGAGCACTTCACCTTCAGTGATTCTCCTCATCATAACCATCTTCGTGCAAAAGCAGTGGTATTTATATTGCATCCACTTCGTCTGCGATAAAGAATGCAATCTCTTCCATTGCTGACATTTGCTGTCCACAACCAGATGGCAAGGAAGTCGACCGGAAGTTGAAGTCGGCCGGGTGCTGCCATCTTGTAGCAGAACTTCACTTGTGTTAGCAATCCCATTGACTCCCATTCATTTTGGCGTCAGTTTGACAGCGAATAACTTTACATCTGAGGCGTTTAAGGATTCTGTTTGTCCATTATTTTTTTTTCTAAAGATACACGACAATGTATAAAGTGCTCCATTACCTTCCATGTTACATTATGGCCCCGTAGAAACAGTTTTTGTAAAAATAGGCTAACGATTGCATCATAACCACTTGTCTCTCTGTCGCATTACCGTACAGACAGGAGGAGAAGCTCGCAGGCAATTAACTTAATATGGTGTACTGGCGTTACATTTTAAAATACTATACAAAATAATTAATCAGAATACTTACTCCTGCTCACTCACGCCAAAGAACTCCCCGCTCAAGCTCGCCGTTTCTGCAAGATTAACGATGGCAGTTTTCACGCACAGCCACTTAGAAGATCTACATCTGTCAGACAGGTTGCTGACGTCGTCAAGCTTAGTTTGAGTCTGCGCGTCAGAAACGGAAGTGCTAAGAAACTCTATTAAGTTCCAATGGGGTCGCTGTGTCCATTTCTTTTACTGTCTATGTGTGTCAGTCTGCTTCACGCTGAATCACGCATGCGCAGTATCATCAGATCCTCGGTTCTCAAATCAGACGCGTCCGACAGAAACGCTTCTTGGTTCAGTGTACTGGTGATCCGAAAACCGATGCAAACGGTTCTTGACTCGAGAATGAGAAACCCTCCGGCAGTGGAATTGTATGTTCGTTTTCTGGCTCAGACTGCACTAATGGCCTTTATTTAAGACCGGCCTTTATTTGTCCGCGTTGACCATGCCCCCGGCCACTATAAGAGGCCTGTCGTTTATTTGACTACCGGTTTTTATTTGAGGAATTAAGGTATTCAGTACTTTTTAACCCATCCAAAGTGTACAGTTAACACACACCCGGAGAAGTGCCACTTTGTCACTTTAGCCTGGTTATTCAGTCAAGTCTGTTTCTGTTTATTTTTTAGCCGCAGTAGCTGAATGAATTCTTGTAGATGAATGATATCTCTATTTTTATAAAAGCTCCCGAACAAAAAACATTATTCTATTTTTATGACATAGGCTACATGGAGCTAAACTCTCGAGACGAGACTTATGACAAATAAGTTACAAATAAATAATTACACGATTGTGATAGAGAATAAGAAGCTGACGTCTGATTTCTTCAAGTGGTGATATTTACCATGTGGTAACGTTAATGCCTAGTGTTTTGCATGTCAAAAATCATAATCACAAATATTTTGGTCAATATTGTAATTACGATTATTTAACACGATCATGAGGGGGCCATATGACCAAAACTTTATATGAGTGATTTATTTAAAGATAGTGATTCATATCAAATATGAATTTCCTGTAAATAAGGCTGCTACAATCATTATATCTACACTGGTTACTTCACTGGTTTGCACTCTATCTACCATATGCTGCTTTACTCTCTCCCCTCTCTCGTCCCTGTCGCTCCTCCTTCCATCTCCTTTTCTCTCGCCTCGTCTGTCCTACCCCAAGAGAAGATTGGCAGAAGGCATCAGGTAAGGTGTAGAAATGGGAAGTTGTTTTACTACATGCATGTGTTGAAAATATGTATTAAAATGTAAAATACTTTTTTTCAGACTGGTTTATGATCACTGTAATCGACACATTACATGAACCTTTAATTAACACTGTGTGCATGTCTTTTATGTATGTTTTCAGGAGCAACCTGTATAAAGCTGCCTGTAACCTGACCTGTTGCCTTCCAGACATGTCAGTTCTACGGGTGAAGGATATTTACGAAGGCATGTCGAAAGAATCTGCTCCTTTAATAGCCACTATGGGTATTTCAGGGGATGCGCCTTTAGTTGACAGCGCTTTTGGAAAAGTCCAAGAAGGGAGTTTACTGTCCAGATGCACATGACTTCCCTAGCAACAACAGAAGTCATGGCACACGAAATTGAGGTGGGCACAAGACAACAAAGCACAATGAGGGAATGGCATTTATTGAGAAAGCCACGTCTAACCTCCTCTAGATTCAGGTAACTGTAAACTATACTGTCACATTCAGCACATTTTGTTTTCTCATTTAAATACTCATTCATTGTCATCTAATATAAATACTAAAGTTATTTTTATGTGTATCAATTTATGTCTAGACAAGTTTGCCATGTGAGAGGGCAGTCCTCAGCGGCGAGTCTAGCGTCTAGAAATGAAGAGGGGCCTTCAGATGGAGCCCAAAGCTATTGAGGAATACTATTGAGCAGCACTCACCCTCCACCCTCCAGAGAGTCAAAAGAAGCTACCATCTACACCTCTATCGAAGCAAATAGTTGAGTTATAAGTTAATTTACTGCTTTCGAGGTCCTAGATTGTCAATGCTGAACTCTTTTTGATACAGGCATTTGATTTTGATATTTACTAAAGCAATTTTCTGTCTTTATAGCTCACAACCATCCTTTCACATCTAGGACACTCCAAAAAGAGTCTGTGTCTTCTCGCACTTTTCGCCATCAAGTGTCCCAGTCACCAATGAGCTCGGAAATTGTACAAGATGCTCTGAAAGAAGCACGTCCATCTTCACAGCATCTAGCTCCTGTGCTGTCGGGGGCCATGGTAGCTCCTTTGGCTCTTTGAATGCCTTTATAATGTGAGAATGGAGGGTGCTGCTTCTTGAAGTTGGTCAGCTGTTCCAAGTTTGTATGCACATCCAACTGCTTCATCTACATTAATGCTGAGCTGTATATGAGGTTTGACTTAATACACTCATGTTGTTGCACCTTGGAGAATGTGAGTTCATGAGAGATGTCTTTGTCTCCCTGTAACCGTCTTGTCAATTTCTCACTGCGGTTCAGGATTAGGAAAACCTTGATTTTCCAATGTTTACATGTACAAGTTGCACATGGATCTTAGCTGGACAACCTCTTTGCATTCATCACATTCCTAAGAATGTAATCCTTTACCACACAATATGACTTGTTATGTGCTGCTATCTTCTGGGCCTGCAGGCTGTCAGTGTTGTCTGCTGCCTTTTCTACTCTCTCCCTTCCACGCTCATGGGTTTGGTACTCTGTGTTGAAGTTGTTTCTGCATGATGGATGATACTTAGCTTTCATTGCAAAAAGGTCTTTGCCCTGCACCTTGCGATAAAGAGCCTCTTTCTTTAATTTCTGTGCCCTAGGTTCAATAACTTTCCATTCTGGTTCCTTGTGTTTCCAACTCTGAAACTTTGTAAGCTCTTCAGTCTTGCCCTTGAACTTGGAGTTTGCTTTTTCACAGAAAATGCACTGATTGGGAAACAAAAATCCATAAAATGTCATGGATGTGCATCGGATGGTATCCAGTTGTAGCAGATAGATTATTGTATTAAATGCAGTGTGTATGTATAGTCCAGTGTTGAACTGTTGGAGTTAAAGTGCAGTGTGGCATACCATATTGTGGGAGTATGCTGTAGGGTGTATTAGTTCTGACTGTTCATTAGTCTGATAGCCTGAGGGAAAAGCTATCCCTCAGTCTGCTTGAGCGGGATCGGATGCTTCGGAGACGTCTTCCTGAGGGCAGCAGAGAGAGCAGTCTGTGGTATGGGTGGTTGGAGTCACTGATGATCCTCCGGGCTTTCCTTATACTCCACCTGGTGTAGATGTCATGGAGGGAGGGAAGCTCACCTCCAACAATGTGGCTGGCAGTTCACAAAAACCTTTTCAGAGCTTTAGGTTTGCCACCATTGCTGTTTCCGAAACAGGCGGTGATGCAGCCCATCAGGAGGCTCTCTATAGTACAAGTGTAGAATGATCTGAGGATGCTGGGGCTCATTCCAAACTAACTCTGCCGTCTCTGGAAGAAGAGGCGCTGATGTGCCTTCTTCAGCAATTCATCAGTATGTGTAGACCAGTTGAGTCAAAGTCAAAGTCACCTTTATTTATATAGCGCTTTAATCAAAATACATTGCGTCAAAGCAACTGAACAACATTCATTAGGAAAACTGTGTGTCAATAATGCAAAATGATAGTCAAAGGCAGTTCATCATTGAATTCAGTTATGTCATCTCTGTTCAGTTGAAATAGTGTCTGTTTTTATTTGCAATCAAGTCAACGATATCGCTGTAGATGAAGTGACCCCAACTAAGCAAGCCAGAGGCGACAGCGTCAAGGAACCGAAACTCCATCGGTGACAGAATGGAGAAATAAACCTTGGGAGAAACCAGGCTCAGTTGGGGGGCCAGTTCTCCTCTGACCAGACGAAACCAGTAGTTCAATTCCAGGCTGCAGCAAAGTCAGATTGTGCAGAAGAATCATCTGTTTCCTATGGTCTTGTCCTGGTGGTCCTCTGAGACAAGGTCTTTACAGGGGATCTGTATCTGGGGCTCTAGTTGTCTTGGTCTCTGCTGTCTTTCAGGGCAGTAGAGGTCCTTTATAGATGCTGATCCACCATCTGGTCTGGATACGTACTGGATCCGGGTGACTGCAGTGACCCTCTGATCTGGACACAGATTGGATCTGGTGGCCACGTCGACCTCGGAACAAGAAAGAAACAGACAAATATTAGCGTAGATGCCATTCTTCTAATGATGTAGCAAGTACATAGGGTGTTATGGGAAGTGTTTCCAGTTCCGGTTTACCTAATTAATGCAGCCTAAAAATCCTTTAACAGATTTGGATATTAAAAGCATATTAGTATGTTATGTGTATGCCAGGTTAAAGAAATGGGTCTTTAATCTAGATTTAAACTGCAAGAGTGTGTCTGCCTCCCGAAGAATGTTAGGTAGGTTATTCCAGAGTTTTGGTGCCAAATAGGAAAAGGATCTGCCGCCCGCAGTTGATTTTGATATTCTAGGTATTATCAAATTGCCTGAGTTTTGAGAACTTAGCGGACATAGAGGATTATAATGTAAAAGGAGCTCATTCAAATATTGAGGTGCTAAACCATTCAGGGCTTTATAAGTAATAAGCAATATTTTAAAATCTATACGATGTTTGATAGGGAGCCAGTGCAGCATTGACAGGACCGGGCTAATGTGGTCATACTTCCTGGTTCTAGTAAGAACTCTTGCCGCTGCATTTTGGACTAGCTGTAGTTTGTTTACTAAGCGTGCAGAACAACCACCCAATAAAGCATTACAATAATCTAGCCTTGAGATCATAAAACCTCAAAAATAAAACCTGAGATCCTTACTGATGTTAATGCAGAGGAACTTGAAGCTGCTTACCCGCTCCACAGGTGTCTTGTCCATGGTGATGGGTGCATGTTCTCTAATCTGTCTCCTGAAATCCACCACCAGCTCTTTGTCTTGTCGATGTTGAGTGAGAGGTGGTTCTCTTGACACCATTTAGTCAGTTTGCTCACCTCCTCTCTGTAGACCATGTCGTCGTTGTCTGTGATCAGCCCTATCAGCGTCGTGTTGTCAGTGAATTTGATGATGACGTTGGAGCTGTGTGTGGATGTACAGATATGTGTGTACAGGGAGTACAAGACTGTAATGTTTTATCTTGGTTCATTTCTCTTGGTTCATATCAAATTTATTTTGATAAATAAGTCGCACCTGACTGTAAGTCGCAGGACCAGCCAAACTATGAAAAGAAGTGGGATTTATAGTCCGGAAAATACGGTAAATATATGTTGTCTTTCTCAAGCCCAACTAAGAATACTAAGAGGGAAAACATCATTCAGTTTAGTATGTAATAAAACAAATATTACTAATTTATTTCAGAAATGTAACTATATTAATTTTCACAATTATTTATTAATGTCACACACATATACCTAGCCTTATGATTTAAAAGACGAGAGTGGAAAATGTTACAGACATATTATCATGGAACTGTTCAGTCTATTATTGATTTTTATTTCCACTTCACTTTTATCCAAAGAGATAGAACTATTTGCACTGTATTTATCAGTGGGACAATATTCATTACAGTACTACAACCTAAAATTAATTTGCAAGTTGCAGCAGCACGAATTATGTGCCCAGCTACATCTGATTCAAATATTATGCTAATTAACAGTGAGCTTTGGTTTCAGACATTACAGTGTCGCACTCGTATTGACTCTTATTCTTCCTGAAAGAATGAAAAGACCGTGCTGAAGGTGGAGCAATTCGACCAATTAGATGAAAGTAGCGTTTCAGTTCCGCCCACCAGTAGGAATGAAATATTAAAGCCATAAACCGAAATGATCAAAACATACACGTACAACTGTCTTGTCCATGTTCTGTCACTTGAATCCTCTCGAGTCTTGAGTCTCTTGACCTTCTGCAAGCCCCGCCTTGTTCACGCAGTGAATGATGTTGCGCGAGGGGGCGGAGACGTGATTGGCTCGGAATGCATTTTCAATGTGCACATAGAATTTTGCTACATCGCGGGACTATGGAATGATATTCCGGACTTTGCAATTGCATTTTCAATTTGTGGACGCATAAAATGTGACATAATCCAAAAGCAAATGCAAAGTCAGTTTGCAATTGTGTTTGCCATATCTTTTTACTCTATATTTTTAAATAGCAATATTAATTACAAATTTGCATTTATACTCTCTCTGCAGTATCGCAGTTCCTTTTGCATTTGAATTTCCAACATCTACACGGAAACCTGTCAATCAAGTGACAGGGGTGGGGCCATTTTATTGGACGTGTTTGCATTGGGAAATGACGTCACTCACAGTCAACGGTAATAAAAAAATATGAATGAATTAGAATGGACTTTGTCATCTAAATACTTAATAAACAATAAGGTTAAGGATGTGTCTAACAAATTACTTCACCTTTTCTATCCTGTGAAGCTTTACATAAAAAAGAGTTTCCTGATATAGACACTTTATGTTCTTTTTGTGGTGCTGAACACAAATACATTTCTCATCTCTTCTGGGAATGCACTTACAGTATACAGTCTGTTCTGGAAGAATTTTTGTATCTTCGATCATACTAAAATGTACCATGTTTTTACTATGGTAAATATGAGTTAACGATAGTGTTTATAATTAAACCACAGTAGCCACAAATGTACAGTTGTCTGAGACGTTATGATATATTCTTTAACATCATGAACCATAAAATGTAGTCGGTGTTCAGCTATTGTTTATTTTCACAATAGCTAAAGACAGGTCACAAGTTAACACGGTCACATTTCCTTGATTCAGCAGCTGCACGATGTGACGCCGATAGTCCTGTCTTGAATCTAGAGATCTGGAGCTGATTCAGTGTATATCAGTAGCTCGGTGGTTTGTGAATGTCGTCTCGCGCCGCGCCGTCTTTTAGCGCGTGTTCGAAACCCGTGCCAACACAGACGTACTTTTTTTACATCTTTATCCTACTTACTTGAGCCGCGAAACGGGCGATCATACTAATAACTTGTAATCTTTACGAGAATATCTGAATCATTCAATGAGCAAATCTGCGTTTATTAAACACTTAATATAACATCAGTTTGTGCTTTCAGAATCGCAAAATCTACTGCCGTAGCACATCTGCAGTGGAGACCTGAACCAGGAAGTTGGTCACCAGATAACATAGTAACCAGTTGAACCGTAACACCTAGAAGATTAGACTGGTAACGTAGGTTTCTCAATACAAAGTACACTGATTTCAGACTTGCATCCTTAGTAGTTCAAACTTTGTGGATTCGACTCGGGAGTGTGATGTCCGCGAGGACGCAGTTCCGCTAATTCTGCAAACAGCAGCGTACTTGATAACATGTCAGCTCGCCTTGACTACTGCAATTTTCCTCACTGTATATTTACAATAAAACGAAAAAGGATATGAAATACCACTTGCCCTCTTTCATTTTTCATTTAAACATAATGATAGCAGCAGAAATGTACTTAGTTCAGGGAAATGTATATATATATATATATATATATATATATGTGTGTGTATGTATATATATATATATATATATATATATATATATATATATATATACAGTCATTGCAAATGAAACTAAATATTATATCAATTGCCTCTTTTATTACCGTCGACTGTGAGTGACATCACTGACCAATGCAAACACGCCCAATTAAATGGCCCCACCCCTGTTACTTGATTGACAGGTTTCCGTGTAGACATTGGAAATTCAAATGCAAAAGGAATTGTGATTGTGATGGCAGTTTTGCCAGTATACATGCACAGTACAGAGAGAGTGCAAACGTGGTAATTAAAACCTCTTAAGCACAAATGCTATTTTGGGGATTTCCGTTTTTCATTTTCCTACCTAATTTTGAATGCCTGCCTATACTAATGCTACAGTGTAAGCTCAGAAAGTTTGGTATAATTTCAAAGGAAACCCTTTGAAATTACATAAAACACTGTTGAAATTGATAAAAATGACAATATATGCTGTCTGTGTTATAATAAATAGGGAAAAAAACAAGTTGCTTTTTTATTTTATTTGTGTAAACTGAAGTTTGAAATGGTATAACTCAGGCATTGAAGGGGCTGGCAACTTCAGACCAATGTCTTGTGCTTGTTCCACTTGTCAGCTATTAGAGGAAAACAGAAATTTCTTTCTATCCTAATCTATGCAAAAGTTATTCTATTCCAACTGAAGGAAGGAATAATACCATTTTTGTATAAAATTTTTGTCTAAATAAGTATGAAGTCATCTTTTGCACACTTGCAGTATGGAATATTGTGATATCTGTATATTATTTTACAGAAAACACTCAGAAGTTACATAAAAAGCTGCTGTTTGTGACAAATAGTATTATTTATGTTGTTTCACATATGATGAACCATCTCAATACAATGTGCTTTTTTTGTGTGGGTTTTCTGAACAGTCTTTGAAAGAGAATAAGTCAAATTACACAATAGCAACATGCATAAAATTATAAAAAATATCTGGTCTATCACAATCTAAAATAGAATCCACAATCTCCAGCTTCATATCATTTCATTTATGTCTATTCTGCATCGTGTAAAGATTGGGAGACCTCGCCTGTCTCATTCATATATAATATTTTATTGTTTTATCAGCGTGTCTGTTTGTTTCGATTCTGATTCAGCGTTAACATGCTCCCCGAAGCTTCTACGCGAACTTCGGAGCATCAACAAACGAATTTATGTTTATTCCCCCAGTACTGTACTGTTTACTGTACATTCACTGAGATGCGGTCGAACACTGCACAGTTATGAAAATAAACATATTAGCTTATTGCTAGCGGAGCTTCCAGGCCTCAGAATAAAGAATCAAATGTATGAAAGCGAGTAGCACGCGTATACGCTTACCAGATGCGCGTCCTGACCTCTCCACGGTGACGCTGGTAATCCATAACTTGTATTATGAATATTATTCATTTTTAATCCGGCGAATCCCTGCGTGTAGTTTTTCCTCGCGTGCTCTTTTTCCCAGAGACCAGCGCTTCGTTTGCGTCATTCCGGCGGAAAGGACTGGGCAGTCACTGTCCAGTTCCTGTCACCCCCGCTGGTGCTGAATTCACACCTTCGATTGGAGGGAACGACTTGTGAATGGCAGCTATCAGGACAAATAGCGCTTCACAAAAGAGATCAGACGTCTATAGCAGAAGAAAGGCTTTTAGACCCCTCAATATGAGTTAGAGATCTTGTCAATCATACAGCCTTTGGAGCTCTTTTGCGCACTTGTACAAAACGCTTTATATCTCAGCAATGGAAGCACGCAGAAACGTAAAAATGGTCTTGTTTGAAAGAAGAGATTCTAATCTAAAAGATTATATCGAGTATATAGGTATGCGTGGCTGTTTGCGGCTGACTGAAGCGGTGCAAAATGTATAAATAATAAGGTGAGAAATTTTACATCGCGATTCTGTTGAAGATCATTCGATCTGTGATTGTCACACAATAAAATGATCTACATCATCAGATTCCTGAGAATGAAAGCTTTCTTGTGATATATGACTTGACTGTTTTGTGAAAAATATTTTAAATACACATTCTTACGAAGACGTATTCGCAATCGTTAGATGGAAATTTATGGGGGGCGGGAATATATTTCTTAGCTTAATTTGAGTACTTTATGTAACATAAAACCCCAATTAATGGTATTCTTCGCAAAGAAAACACTCTAAGCTTTCAAATGAACCCATTTATGGGCATAAACCATATAAGGAAGGATATGCAAATGAGACACAAACATCTGGCATGCTATTTTCGGACCCGGTACCGGTCTGCAGAGTTTAAGAATATTGCTATTTAAATATGACAGGCTCATAGCTCGTATGATATGGGAAACACAATTTCAAACGGACTTTGCATTTCCATTTTAAATTTGGCAGACACTGTGCGTTCACTTAAATGAAAATGCAAACGGTAATGCGCGATTTGCATTTGCGTTTGGATTATGTCACATTTTAATGAGTCCACAAATTGAAAAATACAATTTGCAATTCCTTTTGAATAATGTCCGGAATATCGTTCCATACGGGACATTGAATGAAAATGCAATCATAAGTGTCTTGACTGTGAGTGTTAATGTATTGGAAAATGTAAATGTAAATACAGAAATGCATTGCCATTTAACATATTGTATTGTCCTTTTGCATATTATATTCCAAATTGAATATTGCTACCCATATGCTTCCATAGCTGAAAGGATGACAGATTTTTGTAGCTCAAAACCTGAAAATTGGCGTCAAATCATCTTGACTTTTTTTTTTGACAAATAAGTTTTGTGGTTCAGCAAAATATATTTTAAATTCTTCTACATCATTTACCAGTGTTGGAGGAGTAATGCATTACAAGTAACGTGAGTTGTGTAATCAGATTAGTTTTTCAAGTAACTAGTAAAGTAATGCATTAATTTTAAATTTACAGGAAAATATATGACCTAACTTTTTAAAATGCAGAGGAGAGGAAAAGACGCATCCTTCAGCATGAGGCTTATTCATTTCACTTTTGGTGTGAAAGTGAATTAATAAAATAAAATTAAAAAAGCTAAACCTATAAAGCTAAAAAAGATATTAAACTACACAATAAAATAGCTAAAATTACAATGAAACTATAATTTTTGAAAATATGTGCATTTTGTTTGTCTATTTCAATAGCCGCATTTCCACTGTTGAGCTTAAACTGGGCGTGCTAGTCCGTGCCATCCCCAGTCACATTTCCACTGTCCCTTCCAGGGCTTAATCGTGCCTTGTTTGGGCTTCCTCTGGGCCAATGGGACGGGTTTTTCGGCCCGATAAAATCCTTGGGCCAAAGCGGGCCAGATGGGGCTAGAAGAGGGGTTATGAACAAAGGCAGAGTTTCTCCATGTCTGGAGAGCTTAGCACTGCAGATCATTTCAGAAAAATAACAGCTATAACACCAGTATTAAAGACTTTTTACAGTTTTTCTCAATCGATTTGGTACGTTTCTCCAAACTCAAGTAACAGCTCTCAAAACAGTTAACACAGCAAACTAAACACACTCTTATGCTAGCGAAACCGTTAAGTATTCACTGCATAATGAAACACAGAATTTTATTCTAGTAATGCATTTATTAAAATTCTAAATTAACATCAAAACTAAAAGTGTGTTTTCTGTTGATTTTATAACAAATTCTGCTGAAGATACTCAAAAAGATAAATGAAAATACATGTTTTTTATTTAGTTCTTTAATGAGGAGTTCAGGTGTATAACAATAAGTTGTAACCCCCCACACACAAAAATATATATATTATGCAAATAAGTACATAGGTAAATAAAAAACAAAGTGATAAATGTACTGCATTCATTGAATCAGTTATTTTATTGATCATGCCTCTCAATTACATCTGACCAGAGAATTTCATCAACATTACAGAAAATATTTTCACGAGTCATGCATTGTGGGAAAAAACGCCTTGACTGCTGTATCCATCCTTGACATGCTTGTGCCCAATATCTCCACAGGCCTTTCCATCGCTTGAAGAAGACTTACTTGGTTGTAAGAGTTGCGATCATGTACTAACCATCTCCAAGAGGAAAATAATTCCTCAATTGGATTCAGGAAAAGAGAATATGGTGGAAGAAACACCATCCTGAATTGTGGGTGATTCTCAAACCACTCTTGCTCTAGTGCTGAATGGTGGAATTGGACTTTGTCCCAAACAACTACAAAATTTTGCACCATTTGCTCCTGATCACCCTGCAGAAAGAGGATTTCATTGAGGAGGTTTAAAAAATGTAGGAGCCTAGCTGTGTTGTATGGTCCCAAGACAGCATTGTGTGCCACAACACCAGTTGTCGAAATTTCACTCTCAGTGAGTGATGTTGCCTCCTCGTTGTCCAGGGACCGACTGCAGCACGATGGCCAATCAAATTTCTCCTTCTTCTCCTTTTTTTTTTTTTTGAAGATTTAAGCCTGCTTCATCAATATACAGGTATTCATAATGAGTTGCACTGCAATCCAACTCCAAGATTCTCTGGAGTAAAAAGAACACAAGATAAAATATAGTAAATTTGTGTTTTTTTAGATTAATGGCATTGATTGCAGTCAATACTACTATGAAATTGTTGCTGTTTGAGTTCACACTTTGAAGCAGCAGTATACATAGATATGCCTAAATCTTTTCACATATAGTAGCATCGAATAGTTTAAATATTTTAACATATAGTAGCATTGAATAGTTTATGGACACATACTTAAAATTCAGGAAAAATATATATTTTGAGTTAACAGTAAAATTGCAGTTATTGGGTTGCACATACTTGAACAAACTGGAATCGCAACTCCTTTACTCTAACGGAGTTCCTCTCAAAGGGCACTTTGTATACTTGATTCATTCGGATAGCATTTCTTCTTTGAACACGGCCAATTGTGGAGAGACTGCATTGGTGGATATTGTGGAACAGTTGATTGTCCGGTGCTATTCTTTGTGGAATTTCTTTGAGGTGGAGGGTGTTGTTCTGGACCACCATGTCAACAATGGCATGAATTGTCTTTTACTTAAATTCTGAAAAAGGTTTGGACAAGCAGGAACATTTACAGTAGAGATCTAGACTTAGGTCAAACAAGGCTACATGGACTCTCATTGTAAAAGTAGAATGATATAGTTACTTTCCCTCTGAAAATGTATGGATAATTGAAGCCACTGTGGATCTGTTTATATTGGGCTGAACTCTATGGCCAAACTTCTCTCAGTGAGAGACCATGATTTATGACATGGTCAATAAGTGTGGCTCTGATTTCATTTGAAACACACATGTACCCTACCCTCATTCTACCTCTCTTCCTACATCCTCAGCTCTTCTCGCTCTTCCTCCTACATCTTCAGCTCTTCTCGCTCTTCCTCCTACATCTTCAGCTCTTCTTTCTCTATCTCCTTTTCCTCTTCTCCCTCTACCCTGGCCACCACCTCTCACTCTTAAACCTCATCTGTTTCCACTGGTCATACTTGTTTTTTTTTCTTACTGTATCTGCGCATTTGTCTTCTTTGTTCTTCTTCTTCTTCTTTTTTTTTAAATTGGTGGTTGGCAAACAACTTTTAAGTGTGCATTACCGCCACCTTCTGAAATGGAGTGTGGATCCTAATAGCCTTCACTCACTACTCTTTAAATAAAGAAATAGATAAATACATAAATAGATAAATCCAATAAATAACTACATAAATATCTAATATCTAATAAAATATAAATTTTAATACCTTACCATTCACATAATTAACTCCAATATTTTAAGACAACTAAACTCATACTTTCTAATGAGCCCTGTTTTATTCAAATAATCAAATATTGCACTATACCCCACATGCCCTGAATTCAGTTGTAAAATTTCATTAATTTAAAATCTCGTTTTTTCTTTACTTAACCTTTCTTTCAGCCTTAACCTTTCCTCCTTATACCTATCACAATTACTAAATACATGTTCTATGGTTTCACTAATATTACAGACCTCACACATCCCATTTTCATGTTTCCCTATTATTTTAAGCGTACTATTTATCCCAAATCTCTTCTCGAAATAATGTCCTCTTCATTTTTATTCATATTGTTTTCTCTCATTTCTCCTACCTTCTTCTGGATAGTGTAGTACATTCTCGCTTTTGTTTCCATATTCCCCACTCTTCCTGCCACTTCTTTCTCATTTCTTCTTTGATTATACTTTTAACTTTCCCCTTACTGTAACTTATTACCATATCTATCTCAGTTTTTTTGGTTGCATTTTTTGCATATTTGTCTGCCAACTCATTTCCATCTACCCCTATATGAGCTGGAATCCATATGAATTTTACTATTATTCCTAATCTTTTAATTCTCTAGACCGTTTGGGCTATTTCCAACATAATGTCCTGTCTCACATCTTTTCTTGGTTAACTATTTTCTACCCACTCAAGGGCTAAAAGAATGGGCAACATTTCTACTGTAAACACTGACAATTTATCATTTACTCTCTTGTTTAGCATAACATTTATTTCTGGTATAATGAACATACAGTATTGTTCAAAATAATAGCAGTACAATGTGACTAACCAGAATAATCAAGGTTTTTAGTATATTTTTTATTGCTACGTGGCAAACAAGTTAGTAGGTTCAGTAGATTGTCAGAAAACAAACAAGACCCAGCATTCATGATATGCACGCTCTTAAGGCTGTGCAATTGGGCAATTAGTTGAAAGGGGTGTGTTAAAAAAATAGCAGTGTCTACCTTTGACTGTACAAACTCAAAACTATTTTGTACAAACATTTTTTTTTCTGGGATTTAGCAATCCTGTGAATCACTAAACTAATATTTAGTTGTATGACCACAGTTTTTTAAAACTGCTTGACATCTGTGTGGCATGGAGTCAACCAACTTGTGGCACCTCTCAGCTGTTATTCCACTCCATGATTCTTTAACAACATTCCACAATTCATTCACATTTCTTGGTTTTGCTTCAGAAACAGCATTTTTGATATCACCCCACAAGTTCTCAATTGGATTAAGGTCTGGAGATTGGGCTGGCCACTCCATAACATTAATTTTGTTGGTTTGGAACCAAGACTTTGCCCGTTTACTAGTGTGTTTTGGGTCATTGTCTTGTTGAAACAACCATTTCAAGGGCATGTCCTCTTCAGCATAGGGCAACATGACCTCTTCAAGTATTTTAACATATCCAAACTGATCCATGATCCCTGGTATGCGATAAATAGGCCCAACACCATAGTAGGAGAAACATGCCCATATCATGATGCTTGCACCTCCATGCTTCACTGTCTTCACTGTGTACTGTGGCTTGAATTCAGAGTTTGGGGGTCGTCTCACAAACTGCCTGTGGCCCTTGGACCCAAAAAGAACAATTTTACTCTCATCAGTCCACAAAATGTTCCTCCATTTCTCTTTAGGCCAGTTGATGTGTTCTTTGGCAAATTGTAACCTCTTCTGCACATGCCTTTTTTTTAACAGAGGGACTTTGCGGGGGATTCTTGAAAATAGATTAGCTTCACACAGACGTCTTCTAACTGTCACAGTACTTACAGGTAACTCCAGACTGTCTTTGATCATCCTGGACCTGGCCATTGGCTGAGCCTTTGCCATTCTGGTTATTTTTCTATCCATTTTGATGGTTGTCTTCCGTTTTCTTCCACGTCTCTCTGGTTTTGCTCTCCATTTTAAGGCATTGGAGATCATTTTAGCTGAACAGCCTATCATTTTTTGCACCTCTTTATAGGTTTTCCCCTCTCTAATCAACTTTTTAATCAAAGTACGCTGTTCTTCTGAACAATGTCTTGAATGACCCATTTTCCTCAGCTTTCAAATGCATGTTCAACAAGTGTTGGCTTCATCCTTAAATAGGGGCCACCTGATTCACACCTGTTTCTTCACAAAATTGATGACTCAGTGATTGAATGCCACACTGCTATTTTTTTGAACACACCCCTTTCAACTAATTCAACAATTGCCCAATTGCACAGCCTTAAGAGCGTGCATATCATGAATGCTGGGTCTCATTTGTTTTCTGAGAATCTACTGAACCTACTGGTAACTTGTTTGCCACGTAGCAATAAAAAAATATACGAAAAACCTTGATTATTCTGGTTAGTCACATTGTACTGCTATTATTTTGAACAATACTGTAGCTCCTATTCGATTATCATCTGTTTTTGATGAATCTGTATATATCTTAATAAACATTGAATACCTCTCCCCTAGGTATCTACTTCTGAGTCGGATGACTTTCTTTTTGCCCTTTTAGATTTGCCCAATATGTTAATGCTACCTGATTTCTTCTAATATCCAAAGGCATCTCATTCATCTCTACTTGTAATGCTGCAACTGGAGTTGTTTTAAAAGAACCACAACATAGTCTCAACGCCAGACTTTAAATCACATCCAACTTTTTTAATAATGTTCTTGAAGCAGACTGGTAAATTGTACATCCATAATCAACAACTGACCTAATTAATCCAATATATACTGCTTTCATTGAAGTCCTACTCATAGTGCGAACTACGGGGGAGCTAGGGGGAGCTCGGCTCCCCTTAATAAGACATGGGCTCCCCTGAAAACGAGAAATGTGAATTTTGGGGGGTCTCAAAAAACATTGACAATGTGAATATTTTGAAGTGCAATTTCAGTTGTGTAATGTGATCATGATGGATTATTAAGTGTGTTGTACCGTGGATACCAGGGAAAACTCAGAGAACACGGAAACTTCTGTATGATCTCTCTTTATTGAGGCTCATCTCTATAGCCAGCAAGCACAGCGCAAGCACTCCCCATAGACAGTAAAAGAAATGGACAGAGCGACCCCATTGGAACTCAATTGAGACAAGTGAAGCCTGTTTTTAGCTATTTTTAGCACTTCCGTTTCTGACGCGCAGACTCAAACGAAGCTTGACGACGTCAGCAATCTGTCTGACAGATGTAAATCTTCTAGTAGCTGTGCGTGCAAACTGCCATCGTTAATCTTGCAGAGACGGCGAGCTTGAGCGGGGAGTTCTTTGTCATGAGTGAGCAGGAGTAAGTATTCTGATTAATTATTTTGTATAGTATTTTAAAATGTAACGCCAGTACGCCATATTAAGTTAATTGCCTGCGAGCTTCTCCTCCTGTCTGTACGGCAATGGGACAGAGAGAGACGAGTGGTTATGACGCAATCGTTAGCCTATTTTTTACAAAAACTGTTTATACGGGGCCATAATGTAACATAGAAGGTAATGGAGCCCTTTATACATTGTCGTGTATCTTTAGAAATAAATAATGGACAAACAGAGTCTTTAAACGCCTCAGATGTAAAGTTATTCGCTGTCAAAGTGACGCCAAAATGAATGGGAGTCAATGGGAATGCTAATGCAAGTGAAGTTCTGCTAAAAGATGGCAGCCCCCACCCGACTTCAACTTCCGGTCGAGTTCCTTGCCCCTTGGCACTCCCACACTGAGTGTTCTTCTCTGCTTTTAACAGTGCTACAGCCACACACCCAGTGTGCCACTGCCTCCTACTGGACAAACATAATATCACCCTTAACATACAACATTTCCCCTCCACTTAACTCAGAGGCCATCCTTTCCCAAGACACAAAATCTTCTAGGACAATTTTTACAGTGAAATTATTATTATTATTGGTTCCTTGCTGCTGTCGCCTCTGGCTTGCTTAGTTGGGGTCACTTCATCTACAGAGATATCATTGACTTGATTGCAAATAAATGCACAGACACTATTTAAACTGAACAGAGATGACATACCTGAATTCAATGATGAACTGCCTTAACTATCATTTTGCATTATTGAGATACTGTTTTCCAAATGAATGTTGTTCAGTGCTTTTACGCAGTGTATTTTGTTTAAAGCACTATATAAATAAAGGTGATTGATTGATTGATTGATATGGCGAGGCGGCTCAGACGCTTGAACCAATCAGGGCACTTCCCGCCCTGGTACGTCAGAGCCCGCCGAAATGGGCGTGGCTTATGGCTACAATCGACCCATATCTAGCCTATGAAATAAAACGTTAATCAAAAAAATAATCACACAATTGTGCACATCGTTAAAAGTGTAGCCTATTTGTAGGACATCTGAAAAGTTTGAATTTAAGGTCAAAATAATACTAGTTTCTCACAATAGGGGTTCAGCTAAATAAAACGGCAGGAGGAAGTAGCTGCCCAGCCGAAAGCCCTGCCAAATTAGGAGGGACCTGCTATTTTGTGGCAGCCATAGACTGTATAAAAACAGCTAATCAGTATTGTATAACTGGAAGTCAAGTGACCGCAAGCAAATGTTCAATGGTGGGGCCGGCGATACCTAGTAAACCATACTAGAAACATAGTTAATCATGTTAAACCATGCTAGAGCATTTTCAAACTTTCTGGCTAGGCTTTTTCAAGCCAACCTAAAATTTGTCTACAGACTTTACTGTATAGTCAGAATTGTTGTCGATCATTCTGATTTCAGAACAACAAATACCAAGTTTGTAAACGTAAAACTAACTTAAATGATAGCAAAATATGATTTTAAATAAAGGTCACTGATGAGACGTATGAGATGTATGTATTTATATACATTTCATTATTTAACATGTACATGTACACTCATTCATAAATTATATTTATACACATACAAATTCATAATTTCAAGAGTAGCTTAATGGGTTTTTTTGTGTCTATGATCTTATTTACTTGATTTATATTTGATAAACCTTTTTTAATCATATAATTACTAATAGAAGTTTATCTCTTCTTGTCTAATGTGTAGCAATGAAACAGACAACACCACCATTCAACAATGTATTTATTAAAATACAACATTAGAAACAATTATACATTTTACACACCTGTTTGCAACCTGTCTCTCTTGAAATTTCTCTTTTAGAACAAAAATGAATAGAAAGACTGGGCTTGTCTCCTTATCAACCTTAAGGCGAAGGACGCGTGTAGACGTTCAAAAAAGACTTGACTGACATGACTAATATGGACATGACAGGTATAGGGGCAGAAGACCGAGTTCTTTCTGAGAACACTGCCCCACCCTCTTCAGCTGCACATTCAATGCCAGAGGTGCAAGTTTTTACTGAAGAGGACATGGAATTGGACATAGATTTTGATGATGTGTATTGTCATGGGGGTGGGACATCAGGTTCGGATTCTGAAAATGATGATGACCTAACATTACTTTCTGATAACATTGCCAACTGGGCAGTGAGTTTTGGAATTTCCCTTGTTGCCCTGACTGCACTGTTGAGTATACTATAACCCATCCCAATCTGCCAAAGGATGGTAGGACCCTTCTCAAGACAAAAACGCATTATGCTATTCAGGAGAAGGCTGAGGGGAACTACCATTACTTTGGCATCCTTTCCTCCTTGAAGGCCACTATTAGCAAATGTGCCAAAACACTGGCAGAGGGCATGACATTGGGGCTGCAGATTAATATAGATGGTCTACCTTTATTTAAAAGTTCCTCTGTACAGCTGTGGCCCATCCTTGGCTTACTGGTTAATGTCCCCATTAAGGAACCTGTTGTTATTGGGGCCTACTGTGGACCAATAAAACCTAGTTCGGCCACAGAGTTCCTATCTGATTTTGTCAATGAACTACAGGAGCTAGAGGCTGGGTTTTGCTTTGGAGATAAGAACCTTAAAATGAAGCTTCACACAGTAATCTGTAATGCCCCTGCACGGGCCTTTGTAAAAAAAACAAAGGCCCATAATGCTTACCATGGGTGTGATAAGTGCCTACACCCAGGGCACTACCAGAACCGGCGTATGACGTTCCCTGGATCAGAGCACCCCCAGAGAACTGACATTTCATTTAACCTGATGGTTGATGAACTTCATCACCACAAGGGGCTACATCCATTTAAAAATGTGAAGGTTATTATGGTATCGCAGTTTCCCTTGGATTATATGCATCTAGTGTGTTTGGGCATCGTAAGGAAACTGCTCCAGACCTGGCTCCGGGGTCAGTTAACAGTAAGACTGCCGGCATTAATAGTAGACAGGATGTCAGGGAAACTCCAGTCAATGAGGCCCTACGTGCCAATTGAGTTTGCCAGGAGACCACGATCGCTTAGGGAGTTGGACCGTTGGAAGGCGACTGAATTCCGACAGTTCTTACTGTACACTGGCCCAGTGGTGCTGGCAGGATTCCTGGACCGGAACATGTACCACAATTTCATGCTCTTGTCAACTGCTATATCTATTTTGGTAAGCCCTGAACATCTCAATGTTGCTGATTATGCTGGACAATTGCTAAAATCTTTTGTAAACCATTTTTGTGAGCTATATGGGACAGACCAGATTGTGTACAATGTCCACTGTCTGGTTCACCTGGCAGACGAGGTGAAAAGGCATGGCTGTCTGGACTCTTTTTCATCATTCCCATATGAGAACCACCTCGGGAAAAGAAAAAAAAACTTATTAGAAAACCAGAGTTCCCTTTAGCTCAACTCATTCGGCGCCTTTCAGAGGTTACAGCTACCAAATTGGATGCTGATGCAGAAATTACACTGAAAAGGGAGCATTTTGTGGGCCCAATTGTTGATGGCAAGGGAGTTAATGCACAATATGGGGAAATGCGAGGTGAAAGGTGGACCATCAAATTAACAACAGGGGACAACATGTTTCTGGTGGAGAATAAAGTCTGCCTTATCAAAAACATTATCCAAAATGATAATGATGTGTACGCTATTAACACTGAATTTTCCCAGCAGTCTCCATTCTATACCTACCCCTTCAACTCTGACAGAATGAACATATTTGTTGTAAATTATGCATCTGAGGAGCTGAAGTGAGGTGTCAGCGTTGCGACAGAAATTTGTGTAGCCTTGCCATACCGGGATGGTTTTGTGGCCATACCTCTCCTCCACTAAATGGAAAAAAAACTAAGAAAGAAAAAAAATCTAATCAATCAGTTTAAACAATCAGTTCAAGTTAAAAAGTAGTTTACTACTGACTTCAGACTATGACTTCCATTACTCTGGATTAAAATTTGCTGTATTTCACAAAGTTGGTATTTTTCCATACACTACACCCATAATTTCACGTTTTCAAAGTATGAGATGACATACCATCCCTCAATATGCCAAGGGAAATTATATTTTAAGATGAATTTAACATGCAATTTGATACATGTCCCACCTTTATCAATACCTGACTGTACATAGTCCACTAAATTATTAGCATTATGCAATGATTTTTCTTTTTAGATTATGAAACACCACCACAAAACATTCTGCCAAAAATTTTTTAATAGTACCCTAATTTAAGGTTGTGCTGAAGTTCTACCTAACTATTATGATCTGTACATTTTCTTTCCGTTTACTTCTTCCCACCCTGGGGAACCATCAAGTTAACTTTCAGCCCATCTTACTTGCTTATTTGTATAAACTGTACACTTGTGCATGCTTTAGTCTATGTTATTGCTTTTTTGATGATTAATAAATACCTCTTTTCTTTCTTTCTACATTAAGGATGCCTTTTCATTTAATTGAATTTCAAGCGAGCGAGGACATCGCTGTTGTGCCAGTTGACTGGTATGATGACGGGATGGTGTACTGGCCCAGCTTTAAGAGCACTGAACGTGTGAAAAGGGCAGCTGCTAAAGAGGAGAAGCATGAGCCAAACTGGCCAAGATATGACGTAAAGGTCGTAAGAACTTGTGGTATGCCAATTCATAAAATTCTTGTGTAAAAACTAATTTAATGGTTGCTTCTCCTTCTGCTTGGAATAACATATTATTTCTATGTTCTGAAAATGCACATTAAATTAATTGTCTTGGCCTTAAAATATTGCATTTATATCTATAGTAATAATAATTATTATTATCATGTTCTGTGCAGCTTTACAGCTAATTTGAAACTCATGTTCATTTTAACACATTCAATTTTAGACAACTACAAAGATGCCATTAGGCTTATGACTCAATATCAGAATGGCTGCAACACCTCTGAGCTACAGTCTGAGGCAGAGCAGGAGGGTAAGCTGCCAGAGAAAAGATTCAGGAAGCCAATGTAAGTGTGTTCTATCTTGTTTTTATGTTATGTGTCTACAGTAATAGGAAGGTTATTTCCCGTAGCATTAAAAAAATAGACCAGAGTTGCTTGTACTATGTATATTTGGCAATTTTGGGATTGCAATAATCATAATGGTTACTCAACAGCCATCGTTTTGGGGACTCTGATGAGAGTGAAGAAGAGCCAGAAAATGGTGACTTTGCATCTCTGAGGATGCCACAACCTTCCAACTTGCCTGGTGCATTTGAAGCCTCATCCCCAAGCCAATTTCACTGGAAGAGTAAGGAATAATCTCTTAACATCGAAACAACAAATCATAATATTAATATTAGAGATATGGTTAACATTCTTAGTACTAAAGATATTCCCCTCTCCTTGTATCCATTCCTTCAGCTCCATCATCTTGAAGAGTGCCAGGCAGCAGATTAACTACTCCTCAACCTGGAGAAAACTGTCTAGGTAAAAACTGTTCTCTGAAATAATATTGACTACAGTGGCCCCATCTATATTAACACAGCAATGGTCACTCTGTTTCAAATCAATAGACTGCATCTGCATTACCATCTCAGATTTTCAATTTCAATCATGGGGTTGAAGTAGGTAGTTTATACCAAATTCATGTTCATGCATGACAAGAGATTTTTTTTATTTGCCTGTAACTTGCAAGCCTTGCAGCCTACCATGGTTAACAGATCACAACCATTTAATACCAATTTCTCTCCCTTAGCACCAGACAATGGGGCAGGACAGCAACACCCTTCACCACCTCAACTCCCAACACATGCGGAGAGTTACTCAAGGTAAAGACTGATTTCGGAAATATTAGTGAATAGAAAGGTTCTGTGTGTATTATCAGTCATGGTTAAAAGATTACTACCATTTAATAAAAAAAAATGTTCCCCTCTCACACACCGCCCTCCTCACTATGGCCCAGGAATGGCAGTCCCTCCACAACTCCCTCCACCCCCCGCACCAGTCCTCAACATGCAGACAGCAGAGGAAGCCTGTTCAAGCCTGACCTACAGACCAACATGGCGAGGGGGAAGAATGGCCGATACCATTCCCTGCTCTGGTGAGCAATAACTGACAAATACTGGAGGGTCATTCTGTGCCAAAGATTTTGAAATAAATTCCCACAACCATCACATTTTCGTCAAACTTTGACAATAACTTTTGTCAATAACTAATGTCAGTATTATGAGTAATGAGGATAAACACTGAAACTTGATATATTTTATACACTACATTTTAGCTATATTTTATGTTTGTCAACAGCGGCTGAGGTCCACATCCTTAGCCTGCTGGAAACCATTAAACAGCAACAAGACCAGCTCGTGGCAAAGGTGAAGTACCTCAGCAGCAGGCTGAACACCACCCCGGGGCCAGATGTTGAGATGCCTGAAAATATCCAGTTTCCCCTGGAACAATTGGAGGCCGTGGAGGATTTTGAAATGTTTCTGAAGGAACCATCAAATGGCCCATCTCGACAGAGAGTCGTGAGTTTTCTTACTGTATGGTGCCATTAGGTTAATTGATTGTCCATCATTATTATTGTAAAGGTGGCACAGGTCCATGAGGGTGTGATCCAAGTACATGTTTCATGAGTTCACACTTCTATGTTTTTCTACATTTCTGGATGCTTTCAAAAGGAACAAAAACATTTTAAATGCACCTTTAAATTCAACTTGAGCTTAGAAATGTTTACCTTACTGTCTATTTAAAAAATATGTCTTTGCCTTTTAGATTTCTTCTTTGGCCACCATTGGAGGCCAGGATGTGAAGAGGTTGACCTGGAACATCCTGGGCAGGCTCTTCACTGATGAGGTGTCTCATCAGATCAACTGGAAGGGTGTTAATAACAAAAAGCCCTTCAGTAGGATGGCAACGAAGACCTTGCTTTTCAGTAAGTATATAATACAAAGTAATATTCAATGCATTCAAAGTCAATAGTTTGTAAATGTTAGGGCAGCCTTAGAAATCGCTGCAACCATCTTACCAATATGACCGTGTAGCCTTTTTTTTCTTTTTCTTTTTTGACAATTAACTACTCCTTTACTAAACGTGACTTTGCGTTTCATAAATGATGTAAAAAAAAATTGTATGTCATAGATGATGTGTAAAGGCATGAATAAATAATTTACAACACTTTCCGCATCCCCTAATCTAAAATGTAAACTATACATCACTTGATGTACTTGAAAGTAAGCTACTAAAAATATTCCTTTTAACTATCAGGTAGTGCAATAATGATAATAATAAAAAGCCTACCTTTCTGACATGCAGTAAATCTTCAAAATTGCTGTGAGACTCCCTCCGTCTGATTCCTTCAGTTTGTCGCTGTCACTGTAAACGGTGTTGACCATAGGTGCACTTCTAGAAAGTGGAGATGCCAACTTCCGGCACAGTCTTGGGGTGAAACAGTGGCGTACCTGCACTTGTGCATAAAAATGCAACTACGGTCGAAGTTTAGGGATCTGAATCACAGTGGATTGTCATGTCAAGAGAAACGCACCCAAGGTGTGGGCAACAGGCCCATCATGTTATTAAAGTAAATGCATGCAAACTTATTGGCTGCCTGGTGGTTCTGATAGCTTTCCTCGTGTATCATTTATCTTGGATCTCCATAATAATAATAATAATAATAATACACACTGATGGAATGCCGTTTTGTTTGAGTTGTGTGGTTTGTAAATTACCATGTGAGTTGTATTTTAATTTAGTGTTGATTTTGGAATGGTTAACCTATAACACCTAAGGTCTCTGCTGCAACATATAGCTTGAATGTTGTTAAGTAGCTTTGAATAAAAGCCTCAGCTAAACGACTAAATGTAATGTAATGTAAACCAGGACTAAATGCAAGTAAATGGAGTTTACCCACTGCTCAAATGTCAAAAATAGAGTTTATCCATTGGTTTATGTAATGTTAAGAGTTTACCTCCAAATAGAATGTTATAGGACCCTACCAAACTTAAAATATTACAAAACAACATTGATTTATCCACATAAAATATGTGCTCTGATCAATGGACCATTTAATACCACTGATATTGTTTGAACATTTTGGATGTCTTTAATGACCGATAGCGAAAGGCTCGGCACACCTTACCCTGATCATGAATTCATAGTTTACCCACCTCTTATTTTAACCTCCACAACCCTGTTTATAACTTTGTAAGTCACGTTTCTTTTTAATTTGATCTCATTCAAAGCTATCTCAAATATTGTATTGTGTAAGCATACTTGGCTTTGCACGCTACATACCATAAATGTCACACCCAGGGGCGGGCTATGCTTTGACTAAGCCACACCCCTTCTCAACTTCCACCTCGAGGAGGTCCCCAAAGCCAACCCAATGGCCAAACAACACGAGAACAAGTAAGTGATAAAACAAATCTTTATTTAAATATTTAAAAATAGCTTGGGGAATAGGGAAAGGGCAATTTAAAACTAAACTCTGTCTCGGCCCTCCAGATGGGCTATGGCCGGGAAGAGGTCAGGGAGCAAGGGGGCCACGGGGATCCGGGGCGTGGGACTCGGGGCCCGGCCAGAGTCTTAGGTATCCGTAGCGCCCTCCTTCTTCCTCCTCTTCGCTGAATACAACTCACGGTAAGTACTGGTTCACACAGTTCGTTCTCGGGGTGCTCACTCTCTTTCTCTTCCTCCACAGGCAACGGCTGGGACGCAAAGGCACAGTTAATTCGGCTTGGTTTTGCTCTCACCTCTTCGCTGATTGCAGCTCACAGTAAGTACTGGTTCACACAGTTCGTCCCTTGGGTGCTCACTCGCTTTCTCTTTCTCCACAGGCAGCGGCGTAAGTACAGGTTTCCTCGGTCTCTCCTCGTGTTACCCACTCTCTCTCCTTTTCCCTCCACAGGTATCAACTTGGGCACAATAGCACAGTTAGTTTGCTTTGAATGGCTCTCACCTCTGGGCTGGACACAGCGTACTGTAAGTACAGGTTTCGCTCTATTTCTCCTCGCGTTATCCACTCTCTCTCCTCCTCTCTACAGGTATCAACTTGGACACAAAACACAGTTACTCTGCTTTGGATGGCTTTCACCTCTGGGCTGGACACAACGTACTGTAAGTACAGGGTTCGCTCTATTCCTCCTCGTGTTATTCACTCTCTCTCCTTTTCTCTCCACAGGTATCAACTTGGGCACAATAGCACAGTTAGTTTGCTTTGAATGACTCTCACCTCTGGGCTGAACACAGCGTACTGTAAGTACAGGTTTCCTCTGTTTCTCCTTGTGTTACTCACTCTCTCTTTCCTTCACTCTCCACAGGTATCAACTTGGGCACAATAGCACAGTTAGTTTGCTTTGAATGGCTCTCACCTCTGGGCTGGACACAGCGTACTGTACGTACAGGTTTCCTCTGTTTCTCCTTGCGTTACTCACTCTCTCTTTCCTTTTTTTCTCCACAGGTATCAGATTGGACACAAAGCACAGTTAGTTTGCTTTGAATAGCTCTCACCTCTGGGCTGAACACAGCGTACCGTGCTATCTCCGGAGATCTGAAGCACGCTCACAACATATACTGTACTGAACTAGGCTAGAACCAGCAGTCTCCTTGTCCTCCCGCAACGAAGTGCGTGAAGGCGGGGGTTTATCTGACAGGACACACGGCAATACACAGCAACCCACAGCAATATACAGCACCACGTCAAAATTATAGGTTTTCACAGCACGAAGACTCACCCACCACACTCAGTGTACGAAAAGGACACCCGTCTTCCTTCACTTCGCTTGGTTCGGATCTGGCGATGGAATATGCGGCCTAGCTAGTGATGTCGTCGTTGTGACTACTTCAATAAGTATTCCTTCGGCTCTCCCACCACGCTATATTAGGGGTAGGGCCGCCCTCCTCCTCCTGGAGAGATCTACACAACGCCAGGTCAATATACAGGGCACTTTCGGCTTGCTCTTAGTACTCACATCAATGCCGCTTCCAATCCCCTTTTTCACGTCGTCTCAATTCGCCGTATAATCCGTTCACTTCTCAACCTTTAAGGTTCACGATGTCTTCACAATCATACAATTCCAGCCTGAGGGAGAGAGAGAGTTAGACAGCCACCAGCAGCGCACCAAAACGGGCACGACACAGTGCTTCACACACACCAGAAAGAGCCCCCAGACTGTGAAATAACTTGGCCTTAAGTACTGCCTTGTCCAGCGTATCCTCCAATCACCAACCGCTGTCCCTAACTAGGCACAGGTGCATCGAATTCCCTGATTTTCCCTCTTACGGCGCTACCGGAAGTTCCGGTGTTCTGTTTTTCCGGTCCGGGCGGAAACACTTCCGAATTTTGGTTCCGCCCCTAAAGATCGTCACCTTGTGACATCCTCCCCCGCCAATCCGTTCTAGTCCCTAGAACGTCCTCGGGCTGTCCACTCACCATAGCGGGCAGGGGGTCGGCCTCGGTTCTCTCGCTGGGATCGTCTCACTGGTAAATCGGGCTCAGCTTGTTCAGGGGCTGCTTCTGGTTCTCTCGGGGCGATCGGGGGTGGTGCCACCACGGGTCTCCCTGGTACCACAGCCCAACCTTCAATCCAGGGGGCCGCTGGTACAGGTTCCGTGGGGACTTCTTCCACGGCTTCAGGGTAGTTAGGGCATGGGCGAATCATGTTCCGGTGCACCACACGGTCGGGGCCTGACTTCCCTTCTGGCCGGATGGTATAGACCGGCTGTCCCGGCCTCTGCTGCCGGCAGACTACATAAGGGGTGGCCTCCCAATGGTCACTCAGTTTCCCCTTCCCCTGCCGCCGATTATCTCTCACCAACACCCTCTCTCCTGGCAGTAGAGGGGCTTCTCTAGCAGTCCGATCATACAACCGCTTACTTTTCTCTCCTGCCGTCTGTATCCTTTTCGACACCTGCTCGTAGGCGAAATGCAAGCGCTGGTGATGGCGCCCCACCCACTCCGTTACACTTGCTTCCTCTTGGTCGGCTGTCACTCCTAGGACCAGGTCAGTAGGCATTCGTATGTGTCTGCCAAACATCAGGTACGTGGGGGCGTAACCCGTAGTACTATGTATACTGTTGTTATAGGCCTGTAGGAGGTTTGGCAATGCACTCACCCAATCGTCCTGCCGTTGTTGGTCCAAGGTCCCCAGCAGCCCCAATAGGGTCTGATTGAATCTCTCACAGCCGCCGTTCCCCTGAGGATGATACGAAGTGGTGTGAGTTTTCGTGCAACCGTACAACTGGCATAGTTCTCTAATTACCCTGGACTCAAAGTTGGCTCCTTGATCGGAGTGCAGAAACTCCGGGCATCCGAACGTCTGGAAGACGGCCCGCCATAAAACTGTAGCGGTGGTGGTTGCAGTCTGGTCGAGGGTGGGGATAGCCCAAGCGTACTTTGTGAACAAATCCGTTATTACCAAGATGTTCTGGTAGCGATCTCGTGGTCGGCCAAGTGTCAAGAAGTCCATAGCCATGATATGAAGGGGGGCCTTCGCATGGATGGGTACCATTGGCGCTCGGACCTCCCGTCTGGACTTAAACAATATGCATCTCGGGCAAGCTTGAATTAGGGCGTGCACCGATGCCTCTAGCCCGGGCCAAAAGAAGAATCTCCTAAGCAGGGACACGGTCCTCTCCTGTCCCTGGTGCCCCAACTGGTTGTGGTACGCCGAAACTAACGCCGTTACCTCATCTGCGGGTACCACGATCTGGCGTACTTCTTCGCCCAACTTCGGGTCACTGACCCTTCTGCACAGAACGCCATCTCTCAGCTCCAGCCTGTCCCATTGCCCCAGCAGCCTCCTCCCAGTATCCGTCTGGGCTAACCTCTCCGCTGGCGTCAGCCGTCGGCCCTGTTCCAGCCATTCTCTTACCAGCCGCACATCTTGATCCCTGGCGTGTCTCTCCCTCCACCGACGGGGATCCCATCCCTAGTTCTCAGGCACGGCCTCTTGTCTGCTGCCTGGTGCCTCTACTGCTCCTACCATATAGCCCTCCTCCGGGCTGGCCCCTCCGGGGCTTTCCGCTTCGGGCAGCCTTGAGAGGACGTCCGCGTTCGTGTGTTCACGCCCTGGTCGGTACTGTAGTTGATAGTCAAAGTTGGCCAGTTGGGCCACCCACCGCTGCTCCACGGCTCCCAGCTTCGCCGTCTGTAAGTGTACTAATGGGTTATTGTCTGTAATGATCGTCACCTTGGCACCCCAGAGGTAGTCTTTAAATTTCTCACTTAGGGCCCACTTCAATGCCAGCAGCTCCAATTTGAAAGAACTATAGTTCGCATCATTCCTCTCGGCTGGGTGGAGGCTCCGGCTGGCGTACGCGATGACCCTCTCGACTCCGTCCTGCCGTTGAGCCAACACCGCTCCCAGCCCGAGATTGCTGGCATCTGTATACAAAAGGAATGGTTTTGTGAAATCTGCGTATGCCAAGTTAGGGGCCTGTAGCAGCTCCTGCTTCAATGTCTGGAACGCCGACTCACAATTTGCATCCCAGTCTACGTTGGGCGACCCCCGGCCCCGGTTACGACCTGTGCCAACCAGCAACTGATTAAGGGGTTTAGCAATTTTTGAAAAGTCCTTTATGAAACGCCTATAGTATCCCACAAATCCTAAAAAGGATCGCACTTGCCTCACTGTCCTCGGGGCCTTCCAGTCTTTCACGGCCGATACCTTTCCAGGATCTACGGACACTCCAGCCGCACTGACCACGTGGCCCAGAAAGTTGACTTCTCTCCGTAGTAAGTGACACTTATTGGGCTGTAGTTTCAATCCGTACTTCTCCATGGCCCGAAAGACTTCCTCGAGGTGCCTCAGGTGTGAATCAAAATCTGGGGAGTAGACAATCACATCATCCAGGTAAACTAGTACTGACTCCATTAACTGACCTCCCAAGCACCGCTGCATCAGCCGCTGGAAGGTGGCCGGAGCGTTACAGAGCCCGAAAGGCATCCGGTCCCATTCAAATAGTCCAAACGGGGTTGTAAAGGCAGTCTTCTCCCGGTCTGCTTCGGCCACCTGCACCTGCCAGTAGCCACTGGCCAAATCTAGGGTAGAGTACCATGCCGACTGCGTGAGGCTGGCAAGCGAATCTTCGATCCGCGGCAAAGGGAAAGCGTCTTTCTTAGTCACGAGGTTCAGCTTACGGTAGTCCACGCAGAATCTCCAAGCCCCCGTCTTCTTTTGCACCAGCACTATGGGGGCCGCCCACGGGCTGCTGCTTTCCCTGACAACTCCTTGCTTCAGCATGCCTTGCAGGAGTGTACGTACCTCGGTATACAAAGTGGGCGGAATTGGGCGATACCTCTCCCGGCTGGGCCCTGCATCCCCGGTAGGTATATGATGTTGTACCACCTGGGTGCATCCGTAGTCTTCATCGTGGGTGGCGAACACATGCTGCCATATCCGAAGGAGGGCCTGTAACTTCTGTGTCTGTGCTTGTTCTAAATCCTCCCCTTGTAAGGACTCACCCGCCAGGTGGCTCGGCACACTCCTCTCCATACCACCCCATGGGGTGTCTACTTGTGTCAGGGCCACCTCGATGACAGTGGGGCACACCTGACGAAAACTAATATCCCTCTCTTCCCTTACTTGGTGGGGTGTAACCGTTGTCAGACGGGCTAATCGTTGGTGCCGATGTAGTTGCACCGCGTATGGGTGTACATTCCGTATCCTCATGGGGACTCTCCCCCGCCGGACCGTCGCTAGTCCTCGTGCCACTTCCACTTGTGGACAATCCACATGGGGCTCCACCAGCACCCACTCTTCTGGGCCCGCTCTTCGGGGCGGTACTCGCGCCCACACAACAGCCTCACTTTTTGCGGGGACAGACAAAGCAAAACGACACATCACTCTTCCTACCTCTTCCTGTTCTCTGCGGACTTGGCTCATTTGCACCCTTCGACAGTCAGCTACCACACACTCCCACTTGGGCCTCTCTGCAGGTGGTATCTTCGATACGGGCCTAGCCCGAAATAGCTCTTCCCAGCAATCAGCGAGGACATTCATGCCCAACAGGGCTCGATGTGCACAATGGTCTTGCACGATAATCACACCTTTCTGGGGGACCATCACTCCGTGAACCTCTAGATCCGTCAATCGGTAGCCAATATATGGGATGTCGAGGCCGTTTGCGCCCTTCAGAGTAAGCCAGGGGGCCTCCGCCCCTGGTGCCCCTTGTTTCCCAAACACTTCTTCGGATAAACTCTCAGCAAATAACGTCACTTGGGAGCCTGTGTCTACCAGGCATTGAATCTCCTTGCCGCACACTCTCACCTTCGCCACGGGGCTACGCCCAATCATCTGGCTCCTAGAGCCATATCCTCTTCCAGGGTCTTCTCGAGGGGTCCCGGCCACACGACCCACAGTGGCCGGCCGACCTAAAAACCCCCTTCTGACGCCCTGCGGGGCCCACACTGGCGGCTATAGTGACCTGGTTTGCCACAGCGGTTGCAGATGGGTCGCCCTTGCTCGTCCCATTCAAAACGGGGCCGATTAAAGTGGTTCGGGCGCCTGAACGGCTCTCGGCCTCCCTCTGAGTACACTCGGTCTCGGGGCGCCGGCCGTGGTTCCTCCCGCGCCCGTCCTTGGCGCAATTCTCCTACGAGGGCTTTAGACAGTTCAGATATCTGATCGCGGACATCTTTCAAAAGTTCAGCCTTCAGTGCTTGCTTCCAGTCAGGGCCTCCGGGTTGTGCTGGTGCTACTTCACTGACGGCCGCACACACTGGGGGACCACTCACCTCAGTCTCATCACCTTCCAGGGCCAGTGCCTCTTTCTTCAGATCTTCGAACGTAAGACCCGGGTCCCTTCGAAACTGGATACGTAGGCTCTGTCTCACCGGACCCTCCTTCAGCCCCAGAAGAAACTGGTCCCGCAATAGAGTCTCTCCATCTCCCAACCCGTGGTCCTGACGGGTCTGTAGTCGGGCGAATTGCTCTCGCAACCTCAGGGCGAAAGCTCTAATCGGTTGACGGGGGCCCTGCTTACAATTGAAGAACTGGGAGCGAAGGACAGCTACGGGGGTGTGGTCACCATACTGTTCAGTGAGGAACTGGAACACGGTTTGGGCGTTGGCTCTAACGGCTTCGGGGGCGGCATGCACCTCTCGCCGCGCTTCTCCATCCAGGGAGTTTAACACAAATTGAAGCCGCTGGGCTGCACTAAGGCCCTGTAGGTCGGCCAGGTACTCTAGTTGGGCCTTCCATTCAGACAATCGTACCTCGGATTCTGTCCCCCCATACTTTTGGATCCAGGGGCTCCCCATAAAAACGGGCATAGCACGGGGTTGGGCTGAAGGCCCCGCGTCGTCGGTCATTGGACGACCTTGGTTACTCAACTCGAGGTGGAAACCCTGCCGACTACGCCAAATCTGTCACACCCAGGGGCGGGCTATGCTTTGACTAAGCCACACCCCTTCTCAACTTCCACCTCGAGGAGGTCCCCAAAGCCAACCCAAGGGGGCCACGGGGATCCGGGGCGTGGGACTCGGGGCCCGGCCAGAGTCTTAGGTATCCGTAGCGCCCTCCTTCTTCCTCCTCTTCGCTGAATACAACTCACGGTAAGTACTGGTTCACACAGTTCGTTCTCGGGGTGCTCACTCTCTTTCTCTTCCTCCACAGGCAACGGCTGGGACGCAAAGGCACAGTTAATTCGGCTTGGTTTTGCTCTCACCTCTTCGCTGATTGCAGCTCACAGTAAGTACTGGTTCACACAGTTCGTCCCTTGGGTGCTCACTCGCTTTCTCTTTTTCCACAGGCAGCGGCGTAAGTACAGGTTTCCTCTGTCTCTCCTCGTGTTACCCACTCTCTCTCCTTTTCCCTCCACAGGTATCAACTTGGGCACAATAGCACAGTTAGTTTGCTTTGAATGGCTCTCACCTCTGGGCTGGACACAGCGTACTGTAAGTACAGGTTTCGCTCTATTTCTCCTCGCGTTATCCACTCTCTCTCCTCCTCTCTACAGGTATCAACTTGGACACAAAACACAGTTACTCTGCTTTGGATGGCTTTCACCTCTGGGCTGGACACAACGTACTGTAAGTACAGGGTTCGCTCTATTCCTCCTCGTGTTATTCACTCTCTCTCCTTTTCTCTCCACAGGTATCAACTTGGGCACAATAGCACAGTTAGTTTGCTTTGAATGACTCTCACCTCTGGGCTGAACACAGCGTACTGTAAGTACAGGTTTCCTCTGTTTCTCCTTGTGTTACTCACTCTCTCTTTCCTTCACTCTCCACAGGTATCAACTTGGGCACAATAGCACAGTTAGTTTGCTTTGAATGGCTCTCACCTCTGGGCTGGACACAGCGTACTGTACGTACAGGTTTCCTCTGTTTCTCCTTGCGTTACTCACTCTCTCTTTCCTTTTTTTTCTCCACAGGTATCAGATTGGACACAAAGCACAGTTAGTTTGCTTTGAATAGCTCTCACCTCTGGGCTGAACACAGCGTACCGTGCTATCTCCGGAGATCTGAAGCACGCTCACAACATATACTGTACTGAACTAGGCTAGAACCAGCAGTCTCCTTGTCCTCCCGCGACGAAGTGCGTGAAGGCGGGGGTTTATCTGACAGGACACACGGCAATACACAGCAACCCACAGCAATATACAGCACCACGTCAAAATTATAGGTTTTCACAGCACGAAGACTCACCCACCACACTCAGTGTACGAAAAGGACACCCGTCTTCCTTCACTTCGCTTGGTTCGGATCTGGCGATGGAATATGCGGCCTAGCTAGTGATGTCGTCGTTGTGACTACTTCAATAAGTATTCCTTCGGCTCTCCCACCACGCTATATTAGGGGTAGGGCCGCCCTCCTCCTCCTGGAGAGATCTACACAACGCCAGGTCAATATACAGGGCACTTTCGGCTTGCTCTTAGTACTCACATCAATGCCGCTTCCAATCCCCTTTTTCACGTCGTCTCAATTCGCCGTATAATCCGTTCACTTCTCAACCTTTAAGGTTCACGATGTCTTCACAATCATACAATTCCAGCCTGAGGGAGAGAGAGAGTTAGACAGCCACCAGCAGCGCACCAAGACGGGCACGACACAGTGCTTCACACACACCAGAAAGAGCCCCCAGACTGTGAAATAACTTGACCTTAAGTACTGCCTTGTCCAGCGTATCCTCCAATCACCAACCGCTGTCCCTAACTAGGCACAGGTGCATCGAATTCCCTGATTTTCCCTCTTACGGCGCTACCGGAAGTTCCGGTGTTCTGTTTTTCCGTTTTTGGTTCCGCCCCTAAAGATCGTCACCTTGTGACATAAACATAAACCTATCTGTCTGTTTGATTACAGGTGCTGTGAAGAAAAACACTGTGACGCGGTCAGCCACAGATGCAGAGGTCACCAAGCATGCAATCAGGTGGTTCAACCTGGCAGCAGATCGAGCAACGAGGAGACGTGTCCCGCCTCCATCCACACAAACGGAGTAAAAGAAATGTTTAAACAATAAACCATCTTTTTATTGAACCTCTTGTCGTTCACCAGTTATTCATTTTCTGATGCTGTGCAGTGCAACATTTCATTGAAGTTGTGGTCTAATAGAAAAAATATTTTTATGTTTGCACCGACCTAGGCCTACAGTATAAAGCATTATATTAGGTTTTGACCATAAAATGAATGTAGATTAGCCTAGCCAACATAGGCTACTTAACAAAAACTGAATAGACTATAACCTATAACTCCATAAATGCAAATGTCAATTTTATATTTCCATTGAGTAGTGATTACTTTTGTACAGTAAATTTGTGTCTTGCATTGGAACTTTTCTGTTAGGCTTATTTACAAATTTGTTCTGTTAAAAATACAAGGCAATGCAGATTTAAGCTTAGGTTTATATTGCTGTTGTAGCCTAGGCTAGACATAGTGATAGTTTATCTTACAAGGCATAGTGTATCTTAATATTTAGTTTATCCTATTTTATCCTACAACAACAGAAGGATTTTGAAAATGAGAAACGGGTCCAAAACGGACCCGGGCCAGATGAGACAGTATTTTTAGGAGTCTGTTGCGGGTCCGTGGCGGATACATGTTTCAATGTGCGCGTCCAAAACGGACCCGCCTTGGAGGTAAGGTTTTAATCGCGGATGCAGCGCGAAGCAACGGCGGGTCCGCGATCCGCCTTCGTTTCGGATCCGTCATTGCGCGCAAGTGGACGCCGATACGGGTCCGTTTTGCGGGTTCGTTCTTTTGCTGTGTGGGTCTCTACCTCTCAGACATCTTAATATATTTAGTATTCTTTTACATTTTTTAACAACATTTTCAATATGTATTTTCCATATTAGCTTTTTGTCAAACCACATCCCAAGATATTTAAAACATTCCACTTTCTCTAGATTTTTGTCATATAGTTTAAGTTGAACCTGTTCTTGATTTTTCCTTTGTGAAAAACATACTACTTTGGTCTCTGCCACAGAAAACCTAAAACCCCATTCCCTTCCCCAACACTCTACTATTCCAATTGCCTCTTGCATATTCCTCACTATATATTTTACATTTCTTCCCTTTTTCCACATAACTCCATCATCTACAAATAAAGATACACTTATAGATCGATCCACTACTAAACACTTCGTTTATCATAATTGAGAACAAAACTGGACTAACTATACTCCCTTGAGGAGTTCCATTTTCCACTAAATACTTTGTACTCAATTATTTCCCTATTCTTACTGCGATCCACCTATCTGTTAAAAAGTTTTTGATCCAACTATGCATTCTCCTTTTTATTCCCACCTGAACAATCTTAATCATTAATCCTTGTTTCCACAACATATCGTATGCCTTTTCAACATCAAAAAATATATTAATTTGGGCTTTTCTAGTTTCACTCTCTAAACATATAGCTGGGTCTATTGTGCTTTGTCCCTTTCTAAATTCCCCTTCTTTTTCCATAATTTTTCCCACATGTTATGTCAGAGCAATCGGTCTATAACTATCTGCCAAACTCGGGTCCTTACCTGGTTTACATATGTGGACAATAACTGATTCTTTCCACTGTTTTGGCAAACAAACCACTTCCCAAACCTTATTATATAACTTTAATAACATTTCTTTACTTTCATAACTTAAATTTTTTATCATACAATAACTTTTTTGATCATTCCCTGGCGTTGTTTTTCACCAAAATTTTAAGACATTATTTAATTCACCCATTGTAAACATAACATTTAAGGTACTTTCATTATCCCCATCATCCTGTCTTACTTTGACATTATCTCTTATTGTATTCTCCCTCTGTATCTTTTCCTCATTACTCAAATTACCATTACTATGTATTTTAACAAATGTCCTCGCAAGTAACTCTGCTTTACCTTTGCTATCTACTATTATTTTCTCTCCTATTTTCATTATAGGATAACCATACTCTCTTTTATTTCCTGACATTCTCTTAATCATACCCCATACCCTATCTAATGGTGTACGTCTTCCTAGAGATTCACAATACTTCCCCCAGAAGTTTTCATTAACTCTCTTTATTGTCTTCCTTACTACAGCCTGTTTCCTCTTATATTCAATTAAATTCTGAAAGTTGTGTGTTCTTTTCAGGATTTTAAATGTCTTATTTCTTTCTTTAATTACCTTTGTGCATTCATCCGTCCACCACGGAACTATTTTCTTTCTGTTACTGCCTTTTCTTTTTGGTATCGAGTCTTTTGCTGCACCTAAAATAATACTACTTATTTCTTCATTCATCTCTTCAATTCCTTTATCGTGCTCGTTTTCTGATCGCCCTAGTTCCAGTGACTTATTTCTTATTAGTTTTCTGATAACTTTTCTTTGTTGGTGAAATGATGGGGTTTCGTGACGTTGTTCCTGAGAGGCTTGTAAAGGGCTGGTTTTAGTTAAGTGCAGCAGAGCTTCTGGCCCGACGGTGGAAACTCAGCGCTATTCTGACCTCGGTGCTACTGGCCTGAGGCTATTAGCCCCGCCTGGCTCGTTTGAAGCCCTGGCTCGCACTGGCCCTAATGATGTTTGGTTTGATTGTTCACAGTATTGCATTCGAGGACTGAGACTCATGTTGTTGTCCATGTACTTCCCCAGACAGCAACATAGTGTTGGCCCAGATCCGGCCCACATCTGGCCCGCATGAAATCCATGTGGGCCAGATGTGGGCCAGACCTGGGCCGAAACTGCTTGCTGTCTGGGTCAGTAAAGGTGAGTTGCAGACGCTTGACACTTTGTCCTTGTCCTGCTCGTTATATGCCGCCAGTAGTGTCTCAGCAAAATGTTTTTGTTGTTGGTCACTCTTTTTTTATGTTTTCTCAGAACTCCAAACACTTTTCATATTCTTTATCCTGGCTGAAGCTCTTTTTTTTCAAGCTATAACAATAATCAGCCTTATAATTAATAATCTTATAATTATTGTTGATATTTTTAACAAATATATTTTATATTTATATAAATAAATATATAGCGCTGAGTTTCCACCGTCGGGCCAGAAGCTCTGCTGCACTTAACTAAAACCAGCCCTTTACAAGCCTCTCAGGAACAACGTCACGAAACCCCATCATTTCACCAACAAAGAAAAGTTATCAGAAAACTAATAAGAAATAAGTCACTGGAACTAGGGCTGCAGCCTGGAATTGAACTACTGGTTTCGTCTGGTCAGAGGAGAACTGGCCCCCCAACTGAGCCTGGTTTCTCCCAAGGTTTTTTTCTCCATTCTGTCACCGATGGAGTTTCGGTTCCTTGCCGCTGTCGCCTCTGGCTTGCTTAGTTGGGGTCACTTCATCTACAGCGATATCATTGACTTGATTGCAAATTAAAACAGACACTATTTCAACTGAACAGAGATTACATAACTGAATTCAATGATGAACTGCCTTTAACTATCATTTTGCATTATTGAGACACTGTTTTCCAAATGAATGTTGTTCAGTGCTTTGGCGCAATGTATTTTGTTTAAAGCACTATATAAATAAAGGTGATTGATTGATTGATTGATTGTCATATTTTGTATATTTATGCAGTCTGCAAGTGCAATCTCTGGAGGATGCAGCCTTCCATTTGAGAATCGGTCTTGGTCTAGTCCAGAAATGAATAGGCTTATTTTCCGGTTTGATGTTTTATTCCAAAAAGTAAATTTAACTTACTTTCTGAAAGATCAAAAGGTAAAAATACAGTTTTTTTTTTCACAACCTTCTTTGTTCATATTTTCTCAGGGTGCCAATATAATTCTGTCCATTTCTCTCTCTCTCTAAAACAGTGGCTTTATGTATAATGTAATGAATGATAATGGTCATTAGTATTCGGAAACGCCTCCAATTAACCATATATGGTGACAACACTTCCCTTTAAAGGTCCCATGACATGGATTATTTCCTTTTCTTTAAATGCTTTTTAATGTTTCCTTAGGTGTACTTAATATTGCTAGTATGATTTTTACATTTAAAATTTAGAAATAAAAAGCATTTTTAGATCCTGATATTAGCCCTCTGGCTTGAATGCTCTGTTTGAAGGGGCGTGTCTGCTGTGAGACTCCGAGTAAACCACAACTGTTGTGATTGGCTGACATCTTTGCATACGAAATGCGTTCATGTGGAACCCCTCTCAAATATATATATATAGTTATATATATTTACTATTACAGCTGTCGAGATTCGTGGAAGTGTTGATTATATAATTATTTTTTCGATCTTTTCCCATTACATGAAAGGCTGCAGTGATGAGACGTTATCATAACACGTTATCTCACAAAATGCTTTCACCACAGCTAACAGCAAACACATGAATACAGTAAGAGCTCCGTTGTGCAGCATAACAGCATCATTCATTGTAACGGCAGTTTGGGCAATTGTGCAGATATACTCGCGATGTGTAACAGCTCCGAAAAAAAGCGAGCGTTCTTTGATCACTCTCTGTAGTTAAATCACAATTTAAATAACAGATTTGTTTCATGCTACTAAGTGAAACAATGTGAAGTTGATCGTTTAGTCACTGGCTTGATTCACTGATGCATAAACAGTATTAAACGATTTAGAAAGAAAGTCTGTGTGAACTTGAATGATTAGCTACCCATCAGAAATCACTGATCACAGATCAGGCATTAATGAACACTGTCACTCACTGTTTGTGCCGGTGCTGTCGAATCCATATCATAAAAGTCTGTTTGTAACGCCTGTGCTGACATTGCAAATTATATGTAAATATTTGGGCGGGCAAAGCAGAGAAAGGGGAGGTAACAATTCTCGTTGCAACGTCACAACGAGGAGATTCAAGATCATCCCGTTTGAGCTTCCATTTTCTCAAAGGCAGAGAAAGATAGAAAAATCTCAATTTACACCGATTCAAATTTCTAGAAACTTGGGCACCATATACAGGCTATGGGAACTCATATTAATCTTAAAAAACCTCAGAAAGTGAAATTTTCATGTCATAGGACCTTTAAAAATTACGTGATTGTGTTTTTTCCTCACTGCAATAATGGCAAAGAGAGCAAAGAAGAGGAACTTCACAAACACAGAATTAGAGATACTTGTAAATGAAGTTGAATCCAACCAACAGATATTGTTTAGTTCATTCACTGCAGGAGGAATTACAAATAAAAGAAAAAATGCTGCATGGGAGAATGTCACCAATGCAGTTAATTCTGTTGGGTCTGAGGAGAGAACTGTCCCAGAAATAAAAAAAAAATGGTTTGATATTAAAGTATTAGCTAAACAACGTGTCGGAGCACACAGACGAGAAATGTCCGCAACTGGAGGAGGACAACAACGGAGCTTTCCCCATTGGTCAACCGCATAGCCTGCATCATCGGAGACACGGCTCTGTCCGGGATTACTAAGGACGGTGACACTGATGCTCTTGCGACAGAACAAACCGGGCCATCTAACATCCAAAGTGAAGGTAAAATAAACCCACTGGAATAGGATATTGTGTTTGCATACATTTTATTTAAATTTGTAAACGTTTAATGAAATCATTCATAGGATAAACTCAATTAAATTAGACACTCGTTGTGCCTGAGGAGCTTGAGGAGCCGGGCCCATCCATTGCCCCTTCCATGCGCCGTGTGCCAAGAGTGCTGAGTGAGGCGGTGCTACAAAATCAAGAGGAAACAACAAAATCCATTAATGACCTAAAGGATCAATTGAGCAACATAACGAATGTATTGATTAAAATCAACGAGTCTCTGAAACAGATTGCCTATTGCGCAAATACAATTGCTAATAAACCATAAACCGCTGACTAATGTGATTTCTGTTATTTGTTTCCACGAAGCTGCAAAACACAAAATGAAATCGCTGTAATGTTTCTGCACTCGACCAATGGCCAGACTTACCTAAAATGTCTGTATGATCCTCTGTCTTGTCTGAATGCCAGCGGCATTGGGAGGTGGCAGGGGCACTGCATCGGGCATAGGGCCGTCTGGTCTTGGGGGTTCCTGCAGAGGGATGCCCTGTCTGATGGCCAAGTTGTGTAGCACACTGCAAGCCATGATGATTTTGCATGCTTTTTCTGGCTGATACTGCAGTGTCCCTCCCGTGCTTGACAGACAGCCATCGTCCTTTCAGCAGGCTTATTGCGCGCTCAACTGTGCTCCTTGAGCGTGCATGGGCACGGTTGTACGCCTGTTCCTGCTCGGTCCTCGGGTTGGTTAGGGGGGTCATTAGCCATGGCTTTAGCGGGTAACCTTGATCACCTAATGATGAAATAGTTATAACCAATTGTACATAGCCCTACAATAGCATTTTAAACATGTTGTAGCCTTAAATTCACCAATGAGCCAGCCATCCTCAACAGCGCCTTCTTGGAGACGCACACCCACAGAGCTATTCTGCAGAACGAACGAGTCATGTGTTCCTCCAGGCCACCGTGCAACGACGTTTAATAGCAACAAATTTGCATCACAAATTATTTGCACGTTAACAGAATGAAACCCTTTTCTATTTAAATAATTAAATTCGTTGGTTGATGGTGCATTTATGGCGATGTGGGTGCAGTCTATAGCTCCAATTATGTTTGGGAATCTAGCAATGGCATGAAAGTCCCGTTTAATTGCGGCTTGTTGAGGATTTCGCTAAGGGAACTGGATGTAGGTTGGGGCCAAGGAAATAATTGCGTCCAACACTGCCGGCATGATCCTACTCACTGATGGCTGGGATATACTACATATGGTTCCAACCTCACACTGAAATGTAACAGTAGCTAAAAATCCAAGGGTGGACAGGAGTTGGATGTGCATGGGAATGGCTTTCGTGCGATTTGTTTCTCTCTCCAACACTGGTCCTAAATCACGATACAAATCCAGCAGTACATTTTTGGGAAAGCATTACCTACTTAGAAGCCACTCTGTGCTCTCGCCAAGCAGATCAGCGCGATCTTGGAAAATGCTCTGCGGAGTGCATTGTTTGCCAAGTCTTCCAATAACGCAAGATAAGCCATTGCACTGAGACAAATATATTTCACATCTGTCTTTTATAGGGTTTGACGCCAATTAAGCATCGTGTTTAAAACTAGACAAATTATAAATTGAGTGTTTTAAAGGAAACACAGGACATATGTGGATTGCTTTATGCTTACTATGACACTCTTAAATGCTTTTTATGTGTAGTGTCGCTATTCTCCACTAGATTATCTGCGTAAGCATGCTCAGAGGTGTGCTTATATTTACACACATTTCTACGTATAAGTACAACTTGGTGATTCTCACACTTTGCGTGAAACTGTTCTTACGCACTCACTACGCACAAATCTGTCCGTACGCACCATTGGTAAAAGAGGGCCCTGGTTCCTCATGTTTTATTCTCCAGGTTTCTGGTTCCATGCGTTTTATTCTCCTGGTTTCTGGTTCCTCACGTTTTATTCTCCGGGTTTCTTGTTCCTCGCGTTTTATTCTCCGGGTTTCTTGTTCCTCGCGTTTTATTCTCCGGGTTTCTTGTTCCTCGCGTTTTATTCTCCGGGTTTCTTGTTCCTCGTGTTTTATTCTCCGGGTTTCTTGTTCCTCGTGTTTTATTCTCCGGTTTTCTGGTTCCTTGCGTTTTATTCTCCAGGTTTCTGGTTCCTCGCATTTTTTTTTCTTCAGGTTTCTGGTTCCTCGTGTTTTATTCTCACAGTTTCTGGTTCCTTGTGTTTTATTCCCAGGTTTCTGGTTCCTCGTGTTTTATTCCCAGGTTTCTGGTTCCTCGTTTGTTATTCTCCAGGTTTCTTGTTCCTCGTGTTTTATTCTCCAGGTTTCTTGTTCCTCGTGTTTTATTCTTCAGGTTTCTGGTTCCTCTTGTTTTATTCTCCTGGTTTCTGGTTCCTTGCGTTTTATTTTCCGGGTTTCTGATTCCTCGCGTTTTATTTTCCAGGTTTCTGATTCCTCGTGTTTCATTCCCAGGTTTCTGGTTCCTCGTGTTTTATTCCCAGGTATCTGGTTCCTCGTGTTTCATTCCCAGGTTTCTGGTTCCTCGTGTTTCATTCCCAGGTTTCTGGTTCCTCGTGTTTCATTCCCAGGTTTCTGGTTCCTCGTGTTTCATTCCCAGGTTTCTGGTTCCTCGTGTTTCATTCCCAGGTTTCTGGTTCCTCGTGTTTTATTCCCAGGTATCTGGTTCCTTGTGTTTTATTCCCAGGTTTCTGGTTCCTCGTGTTTTATTCCCAGGTTTCTGGTTCCTCTGGTTTTATTCTCCAGGTTTCTGGTGCCTCGTGTTCACTCTCTTCTTTAACAAACATCATCTTCACAACAGATCTCAGTTCAGATGATACTCCTCCAGATATTCCTGCTTCAAAACGTATTAATGACTGTGAGGATGAGAATATTACAGGTAGGCCTATTTACTGATGTGTCTCATAAACTGTATTTTTCTCTTTGTATTAAGGCAGCATCCCGCCCTAACAACAACAGAGAGCGCTGTGAAACTAAACTTCTTCCTCTGAAGTTTAATGGTGTTTGGCAAATAAACAAATTTGTTTAGTGCCTCCCACTGGACTGGAGAGTGAACAGACACAGCAAACACAGGACGTCATCAATTGGGGCGAATGCCAAACGGAAGTGAGGATCCCTATGCCCTACTCCCTTTGAAGAGCCCTTTAAGTGAGAGGGAAATAATAGGATGGATATTACTTTGTGCGTCTATAAGGTGGGCAGGTTTTTTTAAGCCAGTCTGCACACATACATTAAAAAGAACTTAAAATTATAGAGGTGAAAAACAATGAATTTTATTAGTCAGATATTTCATTGAAAATCACACAGCAAAGTTGCAAAATTTACAAAGTTGCAGCTTGTAAATTATGGAAATTAAGATCAATGAAAACACATGATAATGATAAGATGTAGCCTTATAAATTCAATATATTAAACAGGTTTAGCATGTCAAAACTACATCCTTGTGTTATGTGTCCACCTGGAACTCAAACAGTTGAATGAAAGGTAATGTGAATCCACAAAATAAGATATTTTGAATATGTTTCTGAAAAGCTTCTTTTGAGGATTAAACTCGATATCAAAATTGCTATTTTTGCAATGTCTTACATCAGATTCTGTGATGAAGAGAATAAAGAGGATTTTGCTTGATCCCCTCCAATTTTACAAGAAGCTGTGAGACCTAATTCAAAGTAATAACTCTGTGATAAAGTCATTTTTATTTAGAGCTGAAGAAATGTAAAAATCCAAAATTACATTAATGGATAGAGTTCATCTTACATAGGATTGTTGATGTGCTCAGACTTTTTTTTAATTTTATTAATTTAACCGTAGATCAAACAAGCTATGTTTTTATAATAATGATTAGGCATCCAGGCAGACCATTTCCATGCTTATACTAACCTGCTGGAAATGCCAATGGTTTTAATGGTTATAATGGCACTTGTATTGTTTTAGTGGAAACTATAATTGATCCTTTGAGTTTCTACTGGTAACTGGTCACCTTCTATCCTTATAACCACTAGACTCTAATGGAATATTTCCCAAAAAACACAAGAGAAAACAATTCTTTAAAATATGATGTTTGTAATGGTATTTGTAGAACTATTAGTATTTCTGTGTTTTCTATTGTTTTATTTCTTTGTTTTTGTTTTTACAGCAGGGTATACTGGGTCATGGGGTGTGCAGGATGATCACTGATGGACAGCAGGGTGATCACATCAGAGTAAAGAGGTTAAAACACTGCTGATGATCTGAAAGTCTTGTTGACTGAGTGTTGATGGTCTGACCCTAATCAATATTACCAGAGCTGCCATTTCATTTCAATAGTTCCTGTTTTCACCTCATTTATTATGCTGATCAGTTTTTACAAATGAAGACGAGCATCAAATCATCAGGAAGAGCTAAAATTTGTAAAGACTTGAGTTTATTAAAGAGCACAGAGAGCACACAGATGAAATTATGTCACATTTTTTAGTAATGGTGCATTTTTAAAAAGAAGAAAATCATATCACAAGTAACGGTGCACGGCTGAAAGAACCTCCGAAACTTTGATCTCCCGAGATCCGGACAATACAAATACACACAGACATGTTTTCAAAGCCCACCGAGTGAAGATGGGGGAAAACGTTTTCCCTTCTTTGCAGTTGTTCCTTCAACTTCCTTCCTTTACCCATCATTCCCTTTCAGTTCACATAGAAAGTTAATATAAAACCAATGTGTGTATCTGTTGACATGGCTCAGTGTGACTGGTGCAACGGTCTTGTGTTACATTTTTTTCGATTTCTCTAGACACGATTTAGAGAGTTTAGAGATAAATTACCAACCATCGATCTTCTGTTCCTCAACAGGGTTGAACTCCTCAAGTCTTTGATCCTAGTCAATGCAAAGTACAAATGTTAGCTGATGTCTCCATTCGGTGAATGTTTTTCTTGGCCTCATTATTAGGAATAAGGAAATGTTTGATATGAAGTCTTCGGACAATTATTCCTCACATTCAGAATTATGCATCTTAACCGTCACAGATGCAGAGGTGTGCGTGGGAGGGGGTCCATGTCTTTAGATATTTCTTTTCTGGGGGTATTCCTATACATTGCTGTACACTGGAGAAAAACATATGGGTTATCAAATGTTTAAAGGAGTCATATGATGCGATTCAAATTCTTCCTTTCTCTTTGGAGTGTTACAAGCTCTTGGTGAATAAAGAAGATCTATAAAGTTGCAAAGACTAAAGTCTCAAATCCAAAGATATATTCTCTATTAAAGTTAAGCCCCCCCCCCCCCCCCCCCCCCCAAAACACCTTGTTTAAACACGCCCCCACATGTCTACGTCACTATATGGAAATATATGCGTAACCTCTCAAATTTTCAAGCAAAGAGGTTGTGGTTTCAGTTAGGGCTGCAAAAACTAATTGATAAAATCGATGATTATTGATGATGAAAATCCTTAACGATTCTCATTATATTTAGTCGAGTCTACCCACAGTGCACAGCCAACTTCATCCTGTTGCGTCAAATTACAGAACTCAATAAAAGCATTTTTATAGACAAAATGCATCTACAAATATCGGACGAAACAGAATGACCTCCTGAAGGAAAAGTATGTTATACAAGATGCCCATAACATGATAAATCGTCATTTGAAGCTTCAAGCTGAAGCATTAGCATAATGGCTTGTTTGTGAGATGATTTTACAGTGCAAAAATCTCATTTACATATCCTTATCTGTAGATGTCAAACAATTCATGCATGCCTCTCATGTGTTTTCAGTCCCTCAATCTGTCACAGTGTGAACACAAAGTTTCTCTCCAGTATGAACCCTCTCAAGTGTTTTGAGACTTGATGAATCACTGAATCTCTTGACACACTGTGAACACTCATTAGTTTTCTCTCCAGTGTGAATCCTCTCATGTGTTTTCAGACTTGATGACACACTGAATCTCTTGTCACAGTGTGAACATTTGTAAGGTTTCTCTCCAGTGTGAATCCTCTCATGCGTTTTCAGAGATGATGAATCTTTGAATGTCTTGTCACAGTGTGCACACTTATAAGGTTTCTCTCCAGTGTGAATCCTCTCATGTGTTTTCAGAGTTGATGACACACTGAATCTCTTGTCACAGTGTAAACACTTGTAAGGTTTCTCTCCAGTATGGATCCTCTCATGTGCTTTCAGTCTTGACGAATCACTAAACCTCTTGTCACAGTGTGCACACTTATATGGTTTCTCTCCAGTGTGGATCCTCTCATGTGTTTTCTGACTTGATGATTTAATGAATCTCTTGTCACAGTGTGAACACTTGTAAGGTTTCTCTCCAGTGTGAACCCTCTCATGCGTTTTCAGAGATGATGAATCTTTGAATGTCTTATCACAGTGTGCACACTTGTACGGTTTCTCTCCAGTGTGAATCCTCTCATGTGTTTTCAGATGTGTCAAACCACTGAATCTCTTATCACAGTGTGCACATTTGTAATGTTTCTCTGCAGTGTGAATCCTCTCATGCGTTTTCAGAGATGATGAATCTTTGAATGTCTTATCACAGTGTGCACACTTGTACGGTTTCTCTCCAGTGTGAATCCTCGCATGTGCTTTCAGACTTGACGAATCACTGAATCTATTGCCACGGTGTGCACACTTATATGGTTTCTCTCCAGTGTGAATCCTCTCATGTGTTTTCTGACCTGATGATTTAATGAATCTCTTGTCACAGTGTGAACACTTGTAAGGCTTCTCTCCAGTGTGAACCCTCTCATGCGTTTTCAGAGATGATGAGTCAATGAATCTCTTGTCACAGTGTGCACACTTGTAAGGTTTCTCTCCAGTGTGAATCCTCTCATGCATTTTAAGATTTGATGAATCACTGAATCTCTTGTCACAGTGTGAACACTTATAAGGTTTCTCTCCAGTGTGGATCCTTTCATGTCTTTTCTGTGTTGATGGCTCATTGAATCTCTTATCACAGTGTGAACACTTATAAGGTTTCTCTCCAGTGTGGATCCTTTCATGTCTTTTCATACATACTGACTGACTGAATCTCTTGTCACAGTGTGAACACTTGTAAGGTTTCTCTCCCGTGTGAATCCTCTTGTGCAGTTTTAAACTTGATTCTTCATTCTCATCTTTTTTTTCAATTAACTCTGAAACAAAAATAAAAATTATAAATTTTTGGTAACTTGTTAAAAGCTGAGAAAAGTAAACAAAAGTGACCTCATTCAATGTTTAACATCTGTAAATAGGGCTTGGGCACCACGTTGCATTCTGGGACGTGGTGGCCATGTTGACGGCCTCGCGAATGTAAACATACAGCAAGTTGAACGAGAAGAAGCAGAGTTGGGAGAAGGAGAAAAGATGTTAAAACCACGAAAAGGTTGTAGTATTTAAAGGGATACACTAAATAGGGATGTGGTGTGGGATTACAAATCTGTACTATGTTAAATCTAGTTTCCAATGTAATAGTATGTACTTTGAGTTTTTATATTCTTGGGTTGAGATTATGACATTCTGATATGATCAACCTTTTGTCTTCATGCACATCCTGAATATAGGGCATGGTCCCAACATAAAGGTGCCTGCTAAACTCAAGGCACAGCTGTGCCTTTGTTTTTCTTGATAATGTGAAGGGTATGGGTGACACTATCAGGCACCTCTGTATTTAAGTGACACTGTTGTGCTGATTAGATCAAGGCTGGGGAAAATGCCAGTGTCAGGCACTTTCCTGATTTCCATTTGCATGCTTTGTTTAAATGGTCTCCACCTCCATGTATCCCTCATCCTAGAAATGTATCTAATCCACAACAATGGTTCCCAACCTTTTTTCCAGAGGGCTGCACTATGGTTCAAGAGCAAGTCGCGTGGGCCGCATGCATATAATTTACATATTACATCACCAATACAAATCAACCTGATTTATAATATTATAGCCTAAATATTATGATATCTTATCTATTACATTCATTGAAAAAAAAAATAATAATTCTACTTCCCATAAATAAATCACCTGATGCTGTTGGGAGCTTACCAATTATGTGAGATTCAGCTCTAAAGGAGTAACAGCACAAAGAAGTTGCAATTGTAAAGCCTGTGTTATACTTTCCGCATGAGCAATCCGGATGTGGACACAGCCAGCCCGGACGAGGACTTCTACAATTTATACTTACAAAAGCGTGCGCTGATGGTCTGCTCTGCAACAAACATGTGAACAAACAATTGCCCAGAATGATTGCATATCTTTATCGACGGATTGCACAGCTTCGAGTAGCAATGGGCTTCTTCACTCTGCCTGAACATGTGCAATTATGCTTTTGAAGACTACTGACGACTACTGAAGACTACTACTTTAAGACGCGCACGGGAGCATGACTTGACGCACGACATAGCAGAAAATGTGCGTTCACAAATTTAGATCTAAATATGGAAAGCACGTTTGAATTTAATAATATGAGGTTCTCTCCAGAGATGTTTTGCCACATTTCTTCAACTAAGGATTGCTACGTAGTATATGGTGTTTCTATTAGCCTGAACTTTTTCAAGTGAGTTGCGGGGCAAACCGAAAATCCATCAATTCTCCTTCACTATTGATACTGCGACTATTTTCACATTACTTTTTCTCCCTTAAAAACAAATTTGTCCATAATGATGCACAATTTTACCTTAACTAATTCTGCCAAAGTGGATGCTTGTATGTGTTTGTCAAATGCGTAATGTTATGTGAGTAGGTCTGCTCATGGCTGAAAATAATATATGAAGAAAAAAAAAAAAAAAAATCACAAAAACATTAGGATATAGTGTATATTTCATTAGTAGCCAAACATTTTTAATTTAAAAAATAAATTAATTCTAAAGCTTAATTTTTTAATTTTTATTTTTTTAATTCAGCATATGTGGCTTGCATTTGAATTCGTGAAGGGCCGCAATGACTGGTCAGACTTTTGATGACTACTGTGCCACTCAATATTAAATTATCAATAAAGATAAAGAATTCTGCTGAAGATTACCCAAGAGTCTCCTGGTCTTCGTTTCGGAGTTCCCAATAGTGGACAAAATCAGCAATATTAACGCTTTGGATCCATATGAAATTCCCAACAAAGAGTGGAGCACCGACGACGACTTGCTGCCGCACTTTTGCATTACAGATATCATCGGCTACCTTGTTTGTTTTGTGAGCGCCTACACTTCAGAAAAGTTCCGGAGCAACAAGTCATTGGAATTTCATGTGCAGTTTACAAATGGACGGGTTTAGGAGCTGCAGATCATAAAGCCGGAAAACAGTATACAGTAATCCGGACAACGGTAAGCTGCGCTCCACCTAGCTGCTAGTTTAGTAACCACTAGTGCTAACAACCATCCACACATGTACTTTTAACTATGTGTTTAAAACTGTAGTTAGTATCGGTCAACCCTCCCGTTTTTTTTTCCGGGGTTCTCTAATATTTGAGCTCTTTTCCCGCTGTCTTCCCGTTTTAGTATTTTCCTGTAAAATATCCCGTTAGCCCTTCCATTGGACCTGTGAGTCTCTGTACTAGTGTGTCCTGTTGCTACCCCTTGCAGCGAAACGGATGTTTTTAAAGCATCGTTTTGCTTACTTGAAAGCAACCTTAGCGTGATGTTGGTTGCTTTTTAAGATAGCAGCGCGGTTGTTGTGGGAGCACAATTTCATGCCAATCTATAAGCAAAATCATGTTAGACCTAGCTTCACGACTCGCTTAGTTAATGAAGCAGTTTTGTAGTAACATTACGAATGTCAGCAGAGGGATAGCAACTGAAAGATGAATGTTGAAATTTTCCCATATTTTAGATTAGTAAGCCGGGAAATTTCCCTTATGTTCAATGTCGACTTAAGCAATATAAAGTAAATATTCAGATGTTACGGTCTCCGTGGCCGCGCCTTTCCACAGCAGGAAAGCGGTGGAAAGTGAATCCAATTTAATTTTGTTTTCCCCATGTGTGCGCTATTACACCCCACAATACAGCAACGGTTTACCATGGTTGAAACAGATTTTTAATTAATCAAATTAAGACACATGGCTGAGAGGGAGTACTTCTAAACACTGCGCAGTAGTCCGAGTAGCAGTAAAGGAGGCCATCACCATGGCGGCCACGCCAAGTTATGACATCACGTCACGACGCCCAAGCCCTATACTATACTCAATAAATTTTCTTAGCTTCAGATTGAATGTGGATAAACATAAAATTAACATGTTATTTTTCAATGCCCTCTGCACATTTTGAAGCATCATTGTTTTTTGGAGTCATTTTGACCCCCCAGGGTCTTTGAGCTGTATAAAACAATATAAAAAAAAATTATTAGGGATGTGACAGTGGAAGATTTTTACCACATATATATATATATTAGGGGTGTAACTGTACGCAAAAATCACGGTTCAGTACGTACATCGGTTTTAAAGTCACGGTTCGGTTCATTTTTGGTACAGTAAGGGAAAGAAATGAAAACATTAAACTGCAGGTTGTTTATTACTATACACTTAAAAAAAATACTTTTTAATAAAATATATATAAAATGAAAAATAGTATAAGAAATAAAATACGTCTGGCCTTAGAATCAGCTGCAGGGCGGGATTTGCGCTGAACGAGGAGACTTCCGCCACTTAATATGTTCGTTTGGAAAAACGAAAATATACTTATGTTCCGCGCACAAAATATTGCATTCAGTCATTCAGTACACACATGCACCGTACCGAAAGCCCTACACGTACTGTTACACCCGTAATATATACTGAACAAAATTATAAAGGCAACACTTTTGTTTTTGCCCCCATTTTTCATGAGCTGAATTCAAAGATCTAAGACTTTTTCTATGTACACAAAAGGCTGTGTTAATTAGCACTTCTACTTTACCAAGATAATCCAGCCACCTCATAGGTGTGGCATATAAAAATGCTGATTAGACAGCATGATTATTTACACAGGTGTGCCTTATTCTGGCCAAAATAAAAGGCCACTCTAATGCAGTGTTTCTACCGCTGGAACTTTACCCAGGAACCAAGGACTTTGAGCTGTTAGTCTGTGTGTTTCCACCGGAGGAAACAGGATCTTAATAAACCTCAGTGTAAAAAATGCCCTTTGGAAAATCCCTGGTAGTACTTTTTCAAAGTTCTGGAACTTTTGGGGATGGGACTTGGGCACTAAACATGCTGATTGTTACATACAGCATTGTGATTTCAACCACCATTTATTCGGATCATTTTCAAAATATTAATGTTATTGTGTCATGTAATGTAATTTTAAAAGTATTACAGGTGAGAATGTAGTTGTTTAAAACTCAAATCTGTGGTTTATTTATAAAGACAGCATCTGTTTAAAAATGTTTTGCTGATTTCGGAGACGGTCTGCTCCACTCGATCAGAAGGAGCTCAGTGCTCATAATATCCGCCGAGAGCAGTTTCGAACCTGACTAGACCTTCTGATATGTGCCACTTACTCTGATGTCTCTTTAGTTGTTAAACAAAATATAGTTTGTTTTAGGTAAATCTAACAGGTAATCTTTGGTCTGTGTTCCATTTATCTATATGTTAAAATGAAAATAAAGAGGCAAAGTCCAAACTACCCAGGGGATGCAAGTCCAAAATTTTTGTTCTCAGTATTGAGAAATGCATGCAGACCTACATCACCAGACTATTTGGCTCATCTTCACTGCTGATTAGAGAACCGGCTTTACTGACGAGATGCACATCAATGATCGGCCAATCTTAACCCTATTGTACATGTGGGGTACTTATTATCTGTGTTCACCGAACCCATCTTGAGTGTTTGCTGCTAAAAAGCTCATTTTTTAGTTTCATCTCACCATAGAAGCCAGTCCCAATTAAAGTTCCAGTCATGGCTGATAACTGAATATGCTTTAGTTTGTTTTTGGATGAGCTTTTTCCTGAAAACCTCCCAAACAACGTGGTGATGTAGGTTCTGTTTGACTTTTAAAAAAAAAAGGTTTTCTAAACCAGACACTCAACTATTTTCTGCAATTCTCCAGCTGTGACCCTTGGAGAGTCTTTAGCTACTTAAACTCTGCTTCTCACCGCACATTAGGACAATATAGACATGTCCTCTTCCAGGCACTTTCATAATGGGAAGTGGTTAGAGAGTATGACTCCTAACCCTAGGGTTGTGGGTTCGAGTCCCGGGCCGGCAATACCACAACTTAAGTGTCCTTGAGCAACCCCCAACTGCTCCCTGGGCGCCGCAGCATAATTGGCTGCCCACTGCTCTGGGTGTGTGTTCACAGTGTGGATGTGTGTTCACTGCTGTGGTTGTGCACTTTGGATGGGTTAAATTAGATAAAATCCTGTTTAGTCGCTGAAGAAGTTGTAACGCTTTGACTTGGATAACTGAAATACATGAAATGAAAGAGATAGAACACGAGGAGTTGGTGTCTCACACATTTAATGGCTGGTACACGGCCACGCGCACCTCTTAAACATGAGAGATTATAGGCTAGTGACAAATGGTCAAAAAGTGCTTTAGTTTTTGAGATACCCCTACCAGAGGTAGAACTAAACCAAACAATGTTTTTCCTCATCTCTAAGGTCTCCCATATATGAAATGGATTCTTGGCTAAAAATATTTTACTGCTAAGATTGTTAAATTAACAGATATTGTTATACACCCCAAAACCAATATAGGACTAAAATATAGCCTGTCTGTATGGGAGTTAAGGCATATAAACTAATGTAGATCAATCACACAAGCTCTGAGAGCTTTGAAACTCGACATGTTTGTAGTCAGGAAGTTGATTCAACTACTAGAAAAGACTGTATGTGAATATCTTGATGTATGGAATAAATAGAGACATGTAAATACATACCTAAAATAAGCGGACATGCACAAATTTAATATCTATGCAGAATGTTTTCATTTACTTTGTGCTTGCTTCGCCTGTGATTATCATAGAAACAAATATGATGGCTTGTTGGAAAGGTGGGGTTGTGCTGAATTCAACAATACCAAATATGTTAATATAGCATGACAAATAGGAGTGTTTGTCACTCAATATATGCAGTGTCCAAAATGAATGAAAATGGAACACTGACATAATTTAGTCCAAAGCCCATTCATTATCAGTGGTGAGAAGAATGTTGAGAAATTCACATATAAGATACATCTAATAATGAAATATTTCAAATGGCACCTTGTACTATATGGAAACAAAGATTGAAATCGAAAGATAACACCTTAACATTGCAGAAACCAGAGACCAGGAGTCAGGATTGCAGTTTGAACTTAAAGATAACTTCACTATAACTTAACTTCACACAATACAAATTAAATTACTTTCTTTAATAAAACAAATGGCAATCTAACTAAACAAACAAAACACTCTTTGGGGAAATGAGCCCTGTCTTCTCAGGCTGTTTAGTTTATAATCTAGCAGCAACCATTTGGAACATTAACTGCTTTTGGTAACCATTCGAGAAGGGTCTGGCTGCAGGCTTGCACTTGCACTCTCACACCTGTTTCACAGATACTCCGTCTGCAGTGCGTATGCGTTGCATATTTTTTTACGCACCCATGTAAACGGATTCCAGCGTTCACACTGCACACGGTTGCGGTCCGTCAATGTGTTCCAGGAGCAGTGCGTCTGCAGCAGTGCAGCGATCGTTTACGTACCGAGTCTATTTTTGCTGTGCTCCATGCGCTGAATTAAAGTGACAGTGCATTGTTCGCCGTAAAAATGAACATGGATTGACACGGAAATGCAGTAATTTCACAATACATGTATACTAATTAAAGCCTATTGCGTTTCACACACAACACATGGGTTTTTGGCTAGGTTTAAAACAAGAAAACATTGATGTACGTCTGTTTGTGGATGGCGACTTTGTAACGGCCAAAACTATGTATTTTGCATGCATCACATTATAGTGCGGTGTGTAATATAATAATAAAGCGGCAGAGTTAATTTATCATCCAAAGTGTTTCTCACGTAGACCATAACTTAAAACACACTACTATGTGGTGATGACGTAGAAGTACTAAGTTCGCTCTGCCGCCTTGTTATTATTTTCATGCACACTGCACTATAATGTGTGGTGTGCATGAAAGTCTCCATCCACAAACAGACGTACATTGTCTGCAGATTTAAGGTATGTCATTGCCAATGTTGGGAATGTTACTTAAAAAGTAATTAGTTATAGTTACTCACTACTTGTTCCAAAAAGTAACCGAGTTAGTAACTGACTTACTCTATAATAAAAGTAACTCGTTAACAGGGAAAGTAACTATTTGCGTTACTGTAAAAAAAATAAAAAAAGTTGCTATATGTCAAATAATTTGTAGTCAGTTGAAATGAGTAGAACAGACAGGTGTTCGTACATAACTTTTGATATTTATTGCATGTCAACAGACAGCAAGAGTTTTATCCTGCACTTCAAGTATTATCTTTGTAAGAAAAGTGTTTTTGGCCACTAGCTTTGTAGATCCGTGTGTCACACATTACATGCACGTTCTTGCATTTGACTACAATGAATTTGAATTAGTGCTTATATCTCCACCTTGAAAATGCCAACGTTTCATAGGATAGTTCCTGACTCGCCATTTCTGCTGCGAATCTCTGTTTATCTATTGTAGTGATGTGTCGTTTGTGAACAAATCGTTCTTTTTGAATGAATCTTTTAGGTGAATGAATTGTTCTCGTTTATGCAATCCACTGACTCATATTTCTTGTTCACTCACTGAAGTTCCTCCCGCTATAAGCAGCGCATGCTCGTGTCAGTGAACCGGGTAACTGAAGTGTTTCATCCTGTCAAAAAGTTACTCAACTTCGAGCCAATAGCATTAGTGTATGAGACAGTATGTGACAGAGCATGTGATTTGTTGAATGTAGTGAACGAATACGCCCTTCAATGAACGAGTTTCATATGAGTCTGAACAAGATCTAGAGATCTTATCGTTCGTGAATGAAATGACTGAACTGGTACACATGTAGTTCGTGAACGAGTTCAATGATTTAGTAAATCTCGTTTGTGAATGAAATGACTGAACTGGCACACATGTCGTTCGTGAGAGAGTTGAATGAACAGATGTCGTTCGTGAATGAAATTAACTGGTACATAGTTATAGGCACTGTGCACATACGTTTGTTTTCATATTTAGCATACAGAACTCCACGTTTAATCCCCGATTTATCAATGTGAATATATAATATACAAACTGTCTGACAAAACAATTAAAATGCTAATTAGGCAAGAAAACCTAGTGCTTTGTTCATCTGAACAACTTAATTAGACTTTATATATTGAATGCGTTTATGCACACATTTAGTAAAGCCAGATCTGTTGTTGTAACAAGTGAATATGTTCGTTGACTTAAGACATAACACATTATACACTCTTTTTTGCCACCTGCTGGCATATTTTGTGTAATACGAAGAAATTATCACTGAACGAATCAGTGAACGATTCTGAACGAATCATTTTGGTGAACGAACTGAAAATGAACGAATCTCTTGAAAGAATAATAATTTCCACCACTAAGCTGTTGCGTGTGTGTGTGTGGTTGTTTGGCACCGCTGGCGCGTATGCCAGCATGTGTGTAAAAACACTGGCTCTGATTGGCTACCATGAAACACATGACTCTGCCTTAGCTAATCATAATCGCTTATCTCGTTATTAACCCACCTCCTGACTAGCTGTGTGAGCAAGGGGTGCAGTTCGGATTGCATAGTTTATTAAATCAACGCATAGTAACACACTGCATTTAACATTCAGTAATGTTAACGGCGTTGTAACGACGGGAAAAGTAATTAGTTAGATTACCCCGTTACTGAAAAAATAACATTGTTACCTAACGCCGTTCTTTTAAACGCAGTTATTCCAAACGCTGGTCATTGCACTTTATAATCTGAACGGCCTATATATGTGCAATATTATAACGTGTCCTCACTAACTGAGTTTAATGCCACAGTTATGTTAGAATGCATCTCATTCTTGTTTCTGTGGCGGTGCGTCGGTCTCGTCATGAGGCCAAACACCAAATAGTTATGCTATGACAAGAACAAAGGGTCTCTCTCTTGCTCCACCCATGCATGATAATATCGTGTATCGTCGATCTCACGGGCTGACGTTATGACGATTTGAAAAATTACCATATCACCCAACACTAGAGCTGAAACGATTAGTCAACATTGTCGACAAATATTTTTGTTGTCAAGTATTCATTTTTATTTAATTTGACCTAATTTAGAGCCTCCAATAATGCAGTTTGACCATTGTGACGCTGTAGGATCAACACAGGCTACATTTGTGAACGCACATGTTCTGCAATGTCGTGCGTCAAGTCATGCTTTCGTGCACGTCTTACAGACTGCATCTTAAAGCCTCTTATACTTTCTGCGTCCATGAGTCCGCTGTGGACCGCTAATTAGACATGATGTAAAAATCGCCATCGGAGAGTGTGTGCTGAAGCTCTGAGCTGATTGCTCATGGGTCAATGACGTGGCGTGTCAATTCTGGTGTCCAAAGTATATTCATTATATTAAAAATTTATAAATTTTTAAATGCATTTCATTAAATGACTTAACTTTCCCCTCTTTAATTACTCGTGTGAGAATTCATTATAAATAATTAATCTTAAAGGAACTATTGAGCTCAAAAGTTCCAAAATGTCATTTCGGGTAACTGTCCCGGCTTAAAATCTGAATACAAAAATACAATAAAAATGTAAAAAATAAAAATATTTAATATCTACTTGGGCATAATTGTATTGATGTTTTAAACGATACCTGCAAATACGGTTATAATACTAAGCTTAATTACATTTTAATGACAGAAAGACCTTTGTCCCCAAATTGTGATTTCTATAATGTCAATCCTGGATAACAGACACCAATGACCATTTTAGACCATAATGCATTGTGGTATGTCATGTGACATAATATTGTATCAAAAAGAAGACCCTGAAGGAGCACCAGAACATGTGCAAAGGTGAGTAAGCGTCTCTTAAAATGTTGATATTTTTGATGTGAACATGAACAACATCTCCAGAACTGCTCTGACAGTCACTTCATGAGCATTTGACCGTTTGATTTGAGTAAAACTAGCGTCACATCACATACACAGAACTGTGAGTACATCAACCCGTCAAAATAAGTCCTGTTTAGTTTAAAGACAAGTGTTTGCCAGAGATGTATTACTACTGTTCAGCAGAATATACATAGCCTACTACTAAAAAATATCAAAACTTTTTTTTTAAGGTTTAATCACACAACATTTCTTCCATGTTTTTATTTTTAATAGTAAATCCCCTTTGTTTACCAAAAAGTGAAGTTTGCTTAATATTTAATAATTAAAAGGTAAAATAAATTAATGTTTAATGTGTTTAATGTGCATCTTAGAAAATGCTTTATTTAAAACCCCATCTGAATGGCACTTAAATGCACTTAAATCATCTGTCAACTTTATTGTCATTGTTCACAGTACAAGTACAGACAGAGAAACAATGGATAAATTTTTTTATGTTTGCATTTTCTCTTGCATAATTAAAGGGATAGTTCACCAAAAAATCATAATTATGTTATTAATAACTCACCCTCATGTCATTCCAAACCAGTAAGACCTCCGCTTAGAACTGAAGATGAACACTGAGCCGAGCCAGATAACGAACAACAGAGTGACTCGTTCTCTAGTCAAGAACCGTCAATCGCCAATGACGCCATAACGTCGAGCGCAAAAGAACCGGTGAACAGTTTTCTTCAACCGAATAATTGAATCAAACTGTCCGAAAGAACTACTAGTGATCCGAAAACCGATGCAACCGGTTCTTGACTCGTGAACGAGTCATTATCTGGCTCGGCTCGGTGTTCATCTTCAGTTCTTTCTTCACAGCAGTTCAGTCAGTGTACTGTTTGAGTAAATTAATTACTCTGGGATATTGGTTTGTTTTAACTCAGAGGGAGTGTCAGCCACATTAAAAATGTTAACAGCTTAAGTCATTTTGTGGATTAATGTGTATTGGAGATGCGAACCGTTTAAAACCATTCAGTTTGATTTGGTGAACTGTTTCAAAAAGATCCAGTTACATCGAATGATTCGTTCGCAAATCGGATATCACAAACTGATTTGTTTTTAACTCTCTCACAACAGACCCGGAAGAGAAGACAATTCGGAATAAAGTTGTAGTTTTTGCTATTTTTGGACCAAAATGTATTTTCGATGCTTCAAAATATTCTAACTGAACCTCTGATGTCACATGGACTACTCTGATGATGTTTTTCTTACCTTTCTAGACATGGACAGTATACCGTACACAGCTTCAATGGAGGGACTGAGAGCTCTCGGACTAAATCTAAAATATCTTAAACTGTGTTCCAAAGATAAATGGAGGTCTTACTGGTTTGGAACGACATGAGGGTGAGTTATTAATAACATAATTATTAATAATATTATTAGAACTTTTTTGTAAGTTCAATCCACTTCCTTGTGCTGTAAGTTACCCGATTTTAATGACACAAATACCCAGAATGAGCAAATGTTTAAGATTGAGATTTTTGTAATGGTAATCGGGGGCATAATATTTATGTGTGTAATAGGGCCGTAGCTATCGAATATTTTAGTAATCAAGTATTCTACCAAAAATTCCATCTATTAATCGGATAAAATGTGTTTTTGCTTAATTAAAAAGTGCAATATTAATTATGCGAGATATAATAAGACTCCTGGGTCTCTTAAAATGAACAACTAAGTTTCCTTTTTTAGAAAAAAAATATTTTTATTTTTTTAAATACATTGAATGCAATGCATACATCAAAAATAAACATTTAATTATTACCCACTGTTTCTCTGTCTGTACTTGTACTGTGAAAAATGACAATAAAGATGACAGATGAATTGTGCCATTCAGTTGGGGTTTTAAATAAAGCATTTTCTGAGATGCACATTAAACATTAAACACACAAAACATTAATTTAATTTACCTTTTTGAAAATTAAGCAAACGTAACTTTTTGGTAAACAAATGAGATTTACTATTAAAATAAAACATGGAAGAAATGTTGTGTGATTAAACCTTAAAAAAAATTATGTTTGATTTTTTTTTTTTTTTTTGTAGTAGGATATGTACATTCTGCTGAACAACAGTAATACATATCTGGCAAAACGGGCTTGGGCATCATGACATCATTACTTGGCGTGGCCGCCACGCGTCCTTTACTGCTACTCTGACTACTGCGCAGTGTTTAGACATACTCCCTCTCATCCGTGTGTCTTAATTTGATTAATTAAAAATCTATTTCAACCATGGTAAACCGTTGCTGTATTGTGGGGTGTAATAGTGCAACACATAATCGCCATAGGGAAAATAAAATGAGAATGGATTAACTTTACACCGCTATCCTGCTTGGAGGCGCGACCACGGAAACCATAACATCTGAATATTAATTTATATAGCTTAAGTCAACATTGAAAATCAAGTAAATTTCTCGGGTTATTCATCCAAAATACGGGAAATTTCAACATTCATCTTCAAGCGATTTGTGAAGCTAGGTCTAACGTGACTTTAGTTACAGATTGGCGTGAAATTGTGCTCTCACAACAACCACCAATCTTAAAAAGCCCAACGTCATGCTAAGGTTGCTTTCAAGTAAGCAAAACGATGCTTTGAAAACATCTGTTTCGCTAGAAGGGCAAGGAGTAGCAACAGGACAACAACACAGACCTGACAGGTCTGATGGATGGGCTTAACGAGTTATTTTACAGGAAAATACTAAAACGGGAAGACAGCGGGAAAACAGCTCAAATATGTGGGAACCCCGGAAAAAACGGGAGGGTGGACAGCTACTAACTATACTTTTGAAACAAATTGTTAAAAGTCCATGTGTGAATGGTTGTTAGCACTAACGGTTACTAAACTAGCAGCTAGGTAGAGCGTAGTTTACTGGATTACTGTTTGCCGCTGTTCCGATTCTATGATTTGCAGCTCCTGAACCTATCCATTTGTGAACTGTCATGAGACTTCAATGACTTGTAGCTTCTGAACTATTCTGAAGTGTAGGCGCTCATAGGCCTGGGACGGTATTGAATTTTTCTTATCGCGGTTGAAAAGCAATAAATTCCCGCGGTATTGCGGTAAAGCGCAACAAACCCCCCCCCACCCCACGCCACAGTGATCGATGGACTTTCACTTTCGCACACACACGGGAGGCAAACAAATATTATTTCACTTTTTTTTTTTACATTTAGAACATGAACATTTAGAAAAGAAATGGAATGATGTCTGAAATAAAAATTCTGCAAAACGAAATAATAGGCGAGGTTACCCTAGCCTTCATATTTTTGGGGGGCGATATCAGATCTGATCGCAATTCATAACAGAGATCTGAAGATAGAGCATCATAAAGACAACCAAACACATTTTTATTTATCGTATTGATCAGTAATAGATATTAATTTGCATGTTTATTTTCCATATTTTTACCTTCAGATTAGGCTACAGTCGTCGTCATCAAACAATCACTTAAACTATAACGACTTTTGCGCACACAGAGGCTAAGGCAATTGAGCATAAGGAACACGTTTATTTAACATTTATTATTTCACATTTAGAATAAGAACATTTAGAACAGAAATTATGTCTGAAAAAAAGTGCTGGCAAAACGAAATGCGCTATGGTTTACATGATAAAAACTTCCTATTCATCTGGAAGAAGGAGGCGGGAACCGGCGGACAATCAAAACATTTTAATAATTCAAAAATAAACACAATATAGCGCACCAGCCCCTCACGGACGACTGGTGCACGCAAATAAAAGCCAAAACATAAAATATGGTCCAGGCCTGGTCCTCTCTCGTCCTTCACTATAGTCACTCAAGTTTTATATCCTTCCATCTCCTACATGGGACTCGATACCGGCGGTGGGGCGCAGGTGTAGCTCATCTCCAATCACTACACCTGGCCTCACTCCTCGTTCCCACGCCTCTCGGCCCCGCCCCACTTGCCACACCCAGCCTTCATATTTTTTGCTAGAAAAACCAGCATGTTCACTTTGTCAGGTTTAAGGGAGACCCTGAAAGACGTAACGACGTTACCTGCAGCACTGAACACACGTTCTGAGGGAATGCAGCGCAAATGAATATATTTTCGGGCGGGGACATTCATCATCTCCTCCATGAGCTCATCCTTCACCTCATCAGAAATGTCAATATCCTTACACCTAGGGTCAACAAACGCGGTCTTTGCCAATAGCTGTTGAGTTGAGGGTGCACTGTATTTTTCCATCAAAACAGCAGACATTTTTTCTTTCTATTTTAATATTTATATAGATATTACGTGTGCGCTTTTTTGTCTCAGTGGTTGAAGGCTATTTAACGAAGGCATATAGAGTAATATAAATATGTAGACATTTATAATATTATTTATATTATATATTTTTACATATTTATATTTATTTAGCCTATATCTCGTGTGCGCTTTGGTCTCAGTGTGGTTCAAGGTTATAATTTAACGAATGCTATTTAATTTAACAAAGTGTTGCTGCTCACAATATTGTTGTTGTTTTTTACTTACAAATAAGATAAATATAAATAATATTTATAAGTAAATAAAAATAATATTTATAAGTAAAAAAAAAAAAAAAAGACTGTAAGATGCGTCTTCAGGTTGGACGTATTTGAACGTGATACTGGAATCTTTTTTAGCAAATTCTAGAAATGGGCTCATTAAAATTGCCCGGAAGTCCTTTTTCATTAGGTTCAAAGCCAAAATGTGCCCATAATTGGCGACGTGACATTTGGATATTTTTTCTATGCAAGCAAAATATGAATATAGACTACTTAAAATTCAATTTAAATTTAAATTTGTTTTTATATTTTCAGACAAAGAAGGTCAGAAAATTAAAACGTCAAAACTCCAAATTATACAAAGAAATTGAAAAATTAAAGATTTTGCTGAAAAAGAAAACAACCTCTCTCCGAAAATACCAGAAACGCCTACAGAGACTGACACGTGTGTCTGAATCCCCTCGTTCAACGCGGAAGCAAATAGGAAAACATAAATTCTCTGCAGAGGTTAAAACAACTATCGTTTCATAATGCACACTGATAGATAATATCAGACAAAAGTACCAAGACACTAAAAAAGAAGGAGTGCTTCAGATTATATCACGAATTGTGTCAGGAAAGATTATAAAAAATTACAAACTACAGAAGACAACACAGAACTCACTTGGTTTTTCAAGAAAGCGTTTCAGGAACCAAAGTGAACCGATTTTTCAAAGAAGAAAGTATCGATCAACACAAAACAAGCTCCAAAAAGAAGGTACGGGAATTATTTTTGAGCGACGATGCCAGCCGCTTGACTGCAGGAAAAAAACAAACCATTACAAGAGGAAATGCAAAAATTCAGAAAAGGTTTCTAAATGATACCATACAAAATCTTCATCCCAAATTCCTTCTAGAGAATCTATCAAGTCTGCTGTCATATGCACTTTTCTATTGTATGCGTCCTTTCTGGGTTGTCCACCCATCCATATCTGACAGAGACACCTGTCTCTGTAAAGTTCATGAAAACTTATCCTTCCTAGCGCAGAAGCTTCATACACTAAAACTTCTTGGGACGACTAACTTGGAAATAATTGCAAACTCAATATGCTGTGATCCTGCAAGCAAAGAAAGCATGTATGGAGAATGTGCCAAATGCAGAAGCAATATCTATCAGCTCAACAGTGAGAATGATGCTGAGGCTCCAGTGAGATTTTTTCAGTGGACAACTGAAATGGGAGAAAGGAGAAAGAAAAATAAAGAAAGTGTGAAAGAATCATAACCAGTCCGAATGACTGTGAAAAAGGAGATGGAGTGTTCACTAGGAGATATGACTGATAGATTTCAGAACCAGCTGAGAGTTTAAACAAGGCACCATTTCAACATTAAAACACAGTACAACCACTAACGGGAGCTCAAGAAAAACATGAAATCTGACGAGTGTTTGATTCACATTGATTTTTCTGAAAATGATGCATGCAAATTATCAGCAGAAATTCAGGCAGTTCATTTTGCATCCTCTCAGCAGCAGGCAACTCTGCATACAGGAATCATTCATGTGGGTGGAGTGGACAAACATTTGTGCTTTACTACCATCTCGACATCAAAAGAGAAAAGTCCACCCGCTAAAAGGGCACACTTGTCTCCTGTGCTTGATCATGTGAAAACCCATCATCCATCGGTAAGTTTAGTTAATTTTTTTAGTGATGGACCGTGCACCCAATACCGTCAGAAGGGCAACTTCTATATGTTTAGCACAGAATTGTTCAAGAAGGGCATCAAGAAAGGCACATGGAGCTTCTTTGAAGCAAGCCACAGAAAAGGTGATCCAGATTGAGTGGGTGGAGTTTTAAAAAGAACAGCGGACAGACTGGTCAGTGAAGGAAAAGACATTCAAAATGCCAAGACACTGTATGATTGTCTACTGAATGTCCAGACCTCTATACAGCTGTTCTACATTGATGAGGAAGCTGTGGGGAAAGCTGTACAGAAGATGCCAAAACGACTCCCGGTGGTTCCTTCAAAAATGAGCCTTCATCAGATGATCACTGTCACACCAGGAAAGATAATCTACAGAGATGTCAGCTATCTCTGCTCTACTAAGCAGATTATTGAGTGTATGTCACAACACACGAAGATTTGAATTTGATGTTCAGCCCATCCTTTATGCCACCACTGAATCTGAGGTTCAACCAACACTTTCTGACACCACCGAAGATCAGCAATCACAGAAAACACATGAAATCAACTGGGAAATCAAAAATTTCATTGAACAGTGGTGTGTCATCAAATATGATGATGAAATTTATCCTGGGACCATCGCTGAGGTCAATGAGACACATGGTTAAGATTTTACCATTTAAAATGGTTTCAAAAGTTTCAGAGTCTGGCTGTCACGTTTGGTATGGTTTCATTTCTTTTTGAAGTTTAGTCATGGTCATGGTTCCTGTTTGTCTTGTGATTCCCGTTATCCTGTCATGAGATCTTTTCATGTGCTTCCTTTTGGTTCATGTGTTATATTCTTATTGTTTTTTGTTTGTTCAGTGGTTTTGTTCACAGGTGTTTCTTGTTAGTCATTAGTCTTTAGGCTTGCTCGACTTGAACCGACGTTGCACAGACCAATCGATGAATGAATTCAAAGTACCTCAAGAGAGATTAGAAAGCAGACAGCTCTTATGCTTTTCAATCACTCTCTTGGTACTTTGATGTCATAAACCGATCGGTCTGTGCAGCGCCGGTTCAAGTCGAGCAAGCCTTTTGTGTATAAATAGCCTCCATGTCACCCATTATATTTTAGTCTAGCTTTTCTCCCTCAAACTGCTGTTTGGGAGTGTCAGCTTTGTTTATATTGTTTACATTTATTTGAATAAAGCTGCACTGTTTTCATCGCAACTCGACTCAGTGGATCTTATTACACTGGCAGAAAATGTTGTTGTTTTTTATATTTTAACTATGGGTGGTCAACTCTGTTTTTAATGTCAACTCTGTTATGATCAATGTCAACTCTGTTTGTTTAAGGTTTTACTTAAAAAAATATCATCATATGTGTTTTATTGTTAACAAATTGATCAGAATCTTATTAGCATAACTAGTATTCTTACTGCATGGAGTTTTAAAGGATTTCATTCATTTTTAAAGCCATGCTTAGAGCAATGCAATCTACTTTTCAGTTAAATGTGTTGATATTTTTACTCCAAAACAAAAAGTCTCTATCTTATTATGCTTAAAGTTGCATTAATGGATGAAAAGACAAAAGTTATCTTAGGGATGAAAGGTTTTAAAATTGTGTTACATTTGTTAACTGTATATATTTGACCCAATTTGCCTATAACAGAGTTGACAGGTTTTTCTGTTAGTACATCGATGTTCAGTATTAATATTTTGAATCTTACAAGTTTAAGATCAGCAAATATTGAAAATCATGAATTTAAAGTTCATTCTATGAAAATAAAAAAGTTTAACAGAAAAAAATAAACCAAATTTTTTGTTTTCTTTCTCTACTTGAAATGTACCCGCAATTCTGTAATGACCTATATATATATATATATATATATATATATATATATATATATATATATATACACACACACACACGGCAGGGCCCCAAAAACACCAGGTAAGTAAAACTTTGTAAGCCTAATGTAACATTATCACAAACAGACATTAAAGATAAATGAAGAATAAACACCAACCTCTGTCTGGTTCCTCTTGTTTTATTCTCCAGGTTTCTGGTTCCTCTGGTTTTATTCTCACGGTTTCTGGTTCCTCTGGTTTTATTCTCACGGTTTCTGGTTCCTCTGGTTTTATTCTCACGGTTTCTGGTTCCTCTGGTTTTATTCTCACGGTTTCTGGTTCCTCTGGTTTTATTCTCCAGGTTTCTGGTTCCTCTGGTTTTATTCTCCAGGTTTCTGGTTCCTCTGGTTTTATTCTCCAGGTTTCTGGTTCCTCTGGTTTTATTCTCACGGTTGCTGGTTCCTCTGGTTTTATTCTCACGGTTGCTGGTTCCTCGTGTTTTATTCTCCAGGTTTCTGGTTCCTCTGGTTTTATTCTCACGGTTTCTGGTTCCTCTTGTTTTATTCTCCAGGTTTTTGGTTCATCTGGTTTTATTCTCCAGGTTTCTGGTTCCTCTGGTTTTATTCTCCAGGTTTCTGGTTCCTCTTGTTTTATTCTCACGGTTTCTGGTTCATCTGGTTTTATTCTCACGGTTTCTGGTTCCTCTGGTTTTATTCCCCATGTTCCTGGTTCTTCTGGTTTTATTCTCCAGGTTTCTGGTTCACTCGTGTCCTCTTCTCTCTCCTCTTTAACAAACATCATTTTCACAGCAGCAGATCTCAGTTCAGCTGATACTCAAGATATTCCTGCTTGATTCAAAACTTAGACGACTGTGAAGGTGAAAATATTACAGGTAGGCCTATATAGCCTACTGAACTGATTAAGACACTGTATTTTTCTCTTAAAAGAAACATTTCTAACTGTTTTTATTAAGGCAGCATGCCGACATAACAACAACAGAGAGCGCGGACAAACTAATCTTCTTCCTCTGAGGTTTACTGGTGTTTGTCAAACAAACGAATGTGTTTAGCGCCTCCCGCTGGACTGGAGAGTGCGAGACGCAGAACAAATAAACACAGTCACAACATTTAAAATCCCCCAGACAGCACACGTCGGCCTCATCACCTAAAACATCGGAAAGGCGGAGACCGATATAATTCGTTCAGTCTTATGTTTTTCCAGCTCATCATTCGTCGGCTCCGAGTCTGTTCACCACCGCCGGCCGATGGCCGATGCCGCGCTTATCTGCGTGTGCACAGTTTTGGTCTCTTAGCAACCCAGAGAGAGAGAGAAGGCACTCATCTTGGCGACATCTGTGGCTTTCAGGTACTTCACTTCAGCTAACTTAAATACTAAAAAAATACTTCTTTAATTCTGTGACAATGAAAAGGTTGTATTAAGACACTCTTTGTGATTTTAAACAGTCTATGGGCAGCTGAAGAGACTGAGTCTCATTTTCAAATAATGTTAACGTTTAGCCAACATAGCGATTTTTTTAAAATTAATGTTAACGCCTCAATGCGTTTCCAGCTATTTCTCAGAGGGAAAATGTAAAAGCGGATTATTAAAGAATTTTCCACTCTTTTACAGGTTGCCAGATACATCTCTATGCTATTGTTGCTGTTGCTTTCTGAACTACAAAATGGTTTTTAAATTAATTATTGAGTGATTATTGAATGAAACTGTACATTATAAATGTAATGTTTTAGATGTTTGTGTAAATGGTGTGCCTTGAGTTCTGTGCGAGCGGGGAGAGGAGTTGCCATGGAAACGGGGCATCGACATCGACAAAGCGGCCTTTAGTCATTCATTTTCAATGTAAGCCGGCGTCGAGCAGCGGCGAGGATCGGCGCGGAGCGACTTGGTCGTTGAGAGCGCCGAGGAGAGTTAAAATCACTGATCTATAACTGGATCGCTCATCGCATTCTAAACTGCCAACAGGCAGTGAAGCCACCGGAAGTGTTCGATCCGCCATTTTACTAATCCCTACCAGCAGATCACCATTGAGTTACATTCAAGGGTGGTTCTTCAACTACAGGCACTTTTGGCCTTGTGAACCTGAGGGGAAAAAAAGTGTTCAAATCAAAATTGTCACAATCTAATAGTTAAATACAACTAGTCTAGTTTAATAATCCATAAGAGAACACACTAACATTATAAGACAAATTGGTGTTTTTTGACAGATTTTCCTATCCGCACTAAATAAATGTCATTTCCATCACATGTAAATATTTGATTATTATTTAAAATTAATATGATATACATAATTTCTTAACAGTGTAAGACCACTGTTACACATAGTTTTACCAATTTATACCTATATTACAATTACCATCCCTTATGAAAATTAACCATGGTTTTACTACAAATAAAACCAAAAAACCATGGTTACTATAGTTAAACCATGGTAATCACAAATTAACCATGGTTTTGCTAAATTAACCATAGTTTAACCATGGTATTTGTAGTAAATCTGTGGTTATACAAATGGTAGTCAACACGCCAAAAAACCATGGGTTACTACAGTTTTACCATAATAAAACCATGGTTATTTTTCGTAAGGGATAGATTTGTGCATTAAGTAAATTAATTGTCATGAGCACAACCTGAAATATAATATTGCATTGGTTAGATACATTTCTGAAAATTACTACTTGCGTTATTACATTAAGTGGAACATTATCCCATAAACTATGCAGAAATTTTTAATGAGTGGTTAGAATTTTGCACATATTTTTTAAAAGAGTTATGAGGTGGTGGAAATGACTGGATGTTGTGGAAATGACAATTAATTGTAAGCATTAATTGTAATTGTAAAATTATAACATTATAATTGGTTAGATGAACACTGTTTTGAATTTTGGAATACTTAAAAAACACCTAAAAAGTTATAGACGGTGGGCCGAGGGTCCGTATCTGCTTTACTTTTCGAAATGAATGATCCCCATGGAGGGAGAACCTGGATTTGTAAAGTTGGGACGGTTGTTTTATTTTCAACGATATGAAAAGTGTTGCCACTCCAATTTATTGCACATTTTCCCCGAAATCATAATGCACGATCCGTAAATATGCAGGCAAACGTGGTTGCCTACTATATTAGTTGAGCCAATAGCGCGGCAAGATACTGACATGGGAATATTACTATCCAATCAGATGTAGTTTATTTAGAACAGCTGTTACACGAATGATTCCGCTATCAGACACGAGCACCAGCGGTGACTGACCGTCAAGGAGATTCTTTGTGTGATTGTAAGTATTAATTTAATTAGAATATATTTATATAAAATGTTTGTTTTGTACACTGTGTTGTTCAAACGTGTGTAAGCGTCTCGTTAGTGTCGTTTTAAGTAGGGTAACGTTTCAGCTGGCGAACTAGCAGTAGCCAGAGCCGTTGAGATTATCATATTTAACTTAACGGTTCTGGCAGTAACTAGCATCATGCGATTACATATTTGATTTGGTGTAAACATTACATTCTAACGGTGACACTTCGTCCAACTCGCATAGACTACAGCTCCACTGTATGTTTGTGGATAATTATCTCAGATCGTTTTGCAAACGTTCTCCAAAAACTCAAGGCGAACATGAACCTGTTGATGTTTAAGACATTTAATTACCAGTTACATCTGACATAAGGTTATAGAGTCAGTATCATAATATTCGAATCAATATTCAAACCGGAGAGCTAAGAACTCTAACGTTAGTTAGAACTGTATGTATTAGAAATAAGATTATCACTATCAAAGAACATAAACTGCATTTATTTTTAATTTTAAAACAAACAAGATAAGTATAACTATCAAAAAAACATAAGACTATCAAACAAAGCAGAGTTATAATGTACATAAACCTGTCATACAGATTTACTTCTGCAAGAGTAGCAAACACACATCTCCCCACATGTGTACATGCATACACACATGTGCCCAAGTCATCTTCAAGTGACTTATTGTCACAGTTTAAACACTGACAGAGGTTTGTACATGGCAGCTCATGCAGTTTACATGTGCATCTACCTTTAACACAATTAGTTTTTTTACATGAGCAGTGCACAAGTTCCAGTATGGCCTCTGGAGCTGGCGGAAGAGTCATCCAGTCTACTCCGTAGAAATCTCCTACCATCTTCCAGCCATGATTTACAGGAGGAGGAATGTCTGGCATGCACTCAAGACACCTCCTGTGTACTGCAGCCTGATAGCTTGCCCGCTGGATGTGTTTATGCAAGGAGTCTTTGTTTGGAGGCAAGTCTCTCTCAGAACATTTACCTGATTTGAACAGGTTGGCCCTTGCAATATTGACATCTTGGCAGTCCTTCTGATCATATAGATCACACGTGTAAGCTTCCAGAGCCTCAAATAGTTCTGGTGATGGGGTGAAACTTGTTCCTAGTTCTCTAAACATGGTGATGTATTCTGTTTTTGAACTTAGTTTTTTGTATGCTTTTTCTTTTCCAACCTTATGCAGAGCGCTCACTGTGTCACATCCAGAAAAGGCATGCAGACCTACAAGGGCATCACATTTGTCTTCGCCAAGATGGGCATGTAGCTTGGTAATATCAGTAATGTGTGTGTCTCTCCCCTTGGCTGTATGGAAATGGAGGTGGCCATCAATGTGGCTGCAGAAAGCTAGAGCCAGCACAAATACATCGGTGTCTGGGCTCTTGATTACCAGGTCATGGCTGTGTTTGGCTGCATGGGCTGCATGCAGAATCATTCTGGTGTCTGCCTCCTCTTGACTTGTCTCTAGGTCTTTGAGTTCCAGTATCTCAAGGTCAGTATTGCTCACATTCATCTTAATGGCGTCACACTTGCTTCCATGTGCAACAATGATGGTTATATTGCCAATTATATTCTTTGCAGTTAAGCTCCAATGTTGGAAGAAATACTCCAGTAAGTTTTCTTTATTTTGGCCACATGCCAGAAATTTTTTCCACTGCTTTGGGGTTTTTTGGTCATCTCCATAGATTTTGATTTTTTGGTAGCCCTGTTCTGCGCGCCGACTACGCTCAGCATTTTTGATGCTCAGGTCGCTGTATGTGTCACATACAAAATGAAGCTCTGTTGACCTTGTTGCCTTAGCTGAGTGAACTAATGTGTTCAGTACATGATCAGCATACAACCCAAATGTTGGCTGTGGCTTTAGTTGTTGCACCAGAGCCATAGCATCCCAAATCCAAACTGAGCCATCAGGAATGTCACTCACTGTTGCAGGCGGGTTGATCTGATCTAGCAAGATGTGCATCAGCTTAGCTTTGTTGGTTTTGACCAGAGAGCCATCAAAGTTGGAAATTGACTGTGGAAAAGGACCCAAACTGTAAGTGAGCATTTCATTGATGTTAATTTGCCTAACCCCGCCCACAACAATTAGCCTTGCAAACAAGTTGCGATGTGATGTCAGGGTAATTTCTTTTCCTCTAATTTTTGTGACTGTGCTTTGTCCATTGTCTTTAAATGTTTTTATTTTCATTTTCTTTATAGGGTCATGAAATGATGCTTGGCCATGGACTATCCTTTTTTCACAGAATTCAGTGAGTGCCTTAACACCTCTTTGTTTAGCCCCTAGTAAGTCTGTGGCAACATTTTCTGATGCCTGTTGGCCAGAAGAGATGTGACAAAGAGAATCTCCATCCAGCAATGGGTCAAAAGGGTTAACCATATTTTGGATAGTGGCCACAATGTTCATCACATCAGCCTGATCTCTCTGCATTCTGGTGTTGTCTAGCTCACAATTAAGATGTCCTACCGGGCACTTTCATGCCATTGTTTTGCATTCAAAAGTGATTGCTGCCCGCTCATGTTGTGTTAGGGTCCAGCGGTGAACTGCACCCTTGTTCAGAGAGAACCCACTGATGCCTCCCTTTGTCTTGGAGTCACGATTGGCTGTTTGCTCAATGACTTGATCACATGCTGTGCCGGCAAAACCATGACTTTGATGTCTTTGTGCCACAAAGTCACCTGAAAGAAGCTGCTGGTGTGCTGAAGGGTGTGTGTCTTCCAGGTTGGTCATTTCAGCCCAATATGCCGTCAAATACCTTGCATAATTTACTTTGTCACAGGCAAAAAACCAGGGCAGCATACTTTGCACAGTGGACAAATGGAGAGCCCAGTTCCCCTCTCTTGTTGCCCTGATGAAAACAAGCAAATCTTCCATCATGTCAAGGTATGTGCTCCAAAATGCAAATGTGTGGTTACAGTTGTTTTTCACCACAAATTCTTCATAACCTTGCAGTAACTGCTGAAATGTGTCTGATGTTAGCATGCCCTTGAACTCTTCAGAGGGAAAACACTCCTGCAGATCTGTTGCCACTTTTAAAGCAACTGCATTTTGTTCTTGTGTGAGTGTGTCCAAGTATGCCCACCATCGCAGTTTCTGGAGTGCTTCCATCAGGAGTTTGTGAGCCCGTATGCTCCTGTTGTAGTGATGGCCGGAGATCACTCCATTGATTGAGCCTGTGGCCACCAGGTCAGACTCAATCAAGATGTCCTGAAAGCCTGCATCACCATACAACTTTCCTATGCATGACAGATACGCCATTGCTGTGTGGAATTCTCCCATCCTCACTACGATTCTCTCAGAGTAAGAATCTGTTTGCCAACGGATCTCTTGGGCCTTGTCGTATATGGCTTGATCCATAACTAAAACAACTTCTTTTTGTTTCAAGCTGTCAGCAATGGCAATGGAGCGGCTCAGGATGGTGTGGACAGTGTTGAGATCAGTCGGACTGGCGTCAATCACTGGGAGGTAGCCAATATGTGTAGATGGTGGTAGTACTGTGTCTTCCTTCAACATTATATTATACCCTGTCCATCCAGAAAGGATTTTGTGCTGGGCCTCAGGTACTTTCAGTAAAAAGAATGCAGCATCAATTCTTCTACCGGTAGTTTGGGCATATCTGTATTGGTCCTGATGGAGATCAATCTTCAATGCAAAGTTCTGTGGACCAGACCGCTTTCCTCTTGTGTATGTTGAAAGATTCAGTGGAGGAGGATGAACCGACCGCTCTCGTGTTCTCTGTCTGGGTAATGTGTCTGGTAAGGATGCTGTATAACTATTTATGGCCCTCTGAATTATTATACCATTGGTGTTATGTGTTGTCCCTTTACCTGAAAGAGTCTCCTCTCCAAAGTCATTATTGTCCCAGACAAGAGTCACAGGCACTTCATCACTGATTTTTTCAGGGATGTATATTTCTCCCCTCTCCATTTGTAGATGAGCAAGGGCAGTATCATGCTCAAGGACCTGGGAATTAGATGAGCAGTGACCCAGACCATTTAACAGCCCTATAAGCTGTGCAGAGCCAGTCATATGCCGAACTGCCATTGCAAGTGAGCACTGTTTAGGCATGAGCCACCTTCCTCTGGTTGCCAGGGTAATAATGTCCTGACAAGTGGACACTATCTTTCTGTTGTCCCCTGAAGTGACATCAACACGTTCATCTGACGGTTGTGATGACATTCCTGATATCCATGCAATGAAGTTAAAAAGTTGGTGAGGCACTACACTCATGCCATTTTCCAGTGTGAGATCACTTGCTGTTGGAGGGCATGGTAGCTTTGGGTATATTTTTGATGTATTTTGAATTATTTCTTTAAGTCTCATTGCTGCGTGATATAACTCCCGAGAATCATCCGTGGTGTTGGTGGCGTTTTCTATATTTCCTTGACTTGTCATTTCTCCTTCACTTTCTTCAGATGAGGAGGAAGCAGAGGAGAAGGCAACTTCATGCACAATCTCGTCAGCTGACAGATTGTCCACATATACAAGGTAGGTTGTGGATGCCTTCAGGAACTTCAAGAAGGGATAAGACTTGTGAAGTCTTGACTTTAGTGAGTGTGACTTATAAGCTGCAATGTTCACTCCCTCTGTTTCTTCCACAGATTTTTTGAAAAGCAAATTCAGCTTTGACAGTCGAAGTACTTCGCGTTGTTTTAACAGCTTCTCCTCAATGACTGTTTTGCAGAAGTGCTTGTATCCATTTTCATATATGTTTGTTTCTGTTCTCTCAATTTTGTGTGTGGTCAGATACCGGGTATAATCTCGATAGCAAGTGAAGTGATACCGTGCTTCACTAGCCACCAAGTCCCTGTCTTGGATCTGGAGAAGGAGAGACTCGTCCCTTTTCTCTTCAGCGGCGAGTAGCAATTTCCCGGCATGGAGTGTTTCACACTGTTAGCTTTTCTTTTACCCTTTTCCTGCTGTGTGACTGAACCTTGTACTTCTCATGTTTGCATATAATGCATTGTACTGGAAGCAGGTGTGGGGCCCGCTTGGACGTGCAGGAATCACAGGCGTAAGATCTCAGAGCCCGTGTTTTAACTGGAGTTGCCTCCCCATCCTCTGCCTCTACCACTAAAAGTGCAAAACAATTGATTTAGGTTCTGCACCCTTCCCCACATCACCTATTAAAGAAAAATGGTTTGTAACTTTCAGCAGGGTATATTGGTTCCACCTGTTCCCTTAACACGGGTAATAAACCTGTTTCACAGCTTTCAGGTGTCCGTCCTTGATGTTAATGAGGCCATAATAGGAAGGGTTAATTTTTGCAGGGTGTTTTTTATTTATTTTTATTATATTAGTGATTAAATAAAAATAAAAATGGCATCATTACTCCATTCTTCAGTGTCACATGTGACATCCAGTCTATCACATGATCATTTAGAAATGATTCTAATATTCTGATTTTTTTTTTAGTGTTGCAAACAGTTCTGCTGTCTAATATATTTGATGAATAAAAGATTAAAAAAAATTATTTACTATCACTTTTTATCAATTTAACATATCCTTGCTGAATAAAAGTATTGATTTTATTTAAAAAAGAAAAAAAATTACTGTCCAGTAGTGTATATTGTTGTTACAAAATATTTTTATTTAAAAAAAAAAGCAGTAGCAGTTATGTTTTTTTGTTTTGTTTTACTTTTTATTCCTCAAAGTATCCTAAAAAAGTATCACATTTTCTGAAAAAATATTAAGCAGAACTGTTTCCAACTTTGATAATGAAACATCATTAGAATGATTTCTAAACGATTGTGTGATAATTATCCTAAAAATTCAGCTTTGCATCACAAAAATAAATGATAATTTAAAGTATAATAAATTGAAAATCAATTATTTTAATTGTAATAATATAATCACAATCTTACATTTTTTTTTCTCTGTATTTTAGATAAAGTAAATGCAGGCTTGATGAGCGGAAGAAACTCATAAAAAAAAAAAAAAAACATGAAAAATAGTACTGTTTCCAAACTTTTGACCTGTACTGTATGTCCAATACTGCACTGCCCGTCTATACAATATAATACCAACCTTCCTTTGCAGTTTCTTCAACTGATACTGCCTTCTCTCTTCTCCTTTGTGCTCGTTTTATCTTTGTTATATTTGTGAAATGACTGTAGCACTCCCTGTGGTAGCCAGTGTTAGCTGGTTTGACTAACTGGTTTGTAGGTTCCTGGCTTTGCAACTTGTATGCCTGTACTGCCTCTTCTGCAATGATACTTTCTATGCCCTCAAGGTCTTTCCACAGAAACACTGATTTAATAAATTTCTCCCAACTTGGTGGGTCCACCACTTCCCTCAAATATATGCATACAGCACTTCATGTTTTTTTTTTTAAAGTAAGTAAACATGGGCGGGAAAAAAAGTATTGTCTGTCTCATTTTTTTCATGACGCTGTTTCCAAGCAATACCATTATGTCAAATGTGTTAAATCAGAAGGGTGTATTTATTAAAGATTACAAAGAAATGACAGGATATCGTATGACAAAAGGTGTTTACATAAAATAAAAACAAATATAAATGTATAACGTAACCTCTACATTATTATTTTGTGTCAAACTGAATATGTAACAAAATTAGGTAAAATAGTTCTTATCTTAAATAGTACAATCTTAAATCCTGGGCGCGAAGCGCGCCAGTGCGTTCACAAACGCATCACCGACACTTTCCACGCACGCTATTGGCTGAAGGCAACAAATACGTCATGCAGGTCGGACCCCGCGCGTAGCTGCTTGCTCTATTCGCCGGGAAAATAACCTGGAGAAAATTACCGATATTATAGTAATGTGCAAAGTGTTTGAGTGGCAACAATTTTTATTTGCTTTGTTGAAAAGCGTATCGGTTATATCTAAAAAACCGGGTTATCCCTCGCCACAGATCATTTGAAAACACGAAATCTCCCCTCGGCCCACCGTCTATTAGTCATGTCAATGCATTGTAAAATGAACTAATAAGCATCTTGAGCATGCACACGTTGTATGTGAGTTAGTTTGGTATTGTACAATTCTAATCGGTCTCTTAGATGAACACTGTTCTGAAGAGAACATTTAAAAGATACCTTAAACTATAACATATAAATTATCATATAACATGAACTGTAAAGCACCTAGTTCACGAGGGCTGTGCGTGTATGAGAGAGAGAGAGAGAGAGTAAAATGGAGGCTTTATTATGGCAATTATGGTGACCAGACTGTATGTGTGTGAGAGATAATGTGCATGAAAGTGAGGTAGTATGTGTTAAAGAGTTTATGAGAGAGGGAGTGTGTGTGTGTGTGTGTGTGTGTGTGTGTGTGTGTGTGTGAGAGAGAGAGAGAGAGAGAGAGAGAGAGAGAGATGTGATCCAAATCTTGCATATTTCTTTCCAAACTTCCATCTTAGGCCCAATCCAAATTCTACCCCTTAGCCAGGGATAGGGAACTCCGGTCCTGGAGGGCCAATGTCCTGCAGAGTTTAGCTCCAACCCTAATTAAACACACCTGAACAAGGCAATTAGTGTTTTCTGGATTACTAGATAGATACAGTCAAGGTGAGTTTTTATGAGGGCTGAAGCTAGCACTATCTGCAGTGGCCCTCCAGGACCAGAGTTGCCTATCCCTGCCCTTAGCCCTTCCCCTTTCTCCTACCCCAGCTAACGCACGTTCACGTGAAGGGGTAGGGGTGTCTTGATTCTCTTTTGGTTGGAGGGGTAGGGGTAGGGGTAAGGGGAAGGGCCAGATAGCCCTTCAAACGAAGATTTTTCGGGACCACACTTCAAACGAAGGGGTATGAATTATCTCATCAACATGGCTGCTACAGCGAACAAAAGACACATAAATGTAAGCTTTTTTGGCATAAATAAAGATTATAATGAAGAATAATCATTTTATTTATGCTACATTCAATTGTGAGTTCATATTAACAATCATGTTACTCAAAGAAATGTTTGCAAAAAAATTGCTAATATTTGCTAAGGTCATATCATTACAGACTGCATGATAGTGGCACAGCATATGTCTGATCAGGGGCAATAACTGCCGTAGACATTGATGGGGACTAATCCCCCCAATAATTAGAAATCACTAAACCATAAGGGAAGGGGTATAAAATAGAATTGGGATTGGGCCATAATCTCCTTGTGCCGTTTTATCACTTGTACGGGCTCAGGGATGAGGCCTATTATATCCATGGGTTGGTACCAGATGACATCATCTCTCAGTGGCTAATAAAACTATTGATCCCAGCACCACTGAGACCTTTCTCCAGTTGACTTCTGCGGCATCTTAAAAATAGATAAAATGAAATTTCAACAAATATATATTTGAATAAAAACGTAAGCGTTGTACATTTCAATAAAAAAATATTCATATGTAGCCACTCATTCTATGAATTACACCTTGTAAGCATTAATGTCATTTCCACCCAAGATGGTAATGTGGTGGAAATGACGGTGGTGGAAATGACAATTCTACAGTATTTTGTAAAAAAATCCAAGCTAGTATTACAGATTAGCTATGAATTGGTAGCAAGCATTCCATGCATGCAAAATAAATATATTTGTGTTAAAAAAATCAATTTATTGACAGACTCATTTGATGTTCCGCCATGTTTGGAAATTACATACAATAAAAATATTTTCATTTCAAGCAATATTTACCTTGAATTTTCTTCTCCAAGTTGCTAAAGAAATTTAAAATCTCCTCCATGTCAGACATGTGCTGTGATGTCATTGTCAATATCCATAGAAACTACCCAAACAATCTTTCAAAAAAACTTTTTAAAAGGACATTACAGCATTGTGGTGGAAATGACGGCAATACTGTGGGACAACTACATTTTGTATATAAAATCACATTAATAGTTGGCTGAATATGGGTAGCATTATTCAATTTGGAATGTAATATGCAAAATGACAATGCAATATGTAAAATGGCAATGCATTTCTGTATTTACATTTACATTTTCCAATACATTTGTGCAACGTTTGGTGCAAAATGAAAATTAAATTACATAAGTTTAATTTGCCATTTCATACACCAGTTTTAATATGTAAAATAAATACTAATTTTAACGCTTTATAAGTTGCAAAATTAAAATTAAAATGTATTACAGATATGATTAGATATGTCTAACACGTTCAAGCAAAAACTGTGGCAAAATGATAATTTAAATGCTGTTTTTCTTAAATGCATTAACACTCACAGTCAAGACACTTACGATTGCATTTTCATTCAATGTCCCGCAATGAATGTAGCAAAATTCAATGTGCACATTGAAAATGCATTCCGAACCAATCACGTCTCCGCCTCCTTGCGCCATGTCAATCACTGCGTGAACAAGGCGGGGCTTACAGAAGGTCAAGAGACTCAAGTGAGAGAACACGGACAAGACAGTGGCCTGTGTACGTTTTGATCATTTCGGTTTATGGCTTCAATATGTCATTCGCACTTGTGGGCGGAGCTGAAACGCTGCTTTCATCTGATTGGTCGAATCGCTCCGCTTTCAGCTAGGTCTTTTTATTCTTTAAGGCAGAATAAGAGTCAGTGCGAGTGAAGCACTGTAATGTCTGAAACCACCGCTCACTGTTAATTAGCATACTATTTGAATCAGATATAGTAGCTGGGCACATAATTTGTGCTGCTGAGACCTGCAAGAGAACCCGCTAAATTACTGTGTGAATATTGTCCCACTGATAAATACAGTGCAAATAGTTCTGTCTCCTTGGATAACAGTGAAGTGGAAATAAATATAGTTAAATTTATGAAATAAAATGAAATAGGATTTTTTGGGAAGGTAAGTCTGGCCAGTTATACAAGCAACACGAGTCGGACGAGTCTGAAGATCTGAGCTGAATTGGGTGAAACATTTAAGTTCTAGTCTGTGTCATTAAGCCTACTCTCATAATAAATAATAATAATAATGTTAACTAGTTGCATCAGTCCAAAAATACGTCATGACGAGGAAAAAAACATATATAAGTCACACTGGACTATAAGTCGCATTTATTCAGGACCAAGAGAAAACATTACCGACTACAGCCGCGAGAGGGCGCTCTGAGGTAGGCTACAGGAGCACTGAGCAGCATAGAGCTAATTTTACTATTTTTATTTAGAAATTTAACTATATTATATTATTTACAATTATTTATTAATGTCACACACACACATAGTGCCTTATGACTTAAAACATGGAACTGTTCAGTCTATTATTGATTTTTATTTCCACTTCACTTTTATCCAAAGAGACAGAACTATTTGCACTGTATTTATCAGTGGGACAATATTCATACAATACTACAACCTAGAAATAATTTGCAGGTCTCAGCAGCACGAATTATGTGCCCAGCTATATCTGATTCAAATATTATGCTAATTAACAGTGAGCGGTGGTTTCAGACATTACAGTGCTTCACTCACACTGACTCTTATTTTGCCTGAAAGAATAAAAAGACCGAGCTGAAAGCAGAGCGAATCGACCAATAGGATGAAAGCAGCGTTTCAGCTCCGCCCACAAGTGCGAATGAAATATTGAAGCCATAAACCGAAATGATCAAAACGTACAAGGACCATTGTCTTGTCCATGTTCTCTCACTTGAATCATCTTCTTGAGATGTGAGTCTCTGACCTTCTGTAAGCCCCGCCTTGTTCACGCAGTGATTGACATGGCTGGAGGGGGCGGAGACGTGATCGGCTCGGAATGCATTTTCAATGTGCACATTGAATTTTGCTACATTCATTGAATGAAAATGCAATCGCAAGTGTCTTGACTGTGAGTGTTAATGCATTTAAGAAAAATAGCATTTAAATGATCATTTTGCCACAGTTTTTGCTTGAACATGTTAGACATATCTAATCATTTCTGTAATACATTTTCATTTTAATTTTGCAACTTATAAAGCGTTAAAATTAATATTCATTTTACATATTAAAACTGGTGTAGGAAATGGCAAACGAAAATTCTGTAATGTAATTTAATTTTCATTTTCATTTTGCACCAAACGTTGCACAAATGTATTGGAAAATGTAAATGAAAATACAGAAATGCATTGCCATTTTACATATTGCATTTTCATTTTGCATATTACACCCCAAATTGAATAATGCTACCCATATGCTTCCATAGTCTGACCTTAAAATCCTCAATTATGTTTTGATTATTTTACTAATACTTTATTCAATCATATAAAAAAAAATGGATGAATCATTTTTTTACACTTCTTTTTCATTATTGAAGATCAGAAGTCTGGATGTGGGACAAGCACAAAACAGCAATATTTGCATGTATAATGATGTTTAAAAAGGTGAAAAAATAATTACAGACTACTGGTAAAAAGTTCCTAAAGTACTTTCATTGTAAATTTAACTAGGCAAGTGTGAATTTTTCAAAATTAAATGTTTTTTATAAAATATGATCAAAGGACATGAAAGTGCCCATAGTCTAAGAATTGCCCTCAAACCGCTGTCCTAAAATAACTCGATTAGAAGCTGATCAGTCAAACGGGACTCGTTTTTATGTTATGTGTAATAAAGTAATGTTTACTTCAGATGTTATCTGCAGTGTTTACGGTCTTTTGGGACAGGATAAGCGATATATTTAAATTGTGTTGGTGGGTGTGTCTGCTGCGCACTGACAACACAGGTAACTGATCAAACACAAAAATGGCTTATTTCTTTATGAACAAAGTTATTCAGGAATTATTAAACGAACGTATTAGTATCAGAAATGGATTTTAATATATTACAATGAATTATACAATTATGAAGTTAACAAAACAAAGCAAATTAGCTTAAATAAATAAAATAAATAAAAAAAACTACAGAAAAAAATCCAATATGGTCCAAAAAGCTGACTGAGCATAAACTGCAAGTTTTAGATTTTTGGGGCTTTGAAGTTGGTGGTCGTCGGTTCATACCGGCAGATCGCCATCTCCCACTGCTCTCTCTTTTGGAAAAATTTCAGTAAGTATTTGAAACTATAATTAAGATATACCTTTGTAGTCGTAACTTAAAGTGATTTTTCAACAGTTTTTACTATAATCACAGGCTTTCGGAAATCAAATCTGTATTCTTGACTAGCAGTGTTGGTAGCTTAGTTGGTATCTACTAGCTAAAGTTTTTTTTTTTTTTTTTTCAGGCTCAATACTTCATACATACTTACTGTAGGGGAATTTACAGTTAAAACCCAAGGACCAGATATGTCGCAATGAAGACCAGGAGTCAGAGATGAGTTCAATTAATAATAATAATTTTACTTGAAGAAAATAGTTTGCAATTTCATCAGCAGAAGTCAGCTTCAACACTCTCGAAGGAGTTCGCAGGCCGCCCCCGTACAACTCATAATCAACCACAGTTATACCCTGACAGAGGATACTAATTGCGTCAATACATGAGTCAACAAAATTCTGATTGGAGAGTTTTATCTAGGTTTTGGAACCAAAGACGTATATCTGATATGCTGGACACTGGCAGTTGATCGTTTGTCCTGGGACTGTCTGAGCTTCTCCCTGTACAGAAAGATACTAACACAAATACATAGAGAACTTATCTAAAATTCAAGGCTTTCTAGCACTGGCAAGTGTCTTATCATTACGGTTGGATACACACACATAATATGTGGACATTACTCTTGAGGAAAACAAATACAGAATATCAGTATGAAGGATATTGCAACTCGGCATCCACTCCTTCATTACCAAGGGGAAAATTAAACATTGTAACACAGCTGAAGTGCCTCCAAAGAGGATTCGTTCCCTAACAAGTATTTTACATGTCTCAACTCTTTTCTGAGTATGGTAATTTTACAACACTCAACACATGCAGGTGGGGAGGGCAAGCAAGAAGTGAGCATATCTACACAGTATATGAGATATGAGACTCTGTAAAGACATCAGATCACCATACCACATGAGGGATATTTGTCAACAGGTTCCATTGAAATTTGAGAACTTGTCTTTGGATACAATTGGCTATCACCAATACTGCTATAAAAGCTTTACAGGGAAAATACACTCACCTAAAGGATTATTAGGAACACGATATTAACACTGTGTTTGACCCCATTTTCGCGTTCAAAACTGCCTTAATTATACGTGGCATTGATTCAACAAGGTGCTGAAAGCATTCTTTAGAAATGTTGGCCCATATTGATAGGATAGCATCTTGCAGTTGATGGAGATTTGTGGGATGCACATCCAGGGAACAAAGCTCCCGTTCCACCACATTCCAAAGATGCTCTATTGGGTTGAGATCTGGTGACTGTGGGGGCCATTTTAGTACAGTGAACTCATTGTCATGTTCAAGAAACCAATTTGAAATGATTCGAGCTTTGTGACATGGTGCATTATCCTGCTGGAAGTAGCCATCGGAGGATGGGTACATGGTGGTCATAAAGGGATGGACATGGTCAGAAACAATGCTCAAGTAGGCCGTGGCATTTAAACAATGCCCAATTAGCACTAAGGGACCTAAAAAGTGTGCCAAGAAAACATCCCCCCACACTATTACACCACCACCACCAGCCAGCCTAGTGGTAACAAGGCATGATGGATCCATGTTCTCATTCGGTTTACACCAAATTCTGACTCTACAATCTGAATGTCTCAACAGAAATCGAGACTCATCAGACCAGGCAACCTTTTTCCAGTCTTCAACGGTCCAATTTTGGTGAGCTCATGCAAATTGTAGTCTCTTTTTCCTATTTGTAGTGGAGATGAGTGGTACCCGGTGGGGTCTTCTGCTGTTGTAGCCCATCCGCCTCAAGGTTGTGCATGCTGTGGCTTCACAAATGCTTTGCTGCATACCTCGGTTGTAACGAGTGGTTATTTCAGTCAAAGTTGCTCTTCTATCAGCTTGAATCAGTTGGCCCATTTTCCTCTGACCTCTAGCATCAACATTGCATTTTCATCCACAGGACTGCCACATACAGGATGTTTTTCCCTTTTCACACCATTCTTTGTAAACCCTAGAAATGGTTGCCCATGAAAATCCAAGTAACTGAGCAGATTGTGAAATATTTAGACCGGCCTGTCTGGCACCAACAACCATGCCATGCTCAAAATTGCTTAAATCACCTTTCTTTCCTATTCAGACGTTCAGTTTGGAGTTCAGGAGATTGTCTTGACCAGGACCACACCCATAAATACATTGAAGCAACTGATTAGTTGATTAGATAATTGCATTAATGAGAAATTGAACAGGTGAACCTAATAATCCTTTAGGTGAGTGTAGATAGTTTACAAGTGTCAAAGGCTTCTACATCTGGTGAATCATTATCATTGAAAAGGGACTCTCTCCTCCATGTCAAATCACTGTTATTTCAATCTGAAGGAGCTCCAAGAAGATGTTCCTTCTTGTTTCACAATCAGTGTTTTCTGTGACAAAGCAAAATCCAAGTTCAAGGGCAAGACTGAAGAGCTTACAAAGTTTCAGAGTTGGAAACACAAGGAACCAGGCTAAAAAGTTAATGAACCAAGGGCACAGGAATTAAAGAAAGAGGCTCTTTATCGCAAGGTGCAGGGCAATGACCTATTTGTAATGGAAGCTAAGTATCATCCATCCAAGTTGCAGAAACAACTTAAACAGAGTACCAAACCCATGAGCGTGGAAGGGAGAGAGTAGAAAAGGCAGCAGACAACACTGACAGCCTGCAGGCCCAGAAGATAGCAGCACATAACAAGTCATATTGTGTGTTTCCAAAATTAAACTGCTGTTTGACAATTTTGAGCATGTGGTAGTTTATTGAAGTTGATTGTAAAGCCATTGCTGCTAGTCATTAGATTTTTAGCCTTGCATGTACCGTGTTGATCTAAATGCAAACTAGGATCTAGGTGTATTTATACACGGTGCAAGGTACGACGGGGAAACAACGTCGTGTTATCAACGCTGATTAACTTTTAAAAATCAACACCTCATTCAGCTTTCATCCCAGGTCTGCAGCACGACCCTAATTCACCCATAATGCAGGTAAGACGGTGAAACAGCGTTGCGATTTCAACGGTGAATCCACGTCGTGATTTCAACGTTGATCCAATTTGCAAAATCGAAAGGTAATTCAACGTTGATTCAACCATGGTACCTGATGTTGTTTCAACGTTGCCAGCTGGGTAGATTCAGTGATTCGACACATCTGAAAACACATGAGAGGATCCACACTGGAGAGAAACTTTGTGTTCACACTGTGACAAGAGATTCAGGGGACTAAAAACACATGAGAGGCTTGCGTGAATTTGTGACATCTACAGATAATGATATGTAAATGTGTTTTTTGCACTGAGGACGCACACACATATCTGTAAAATCATCTCACAGGCAAGCCATTATGATAATGCATCAGCTTCAAGCTTAAAATAACGATTTATCATGATGGATAACAAATGCCGCGTTTCCACCGAAATAACTGAAAATTACTTAAATTATCTGCCTGGATGCCTAATCATTATTATAAAAACATAGCTTGTTTTATCTACTGTTTAATTAATAAAAAAAAAATAGCAATCATATGTAAGATGAAAAAGGATTAACTCTGTGCATTAATATAATTTTGGATTTTACATTTCTTCAAGCATTAAATAAAAATATCTTTATCATAAAGTTATTGCTTTGAATTAGGTCACACAGCTTCTTGTAAAATTGGAGGGGATCAAGCAAAATCCTCTTTATTCTCTTCATCACAGAATCTGATGTTAGACACTGCAAAAATAGCAATTTTGTAATTCACATTACCTTTCATTCAACTGTTTGAGTTCCTGGTGGACACATAACACAAGGCTGTAGTTTAGACACGGTAAACCTGTTTAATATTTTGGATTTTGTTAATTCTTTCATAAGGTTACATCTTATCATTATCATGTGTTTTCATTTATCTTAATTTCCATTTTCCATTGGAAAATTTCCATTTTCAATCAAATATCTGACTAATACTCTCTACTTCCTGTTGGCCTTCTGTAGCTAATCATAGCTCCATGTAGCTGTTTTTAGTTTATATTTTTTCTCTATAATCTTTCTTACTATCACTGTCTGTTTGTTTGTTTTTTTAATTGTAAAATATAACTTAATTCACACCATATTTCTGATATTACCGATCAATCTTATCAGATTAACTTTGATCGTTCACTCTTCCGTGACTGCAGCACACCTGCAAAGCGTTAGCACTCGTTAGCTTGTCATTAGCGTTTTCTTTTCTTTTCTCCTCTCCTCTCCTCTCTCACGCTGCAGTTTTCCACAAGTTCATCAAACAACCGCAGTAAGAATATTTCATCAAGCACGGTGAGTAATGGCTTCTCCTACAATTGTTATTTGCACCTCTTGCCACATGTACAGTTTATCTATCTCTGTCGCTGATGAGGGATTCACATAATGAGATCTACTCCACTTAATGCTTTGTTAATTGAAATGGGGGAGACTACATTAGAGCTCAGACGGAATAAATTGTTTCTGTTTTATTGGACAAAGCTACGAAGTCATAATTGTTCTAACCCGGCTAGGATTTTATTAGAGGAACACTGGGAACTCCAGAAAAGGGATGGAAATAAAAAAGAGTGTGGGAAGATGTCAATAGGTAAGGAAGCTCAGGATATAGGAGTGAATGATATCATGATCGCGCCAGTAATTATTTGGCCTCCAGTACCTCCATGGTTACTGCCAGTCCCTAAAGTGGACCTAAGTATTTTAGATCAAATAAAGAAATATGAAGGTAATCCTGTGGATATGGTTTATAATCATTTAAAGAAAATCTGGCCCGAGTATGTGCAGATATTTACGGATGGTTCAATGAAGTTAAGAAGTAGGAAAACCGCAATAGGAGTAAGTATTCCTCAGCTGAAGTTAATGAATGGAAAGCGGTTAACAGATAGTATGTCAGCCATTACTGCAGAGCTGGTGGCTATTTTATTGGCCTTGGAGTGGGTGGAGGAAAATGGACCAGGGAAAAGAATAATTTGTTCAGACTCAAGTGCTGCTTTAATGGCATTAAAGGGAAGGAAAAGTGAAGCCAGGGCAGATTTAGTTGTAGAAGTCTTAGTAACACTTAATAGAGTTAATAAAATGGGGAGTACAGTTGGATTTATTTGGGTACCTGCTCACATTGGTGTTCAGGGAAATGAAGAGGCAGATGAAATGGCAAGAAGTGCAGTAAATAAAAGTGAAGTAGAGTTGGAGGTTATGTTCGGTAGGGTAGAATGTAAAAGTATTATCCAAGAAAGAACATTGAAATTATGGCAAAAAGAATGGAATGAGGGACATAAAGGCAGACATTATTATTCTGTTCAGCCAACAGTAGGACGTAACCTAAATACAACATTAGAAAGGAAAGAGAGTGTCATTCTAACTAGATTAAGGTTGGGCCATTGTGCACTAAACTTTGGGTTAGCAAAGGTTGGAAAACATCTAGATGGCAGATGTAGATGTGGACAAGAAGAAACGGTGAATCATGTAATAATGGAGTGTTCCAACCATCATACAGCAAGATGTCACATGATTTCAGAGTTATTAGAATGTGGAGTCTCTAATATATCTGTTCAGACTATTCTTAACCCAAAGGACTATGAGTCTACAAAGATTTTTATGAAGTTTTTGCACAAGACTGGACTTTACGCAAGGATTTAAAGAATAAACCGAGGCCTCAAATGACCTGAGGAGGGCAGTAATACGCCGGTGATGCGTCTATGCTGCCGCAAATTCAAAAGAAGAAGAAGAAGAAGAAGAGGGATTCACATGTGATAAATGCAGGGAAACAGTTAGGCTGACAGAGAAGATTTCAGAATTAGAGACACGCATCCAAACTTTAATTGAGGACAGTAAGAATGTTAGGGCTCTAGATATGGCTTTGGATGCGTCTAGCTCAGGGATTCCTGTACATTGTCCGGTTCCAGCAGAGCCCCTGCAGCAGGGCAACTGGGTGACGGTGAGGCAGCATAGTCGTGGGTCAAAACACCGCTCTTCTGTTCCGATCAAAACATTAAACAGGTTCTCCCCACTCAGTGATGCACCCACTGAGAAACCTGATGAAAGTGCTCTAGTTATTGGCGATTCTATTGTATGGAACGTGAATATAGAGACACCAGCCACCATAGTCAAATGTTTACCGGGAGCCAGAGCGCCTGACATCTTGGCAAATTTAAAAGTGCTGGCTAATGCTAAACGTAAATACAGTAAGATTGTTATTCATGCCGGCGCTAATGATGTTCGACTTCGCCAGTCGGAGATCACTAAAAATAACTTTAAAGAGGTGTGTGAACTTGCAAGCATGATGTCAGACACTGTAATATGCTCTGGTCCCCTCCCTGCTTACCGTGGTGATGAGATGCATAGCAGATTGTCATCACTCAATGGCTGGATGTCTAAGTGGTGCCCACAGAATAACATAGGTTATATAGACAATTGGACGAGCTTTTGGGGCAGACCTGACCTGTTTAAAAGAGATGGTCTTCATCCCTCCTGGGGTGGCGCCACTCTTCTGTCTAGAAATATGGCAAATAGTCTTAGTGTTTATACTTGACTAACTGGGGCCCAGGTCAGGAAGCAGACAGACTGGCTAAACCGACCGTCTGCTAGCTGCCTCCCGTCACAGAGGTCAGATAATTCTCAGCACATAGAGACTCTTTCACCTAGATATCACACTATAGAGACTGTGTCTGTTCCACGAACTAGAAAATACAAAAAACGTCCAAACCAAGTTAAGGTTAACAATTTAATTGAGGTTCAACAAATAAAAAACAAATGCAATATGGATAAACAAATGATAAAGATTGGCTTATTGAATATCAGATCCATTTCTACGAAAACACTTTTTGTAAATAATATGATAACTGATCATAATATAGATGTGCTCTGCTTGACAGAAACCTGGCTAAAACCTGATGATTACATTATTTTAAATGAGTCCACCTCCGAAGATTATTGTTATAAACACGAGCCGCGTCTAAAAGGCAAAGGGGGAGGTGTTGCTTCAATTTATAATAACGTTTTCAGGATTTCTCAGAGTGCAGGCTTCAAGTATAACTCGTTTGAAGTAATGGTGCTTCATATAACATTATCCAGAGAAACCAATGTTAATGATAAATCCCCTGTTATGTTTGTGCTGGCTACTGTATACAGGCCACCAGGGCACCATACAGACTTTATTAAAGAGTTTGGTGATTTTACATCCGAGTTAGTTCTGGCTGCAGATAAAGTCTTAATAGTTGGTGATTTTAATATCCATGTCGATAATGAAAAAGATGTATTGGGATCAGCATTTATAGACATTCTGAACTCTATTGGTGTTAGACAACACGTTTCAGGACCTACTCATTGTCGAAATCATACTCTAGATTTAATACTGTCACATGGAATTGATGTTGATAGTGTTGAAATTATTCAGCCAAGTGATGATATCTCAGATCATTATTTAGTTCTGTGTAAACTTCATATAGCCAAAATTGTAAATTCTACTTCTTGTTACAACTATCGAAGAACCATCACTTCTACCACAAAAGACAGCTTTTTAAGTTATCTTCCTGATGTATCCGAATTCCTTAGCATATCCAAAACCTCAGAACAACTTGATGATGTAACAGAAACTATGGACTCTCTCTTTTCTAGCACTTTAAATACAGTTGCTCCTTTACGCTTAAGAAAGGTTAAGGAAAACAGTTTGACACCATGGTATAATGAGCATACTCGCACCCTAAAGAGAGCAGCCCGAAAAATGGAGCGCAGCTGGAGGAAAACAAAACTAGAGGTATTTCGTATTGCTTGGCGGGAAAGTAGCATATCCTACCGAAAAGCATTAAAAACTGCTAGATCTGATTACTTTTCTTCTCTTTTAGAAGAAAACAAACATAACCCCAGGTATTTATTCAATACAGTGGCTAAATTAACGAAAAATAAAGCCTCAACAAGTGTTGACATTTCCCAACACCACAGCAGTAATGACTTTATGAACTACTTTACTTCTAAAATCGATACTATTAGAGATAAAATTGCAACCATTCAGCCGTCAGCTACAGTTTCGCATCAGACAGTGCACTATAGACCCCCTGAGGAACAGTTCCACTCATTCTCTACTATAGGAGAGGAAGAATTGTATAAACTTGTTAAATCATCTAAACTTACAACATGTATGTTAGACCCTATACCATCTAAGCTCTTAAAAGAGGTGCTTCCAGAAGTCATAGGTCCTCTTCTGACTATTATTAATTCCTCATTGTTATTAGGACATGTCCCCAAAACCTTCAAACTGGCTGTTATTAAGCCTCTCATAAAAAAGCCACAACTTGACCCCAGAGAACTAGTTAATTATAGACCAATCTCGAATCTCCCTTTTCTGTCCAAGATACTAGAAAAGGTGGTATCCTCACAATTATATTCCTTCTTAGAGAAAAATGGTATATGTGAGGATTTCCAGTCAGGATTTAGACCGTATCATAGTACTGAAACTGCTCTCCTTAGAGTTACAAATGATCTGCTCTTATCATCTGATCGTGGGTGTATCTCTCTATTAGTTTTATTGGATCTTAGTGCTGCGTTTGACACAATTGACCACAACATTCTTTTGCATAGACTTGAACACTTTGTTGGCATCAGTGGAAGTGCATTAGCATGGTTTAAATCGTACTTATATGACCGCCATCAGTTCGTAGCAGTGAATGAAGATGTATCATATCGATCACAAGTGCAGTATGGAGTACCTCAAGGCTCAGTTCTAGGGCCGCTACTCTTCACGCTTTATATGTTACCCTTGGGAGATATCATCAGGAAACATGGTGTTAGCTTTCACTGTTATGCTGATGATACGCAGCTCTATATTTCCTCGCAGCCCGGTGAAACACACCAATTTGAAAAACTAATGGAATGCATAGTCGATATAAAAAATTGGATGGCGAGTAATTTCTTACTGCTAAATTCAGAAAAAACAGAGGTGTTAATCATAGGGCCTAAAAACTCTACTTGTAATAACCTAGAACACTGTCTAAGACTTGATGGTTGCTCTGTCAATTCTTCGTCATCAGTTAGGAACCTAGGTGTGCTACTTGATCGCAATCTTTCCTTAGAAAGCCACGTTTCTAGCATTTGTAAAACTGCATTTTTCCATCTCAAAAATATATCTAAATTACGGCCTATGCTCTCAATGTCAAATGCAGAAATGTTAATCCATGCATTTATGACTTCAAGGTTAGACTACTGTAATGCTTTATTGGGTGGTTGTTCTGCACGCTTGGTAAACAAACTACAGCTAGTCCAAAATGCAGCAGCAAGAGTTCTTACTAGAACCAGGAAGTATGACCATATTAGCCCGGTCCTGTCCACACTGCACTGGCTCCCTATCAAATATCGTATAGATTTTAAAATATTGCTTATTACTTATAAAGCCCTGAATGGTTTAGCACCTCAGTATTTGAATGAGCTCCTTTTACATTATACTCCTCTACGTCCGCTACGTTCTCAAAACTCAGGCAATTTGATAATACCTAGAATATCAAAATCAACTGCGGGCGGCAGATCCTTTTCCTATTTGGCGCCTAAACTCTGGAATAACCTACCTAACATTGTTCGGGAGGCAGACACACTCTTGCAGTTTAAATCTAGATTAAAGACCCATCTCTTTAACCTGGCATACACATAACATACTAATATGCTTTTAATATCCAAATCCGTTAAAGGATTTTTAGGCTGCATTAATTAGGTAAACTGGAACCGGAACACTTCACATAACACCGTACTTTCTACATCATTAGAAGAATGGCATCTACGCTAATATTTGTCTGTTTCTCTCTTGTTCCGAGGTCACCGTGGCCACCAGATCCAGTCTGTGTCCAGATCAGAGGGTCACTGCAGTCACCCGGATCCAGTACGTATCCAGACCAGATGGTGGATCAGCACCTAGAAAGGACCTCTACTGCCCTGAAAGACAGCGGAGACCAGGACAACTAGAGCCCCAGATACAGATCCCCTGTAAAGACCTTGTCTCAGAGGAGCACCAGGACAAGACCACAGGAAACAGATGATTCTTCTGCACAATCTGACTTTGCTGCAGCCTGGAATTGAACTACTGGTTTCGTCTGGTCAGAGGAGAACTGGCCCCCCAACTGAGCCTGGTTTCTCCCAAGGTTTTTTTCTCCATTCTGTCACCGATGGAGTTTCGGTTCCTTGCCGCTGTCGCCTCTGGCTTGCTTAGTTGGGGTCACTTCATCTACAGCGATATCGTTGACTTGATTGCAAATTAAAACAGACACTATTTCAACTGAACAGAGATGACATCAATGAATTCAATGATGAACTGCCTTTAACTATCATTTTGCATTATTGAGACACTGTTTTCCAAATGAATGTTGTTCAGTGCTTTGGCGCAATGTATTTTGTTTAAAGCACTATATAAATAAAGGTGATTGATTGATTGACTAATAAAATCAATTGTTTTTCTCCTCTAATCCTCACAACATAAAGAATGTTGATGCTTATCAAATATGAGTCTATCATTTTAAGTTATTTTTAATGTATGTGTGCAGATCGGCTTTAAAAAAAAAAAACTGCACACCTTTAGACACATTAAGTAATATCCATCATATTATTTCCCTCTCACTTAAAGGGCTCTTCAAAGGGAGTAGGGCATAGGAATCCTCACTTACGTTTAGCGTTTGCCCCAAATGGCAACGTCCTGTGTTTGCTGCATCTGTTCACTCTCCAGTCCAGCGGGTGGCACTAAACACATTTGTTAATTTGCCAAACACCATTAAACCTCAGAGGAGGAAGTTTCGTTTCACCGCGCTCTCTGTTGTTGTTAGGACGGGATGCTGCCTTAATACAAACAGTTAGAAATTTTTATTTTAAGAGAAAAATACAGTTTATGAGTCACGTCAGTTAAAAGGCCTACCTGTAATATTCTCATCCTCACAGTCATTAATAAGATCTGAAGCAGTGAAGAGAACACAACGAACCAGAAGAGTGGAGATTAAAAAACGAGGAACCAGAAACCTGGAGAATAAAACAAAAGGAACCAGAAACCGTGAGAATAACACACGAGGAACCAGAAAACTGCAAAAGTAAACACGAGGAACCAGAAACCAGGCGATAAAACATGAGGAACCAGAAACCTATAAAGTAAAACTTGAGGAACCAGAAACCTGGAGAATAAAACACAAGGAACCAGAAAACTGCAAAAGTAAACACAAGGAACCAGAAACCTGGAGAATAAAACGCGTGGAACCAGAAACCTATAGAATAAGTGATACATTGATCATAATTAATTAATTTATCAGGACTCAAAATTAGTCACACAGAAATAAATGTATTTCTATTTAATTTATTTATTTTTAATACCTTATGAAAATAGCCTGCTTATTCAGTCAAGTCTGTTTCTGTTTATTTGTAGTCACATACGTCACATTTAGGATAAATAATAATATCTCTATTTTTATAAAACCTTCCGAACAAAAACCATTATTATATTTTATGATAGGCTACGTGGAGCTAAACTCTCGAGACGAGACTTATGACAGATAATATAAGTTACTAAATAAATACACGATTGTGATAGAAAATAAGAAGCTGACTTCTGATTTCTTTAAGTGGTCATATTTAACATGTTTACTATGGTAATGTTAATGCCTTTTGCATCGCTTATAAATATTTCTGCCTTCAAAAACCGAGGGTGCGGTTTACCAAATCTGAGCGCACATATTAAAAATTTGTGGGCACAGTTTGTTAATCCGTGGGCGCGATTTATTAAACAGAGGGAACAGTTTATGAATTTGTGAGTATGGTTTATAAACTTAGGGGACGGATTGCAAAACAGTCGCCACGGATTTATTTTTTTTCTCCTACAGGTGACGTCCCGGGCTCCGTACTTCTCATATTCTTTATCCTGGCTGAAGCACTTTTGTTTCAATCTATAACAATAATTAGCCTATGTTATAATTATTGTTGATATTTTGTTGGCCGAATTAGGCAAGGCAAGGCAAGTTTATTTATATAGCACATTTCGTACACAATGATAATTCAAAGTGCTTTACATAAAAGAAGAAACAAAATAACAAGAATAAAACAAGCAATTTTAAGCTAAACAGATGAGTTTTAAGTCTAGATGTGACTAGTGTTTTAGCACATCTGATCTCTTCTGGAAGCCGATTCCAACTGCGGGCGGCATAGTAACTAAAGGCGGACTCCCCTTGTTTTGTGTGAACACTTGGTATTTCTAACTGACTTGATCCAAGTGATCTGAGTGCTCTGTTAGGTTTATATTCAGTGAACATATCTGAAATATATGTTGGTCCTAGGTCATTTAGTGACTTATATATGAGTAAAAGTACTTTAAGATCAATCCTAAATGTAACTGGAAGCTGTCTAATGGTCTTTTTGGGAAGGTTGGTGAGGAGCCCATTACAATAGTCCACCCTGCTGGTGATGAAGGCATGAACAAGTTTCTCCAAGTCTTGGCTGCAAACAAAACCTATAATTCTTGCAATGTTTTTTAAATGATAGTATGCTGATTTAGTTACTGCTTTGACTTGACTACTGATACTAAGGTCTGTCTCCAGAATCACACCAAGATTCCTGACTTGATTTTTAGTTGTTTGACCTCTAGAGTCAAGGTATGCATTCACCTTGAAAACTTCATCTTCGTTTCCAAATGCAATGACTTCAGTTTTTTCCTTGTTTAACTGAAGAAAGTTCTGGCACATCCAACTATTAATTTCATCAGGAGGGGCTTAACAACTGCAGTTTTTAAGGAGTTTGGAAATGTCCCAGAGGGAAGAGAGAGGATGTGCTAATCGCCTTCCTGATATTGATGATCTTCTCAGAAAAGAAGGAAGCAAAATCGTTGCGTTTGCTGTCTGTGAGCATTTCACTGGGAATCTGACTTGGGGGATTTGTCAGTCTCTCAACAGTGGCAAAAAGAGTATGAGTGTTGTTTAAGTTACTGTTTATAAGGTTTGAGAAGAAATTATGTCTAGCTGTGGCTAGTTTCACATTAAAAGCATGAAGGATGTCTTTATAGATGTTATAGTGAATTTCAAGTTTTGTATTCCACCACATCCGCTCGGCTTTTCTGCATTGTCTTTTCATAGTCTGAACTGCTGTTGATCCTGAAGGAATCAAGGAGAATATCAACAGAGTCTGCAGAAATGTTTGGTGTTGAAGATATAGCCTCCATAAATAGTACACTTTTGTACTCATTTATGCATCTCCTTCTGACAGACACCGATCTAGATTCAGTTGTAGCAGAGATCAAAATATCAAAGAAAATACAGAAGTGATCAGATAGTGCTACATCCTTAATAACAATGGATGAAATGTTTACACCCCTACTGATGATTAAATCTAGTGTGTCCATCTTTGTGTGTGGGTCCATGCACATGTTGAATCACGTCCAAAGTGTTTAGAACTGTTATCTTTTCTTTTGTAGTTTTGTTTTCTGCATTGTCTGTGAATTTTAAAATCCCCTGCAATAGCAAAACAGTCAAACTCTGAGAAAATCATTGATAACATTTCTGTGAACTCTTCAACAAAGGCTAGAGAGTATTTTGGAGGCCTGTAAATAATGATAAACAGAATGCATGGAGCACCTTTCAGCACAATCCCTAGATATTCAGAAGACAAGTACTGACCAAATGATACTTGCTTGCACTGATAGCCATCTTTAAATAGAGCAGCTACACCTCCACCTTTCCTAACAGTCCTGCAGACACTCATGAAAGTAAAGTTAGGAGGAGCTGCTTCATTGAGGACTGTTGCTCTGCAGCTGTCTTCTAGCCAAGTTTCGTTTAGAAACATATCATCCAAATTGTTTGTGGTTATAAAGTCATTGATTAGAAATGATTTATTTTTTAGTGAGCGAATGTTTAAAAGTGCTAGCTTGATGACAGTGCTTTGTGTCTTTACATCAATCTTAGTTTGATGCATAATAGGCCACAGATAAGATGAGTTTGCCCTTAGACTTTCTATCATGTGATAAAACTGAAATAGAGAAAACTACAGGCACACTGGGTTCCCGCTTGTTCTGTAGACAGTTGTAAATGTTGCTGTTATTATAACGGGGACCCGACACATATCACTGAGAGCTGCTATCAGTTGTTTTTGGTTCGCCTTCAGCATATAGAGAGTTTGGGCCCTAGCGTTGTGGCAGTGGTCCGAGAGCGCTCACAGGAACAGGGCCTACAGGCTTTGGTGGTTGGGGGGCTCGCCGTTTTTTTGTTGATATCTGCGGGCTTGCAGCAAATGAGTGAGAGTTTAGTCCCAGCATACACTAATTCCTCCATTTTCTGTGAAAAGCACAGAAGTGGAGATGCTGGAGAGATTGATAATGTGTCCGGTGAGCGGGGCTGTGTCTCTGGTGATTGTGATATGTTGTCCTGGCTTCCCTGGCTGTTTTCCAGAAAGCCGTTCTTGGGTGCTGAGTCTTGTAGCTGTTTTGATACATCACAGTCTGTGTGTGAGGAGCTCTGTGGGCAGGGCACAGCCGGGATAGTGTCTTTCAGCAGTGCTTGTTTTGGCTGCATGGAGTTATCAGTGTCTTTGGCGGGGGGGGGGGGGGGGGGGGGTGGTTTAGCAACCCTGCAGCGGGGGACAGCTTCAGGAGATGCGCGGTGAGTGAGTGGGTTAAGTGCAAATAAGGAACACCTGTCTCTGCTTGCAGTTATTGGCGTGGAGAATATAAAACACCAGGAGAAACAGGAGCGGGGGAGAGAGAGAAGGACTGCTGGCTGCTACACTCCTGGACCACGGAATTTATGTTGTCAGTTATTATTTTCCGTGCCCTTTTGTTTTGTTATTATTTTTGTTGAAATAAAAGCAGTTAGTAGTAACAGCCGACCCTGCCGTCTTCCTTCCTACACAACGAACATTGTTATAGTGTCCTTGTAGGATATGTCAACCACATGATGACTCAGACCCAGTGTATGTGCGCTGAATGGATTGACACAACCTGCTGAAGGATGACAGAGGGAAAAGTAGATATTGTCCTCAAAAACTCTAACACCAAGTCTATTTGGGTGGAGGCCACCTGTTTAAGCAATTGTCTATGGCCCCAGAAAAGATTGAAGTTGTCGATGAAATTCACTCCTTTTATATTTCAAGATCTTTGTAGCCATGTGTTCAGCCCAAGCAACCGTGAAAAGATTTTTTCCCCTTGCTGGGAGTGGTCCAATGATGAACGACTGAACTTTGAGTCTTCGAAGTGTTTCAGAGAGTCCACTGAATTCCTTCTTATGGAGTTCTGACTGCTCTTTCCGAAAATAATTCTTTCCCACGTGGATGATGATTCGATTTGCAGTCTTTTGCTTCATCAGAATATTCTGAAGTTCCTTGTTCACATCAGAGACCGTTGCTTGAGGAAGGCAGCATGTTGTTGTAGTCCTGCTACTGATGTTTCTGATAATAGAGTCACCCACTATCAGAGTCCTGGGCTCGGCTGCACTCTGAGCTGAATGCCGCTGTCTGCTAGTCCTTGAGTGCCTGTTAGTAGCGGTGTTAGCTGCTGGATGATCCGAACCATGTTTAATCACATTTGGGGATTCCTCACCCACATTCATTAAGGCTTCAAATCTGTTCTCAAGATGTACAGTATTTATAAGCCTTGTCATAGTCGTATCTGGGCTAGAGGAAGCTACGACAGCAATACGAGAAACTTGTGACAATCTGGGGTCTCGTGTTCCTTTGTGTCTCAATTAGTGTGGCGATCAGTTTCGGCTTGTTCCTCTACACTTGGTATAAACTGTTGAGATTCAGAAGATTCATGGGACTCACCGGCTTTATGCTGAGAGGGTCCATGATGATGGTCTGTTGAGTGTTCTGCCTGTTTTGGAAGTCCAACAAGTAACTTTGTTTCAAGAATCACAATCCTTTGTAGAATTTGCAGCAGTTCTTGCAACAAGTAGATCCAACAGAAGGCATTTTCTCTCTCTTCTGTTTGTATGCAGGCAGTTGTTATCCCGTCTCCGGAATGTAAGCTGCTGGCAGTGGGAGGCAAAGTTTTCTTTTTGTAGTATTATTCCAGTCCCAGAGTTTTTAGTTTTAGCGTTTGTGCCAAGAATCTGTTGTTTGAGAACTGTGCTGATCTGCTGAAGTAAAAATCTTAGAAGAATCTGAGAAAAGTACAGAAATAAGAAGCAAAGCGCAGAGCCGTAAACTAGAACATCCAAACGGTAGCAAATTCGGAAGCAAAAAAAGAGAAAAGAATTAACAAATATATTGTGAAATAAATTTTGTCTGTTTCCTCCAGCCCTATTTCAGAAGGCTGTTTCTCAAATGTTAGCCTGCATCCTTATTTTGCAATATTAACAGTTATAAATTTGGCCATTATTCTTAGTTAAGCCTGAATTGTTGTAATATGCTTATGACTCACGAATGTAATGCTCAGTTACCAAAAAAAAAAACAGACTTGATGACGTATGCAGTCTGCAAATGCAATCTCCGGAGGATGCAGCCTTCCATTTAAGAAACGGTCTTGGTCTATTCCAGAAATGAATAGGCTTATTTTCTTGGAGAAATACTAGAATTACTTCAGGATTAACATTAGATTAACCTTGTGTTTCCAGTCTTTATTTATCAAAATCACTGGCACCCTTGGTAGATATGAACAAATAAGTCTGTGAAAATACACTGTGCACAATTATTAGGCAAGTGATTATTTTGACTATATCATCATTTTACCCAATTTCCAAGTCCAAGCTGTATAAACTTGAATGCTTATTGGATTTAATGCATATCAGATGATGTGTATTTGTGTAATGAGGGAGGGTGTGGCCTAAGGAGATCAACATCCTATATCAAGCAGTTTCGATTTCGCTCGGCTTCCCTTATAATGTCACAAAATTAATGGTCAAATATGTACTATTGTATTAACATTTTATTTACTAAAAATGCATTTTTTTTCAGCACTTCGAAACTAGACGGTCATTGGATATACGATGCGATTATGTCCCGCCCACGGACGCTCAGCGTCTCTGGGGGTGAATGGGGAGTGGGCTGGCCCGGACTCCAAGCTTCTGCGTGATGATTGGAGGGTCTGTCGAAAGACTGCATCTCCTTTTGACTGACAGCGATTCCATTCTATAAGGAATCACTGAAGCTATTCGCGCTCAGTCCCATCGCGGATTTCTCAAGTTCAGTCGAAATAAAAACTGCTGCAACCTATTTCTTTGATATTTGCTGGGCGAAATTGCTTGATTTTCATCATACATTTCACACAATTATACACCACATTCCTTGTTTCAGTTTTACAGAGTTTAATATTTTTTTTTAGATCGTTCATTCATTCATTCATTCATATAACGTTAGTAGGCTAGGCTAGCGTCGTGGGTGAAACTGCGCACGATGGCAGACGGTGCTAATATTGTCGACCTGATTTTGGAGAAGCCATTTGAAAGTGTTCCTTACGAGGAAAAACTTAGAATTAAACAGCAGGGCAGATCAACACCTAAGATTGATTTAGTCCAAAAGATAGGGAAAAATAACAGGTCTTTTCAGCTCTCCTGGTATGACAAAGTTAGCTGGTTGACTGGAAGTGCTGTTACAAATAAAATGTACTGCTGGCCATGCCTCTTGATGAAACCATCTCACAGATGTGTTGTTTGGTCAAAGGTGGGGTTTGGAGATCTGTCTAACTTTGACAGGGCATATAAAAGACATGAAAAGAGCAATGAACATGTGAGTGCATGTGCAAGATTAAGTTGCATGGGCAGGATCAGGGTTGAGCATGCAATAAATGAAGGTGCTCGCATTCAAGTGGCTAAACATAATGAAATAGTCAAACAAAACAGGGCCTTCCTAAACCGCCTTATTGATGTGACATCCTTGCTTGGCCGGCAGGAGCTGTCATTTAGGGGACATGATTAGAGTAGTGAATCATCCAACAAGGGGATTTACAGGGAGTTCACAGAAACATTAGCTAAATATGACTCTGTCCTGACCACACAATTCGAGTCCTCAACTGTGTTTTCTGGTATGTCCCATACTATTCAAAATGATTTGATCTCTGCTCTTGCAGCCACCATTTCTGATCAGATCAGAGATGAAATTCAGGATGCTCCCTTTTTTGGATGGCAGGTGGATGAAACAACTGATATATCCTGCCGTGCCCAACTCTCTGTCATTGTTCGCTATGTGGATAGTGCAGGTAAAATTCAGGAGCACTTTATTGGATTTTTTGATGTTTCAGGGGGGCGAGATGCCCAGTCCGTTTTTGAAATATTAAATGAGAACATGCAGGGCTACAATTTTAAGGACAAGCTTGTGGCACAGACCTATAATGGGGCTGCTGTCATGGCTTCAGATCTCAATGGTCTGCAGGCCAAAGTGAAAGCAATAGCCCCCAGTGCAATGTTTGTGCATTGCTATGCACACCGACTGAATCTGGTGCTGTCACAGGGGGCTAAATGTTTGCCTGAGTGCAGAATTTTTTTTGCATCACTCTCTGGATTTGCCACATTTTTTTCAAAATCCACAAAGAGGACATCTTTTCTGGAGTCTGCAGGCTGTTCAAGGTTGCCCAGAAATGCTCCTACTCGATGGAATTTCACATCACGGATAGTGAGCACTGTGGCAAACAATTATGATGGCCTCCTGCAGACATTTGAGAACATCATTGCAGATACAACAATGGATGATGATACACTGGATTGTGGATTTTGAGTTTGTGTTCATGTTGTACACATATGAACAAATCTTCTCTGAGACTGATGTGGTCTTTGATATTGTCCAGCAGAGGGAGATGGATGTTTCTACTGCAAGAACAGAATTGAATCTCTTCTTGCATTTGTCAAAGAAGAGAAGAGAAGAGAAGAGGTCAGAGGGGGCTTCCTAAGCCATTTATGCCAAAACAGCAGATCTCACATCAGACCCACGAGATGAGCCCATGAGAAAGCGCCGTCTGACCCAATTGCAGGATCCCCAAGTGCGATACAGAAATCTGTACATGGCCATCCTTGATAACATCTTGGAGCAGATTCCTCGACGTTTTTCAAATTTGGAAAGCATGCTCTTCTTAGAATTAGTCAATCCAGGGAAATTTGATGACATGAGACAGGTATTTCCAGAGGAGGCCTTCCAAAGTGTCCTGAAAAGTTATGGCCATCACTTTGATTCAGGAAGACTGAGGTCAGAACTTCGAGTCCTGTATTCAGATCAGGACTTGCAGGGTAACAGGGGAAAGCTGTGTGAGGTACTTGGTGTTCCTTAAAGACATGAAGTTGGACAGTGCAATGCCTCAGCTTTACAAACTGTTCTCATTAGTGGCAACAATTGGAGCTACATCTGCAGGTGTAGAAAGGAGCTTCTCCTGTTTAAAGCGACTCAAGTCCTACACCCGAAACACAATGGGCCAAGGCCGTTTAAGCAGCCTAGCTCTGCTGGCCATTGAGAGGACACTGGTCAAGTCACTTGAAAAGACTCCTAGTTGGTACGACAGGGTCACAGACCATTTTCTTGAAAATGAACGTAGGGCAGAATTTACTTTTAAATAAATAGACAATTTTATGATGTAGGCCGAAAATGACCTTCCCCTCTCTGACAGACCAGTAGCCGCCACTGATATCAAGGTGTGCATAATTATTAGGCAGATTCTTCTCCTCAGAAAAAATGGGCCAAAAAAAAAAGATTTAACTGACTCTGAAAAGTCAAAAATTGTAAAAAGTTTTTCACTGGGATGCAGCACTTTTTAAATATCCAAGATATTGGGGCGTCATCACAGAAACATCAAATGTTTTGTAAACAAATAGTCAACAAGGTTGCAAGAAACGTGTCGAGAAGAAACGACGCAAATGAACCGCCAAAGATTTGAGAAGAATCAAACATGAAGCTACCAGGAACCCATTATCCTCCAGTGCTGCCATATTCCACAACTGCAACCAACCGGGAGTGTCAAGAAATACAAGGTGTTTAGTTCTCAGAGACATGGCCATGATGAGAAAGTCTGAAACCCTACCACCTCTGAACAAGACACATAAGTTGAATCGTCAAGAATGGGCCAAGAAATATCTGTAGACCGCTTTTTCAAAGGTTTTGTGGACCAATAAGATGAGAGTGACTCTTGATGGACCAGATGGATGGGCCCGTGGTTGGATCAGTAACGGACACATAGCTCCGCTTCGACTCAGACACCAGCAAGGTGGAGGTGGGGTACTGGTATGGGCAGGTATTATTAAAGATGAGCTAGTTCAACCTTTTCAGGTTGAAAATGGACTCAAAATCAACTCTCAGACCTACTGCCAATTTTTAGAAGACACTTTCTTCAAGCAGTGGTACAGGAAAAAGTCTGCATCTTTCAAGAAGACTTTGATTTTTATGCAAGACAACACTCCGTCACATGCATCAAAGTACTCCACTGCGTGGCTGGCCAGTAAAGGCCTTAAAGATGAAAAACTAATGACATGGCCCCCTTTTTCACCTGAATTAAACCCTATTGAGAGTTTTTGGGCCCTTCTTAAGCTGGAAATTTATAGTGAAGGTACACCTCTCTGAACAGTGTCTGGGAGGCTGTGGTTGCAGCTGCACAAAAAGTTGATTCTGACCAACTTCATCCTGTTGCGTTAAATTACAGAACTGAATAAACACATGGACAAAATGCATCTACAAATATCGGAGGAAACAGAATGACCTCCTGCAGGAAAAGTATGTTATCCAAGCTGCCCATAACATGATAAATCGTTATTTCAAGCTAATGTATCAGCATAATGGCTTGCCTGTTCAGCACTTTTACAGATTTGTGTGCATGCTCAGTGCAAAAAACTCATTTACATATCCTTATCTGTAGATGTCAGAAATTCACGCAAGCCTCTCATGTGTTTTTAGTCCCTGAATCTCGTCACAGTGTGAAATTTTTTTTATCTCGAGTGTGGATCCTCTCATGTGTTTTCAGAGTTGATGATTTAATGAATCTCTTGTCACAGTGTGTACACTTATAAGGTTTCTCTCCAGTGTGAATCCTCTCATGTGTTTTCTGACCTGATGATCTAATGAATCTCTTGTCACAGTGTGTACACTTATAAGGTTTCTCTCCAGTGTGAATCCTCTCATGTGTTTTCTGACCTGATGATCTAATGAATCTCTTGTCACAGTGTGAACACTTGTAAGGTTTCTCTCCAGTGTGGATCCTTTCATGTCTTTTTAGATATACTGACTGACTGAATCTCTTATCACAGTGTGAACACTTGTAAGGGTTCTCTCCAGTGTGGATCCTTTCATGTTTTTTTAGATATACTGACTGACTGAATCTCTTGTCACAGTGTAAACACTTATACATTTTCTCTCCAGTGTGGATCCTCTCGTGCTGTTTTAAACCTCTTGCTGAACTTAAAGTCTTCTCACACTCAAAGCACATGTACTCTCTTTCACCAGTATGTATTTTCTGATGTACTTTCAAACTTTTTAGATGCAAAAAACTCTTACCACACAAATTAGATGGATGTGGTTTCTCCTTTGCATGAACTTTCAAGTGTTTCTTCAGAAGTGAAACCCATAACAACATTTTACCGCATTGATCACATGTGTGCTTCTTCTCTGCTGTGTGGATTTTCATGTGTATCTTAAGGTTTGCTGATAGTTTGACACTCTTCCCACACTGATCACAAGTGAATGGTTTCTCTCCAGTATGAATTCTCATGTGACGCTCAAAACCTGTTTTGAGTCTGAATCTCTTTCCACAGTGAGTGCAGCTGAAGGACTTCTTTGCTCTTTTTTTCTTTAAATCTTTCTGTTTGCTTTGAGAGAAACTGAAAGGTTTTCCTCCAGTTTTGACGTGATTTTTCTCCTCAACTTCACTTGATTCTTCATTCTCCTCTTTTTCTTCAATTAACTCTGAAACAAAAGTAAAAATTATTTATTTTTGGTAATGTTATGGAAATTTTCTAACCTAAAATATACATTAATTAGGGTGGTATATAATCCATAGGGGCACTGAGTTCTTTTTGTAATCTGTGTACATGTCTGTTTTAGGTTGATAAACAGCTTCTACAACCATGTACCAAGAACAGGTAGTTCTGACATTCCATACCATGGACGTGCATGTGCTATGGGGTAATGTGCACTGAGCATCATGATTGGCTCAAAGGTCCTAATTTGTCCTTCAATGTATCTTTTTACATGTTATAAAATCTGACTGTAAGGGTGTGAGAGTATCACTCAGTGTTGCCAACTTAGCGACTTTGTCGCTAGATTTAGCGACTTTTCAGACCCCCATAGCGACTTTTTTCCAAAAAAGCGACTAGCGACAAATCTAGCGACTTTTTTGACAGACCTTATTTAGTCTCTGAGACTCTCCGGTACTGCCGCACGAGCTCTCTCTCTCTCTCTATTTCTCCCAGCGTGCGCACACGCCTCACTCTCTCTGCATCTGCTATGTTCAACGAGCAGAGAGGAGCAGCACTTTCAGTTAAAAAAATATATTCTGTTGCTTCTAACTCTATTTTACATACAAGTATAGCCGAAATCACAGTACAATCATTATCTTAATCTTATGTGTATGTGATTTCATTAGACAATGTCGTGAATAGGATTTTAGTGGAGAGATTAACATCTTTGAGAGCTGGTTATGTATTCTTAATAGGCGCATTTCAGTCATTATAATATTAATTCCATTGTCGGACAACAGAAACATTCAAATATAATAATAAAAAACTTTTATTGAGAATTTTGGCTGCCTTAAAATGCAGTACATGAGCACAGAAAGGGCAAGATAATATGACGCACTTACGTCACGAATATGCTAATTAGCACATGACGTTATCTAGCGACATTTAGCGACTTTTCAGGCAGGGTTTAGCTACTTTCCATTGAAAGAAGTTGGCAACACTGGTATCACTCTGCTTACTTCTTTCTCCTTTGTTTGTAGACTGATCATTTTTGCAGAAATTAAACATTACAAAGACAAAACCCTGTTTGGTTTTTCATTCTCAGTCTTCACAAATATTTTATTACTTTATTGAATTAGAATTTCAAAAACAAACTTGGCGACGAGTGACGGGATTCCACAGCTGTTCATCCGGGATATGAGTACGTTAGTTGGCTGATCACCCTAAACCCACAAAGGGTTTAGCCCTAAACCCCAAAAAGGTTTCAGGGAAGGGGGGACTGAGGGCTTGAGGACCTTCACTGCTGGTTTCTCAACTGATCAGAAAACGCGTGCTACAAACGGTGAGACTGATTTTGAAATTACCAATAACCTTAAAATTTACAAATTGGTATTTTAAATTGGCAAATTAAGATCTGGTATTCCCAGACTTTACTGGCCTAAAACCTCCATTGCTGCAAGTCCAAGCCACATTGTTTCACGAGTAAGTGAAACCAAGTTTCGCAGGTAAGCAAAAATAGGTCTGCGAGTAAGCAGGACCATCTTGCAAGGAAGCAAGACAGGGGGTGACAAGTGTGAGGAAAAGTGGACGCGTTCCAGAAAGTCTTGGATTGTGAATATGGGGTCTGGGAATGTCAAATCTAAGATCGATCTTGATGATTTGGATAGTCCAATCTATAATGAAATGAAAAAGAAATATGGGAAAATAATTATGGAAGTCATACCCGAGTGGGTTGAGAATCATGGTTTTCCAAAAAGGGGCACATTTAGTATAACAGCGCTGAATAGGTTAAAAGAGAATTTGGAAAAATGTGAAAAATTAAGGGATAAGAAAAAGCAGAAAAATAAACAAAAAGACAAGTTTCAAAAACAAAGAAAATATTTACATTACTGGTTTGAAGAAGCAGAACGCAGAGAAAAAATCAAAGGAGCTGCCATTTAAGAAAGAAGGGGAAAATGATAGTACTGTAGAAAATGCTGACAAGAGAACAGATCATACTGTTCAGAACTCTCCTCTTTATCCCCTTAGAGAGTTGCAATGTGCCAAGGTGGACTTTGATCTGGACTCCTGGCCTCACCCCCACCAACAAATGCCACAGCAGGCTCAGATTCAGCCTGTAATAGTTACTATTATTATTACTATTATTAATACTATTATTCTGTAATAGTTGCAAATTCTAAGTCTATGGTAATTAACAAATTACCTCAAACACAGTGTTTCCTTTAGATTGGCAGATTTGAGCGCAGGAAAATAGTTTATGCATTCAGCAAATTAATTTAGTGTTGAGCCATCTGCATTCATGTCACCCATCCGCGTTTGCACAAGTTCTTGTGATCGCAAACGCTGGCTGGCAACGATTCCTATTTCAAAGAAAGCGCGTGCAGATGAGGAGTTATTGAGCTCGCTTGGTGGCAGAAAAGTAAACCGGACGCAACACCACCGTGACGCAACAGGTTTAGTGTCTACACAGGACATTTGAAATCTGTGTCAGTACCGCACAGACCGGATGGGGATTTATCATGTCGAGTTGTGCTGCATCCAGTGTAGAGTTACTGATTATAATGAGTATTTTGTCAAGCTGCGTCGCTCGCGTCCATTAGACACGGTGTATTTAACTTTCTTATTTAGGCGTCTTTCTTGTTTAACTGCATTATTTTTTGGATATTTGTTTTAGTGTTTTGCAGGCGGGGTTAACTGACAGAAGTTCTCAAATGAACACAAACTGACGAGTTAAATAGGATGTGTTAGATGAGTGAGATAGTGCTGGGCTGATTTCATAGACATGTGCATACATATATATAAATATATCCTGTATATAAAATATATTACAAGCATGTACAGTTTAAGTCAGCTTTAATCACCTTTTTAGGTAATTCCATGAATTAACTGACCACGACACTGCTTGCACATAGTTTATATCGCAGTTTGATATGAAAGGATACGCACAAAGGAAGCGCGCAATGGCGCCTTTGAGCACAGGACCATTTCAGAACTCGCTTTACTTGCACCTGATAATAAAGTGAAGAGGACCGCGTGTCTGAAACGTCTCCTGTTGAGTCATTCTGCGACTGAATAAATTAACTTCTTGTCATGAGAAAAAGTGACAGAAGAAGCAGTTGTGAGTGGGTGGCCATCCACGCCCCTACGTTAAATATTTTGAATATATTAAACTGAGAAAAAATTATCGCCTTCGTTAACAAGCACATTTTGACACTAATATATATATTTGTTTTGTTGTGTTTTTTTTTTTTTTTTTATCAACACAGCGCCACCCGCGGTTGTTGGTCCATGACTACCGCGGTGGTAAAAATCAGCCACCGTTACAGCCCTAGCGCCCGCCCCTGCGACAACTTCAATGGCATTTACATCATCCAGACTGTCTTCCATTAGCGATAGCATGAGAGCAATGAAATACTCCACGACTGGAATCAGCACCAGATCTAAAGCTCATGAGAGAGTGACACTGCAGCCGGACAAAGATGAACTGGAGGAGGGAGGGGAGCATGTGGGAGCTTTCCGCATGATACAAGTGGCTGGGCCGAATGGAACTGTGATGGTTTTTCGACCATGGAGTGAGAAAGACTTAAAAGAGTCTATGACACACCTGCCTCACCCCAAAGACACGGGTAAGATTTTCAAATGATTTGGACATGTTCTGTCAGGAATTCAGCCCCACCATGCAAGAACTGAAACGTTTGCTTATGCTCAAACTGGGGGCAACAGACTGGCACAAGATACGACCACATTTCCCTACGAGCAACGTTCAAAGGAAGAATGCAGACTTGAACCATGAAGACAATGAGCCATAACGTCAGGCAGTGGACACACGGGTCAACAGGTCAACGGGTCAAGACTGACTTCCCGGTCAGAGTAAACACCTCCAAGATCAACAACTACAACAGAGAAATGAATCTGTCGATGACTATTATGTAAGATTATATGAGACATTCAACAACTACAGCGGAATACCAGAACCGGTTGAACGTGGAGAAATTCCACAGATGTGGGAATCTCATCTACGAAGCAGTCTCATGAGTGGACTGAAACCTGAGATTGCTGCAATCATTAAACAAACTTGCATTGGGTTGGAGGACAAGAAACTGGAAAGGATAAGGCAACATGCTCTTCACGCTGAAAAACTGTTGGAAGAGAGAGCTGGAAAGGGAAAGGAGAAAGAACCTCAGCCAGTTCTCACAATGTATAATGGCCCACCGAGAAAAGGTATGAATTACACAGGCCGAGGACGGGGGCGCGGGAGAGGTAAAGGACAGAGGCAGTCTCAGACCGACCAAGATATTAGCTTTTTCTGTGGTGAGAGAGGGCACTGGAAGGTGGAGTGCCCAGCTTTGTTGGATCAAGCAGCGGCTGGACCGGCAAAGAAAAAGGCAGATTGACAACAGAGACTTTCGCAGCAGAAGTCAGAGAAGGAGGGGGGGAGTCGGAAGCAAAGTCAACCAAGGCCAAGCAGCACAAACAGATAAGTCTGAAAACACACACATTTTCTATAAAGCTCTGAAGAAACTATGCTTGCTCATGTCTGTGCTCACTGCAATGAAGAAAATATGCTTGCTTTAATACATAATCATATTGAAAGATTAGAAAATGATAGATCTTCCCCAAACAAGAACATAGGCACATATAGCCAGCTGAATGGTTTAGCTTATAAACAAATGCCCCAGGTCAAATAATGGTTGAAAGGAGTTGAAATGATTGGACAGCAGAGCTTGCAACTCATTAATTAGAATAGATGAACTAGGTTCAGTTCCAAAATTAAGTGGGAATTTTGTCTGGTCTACCTCTGCATCTGGTCACACTGTCCGAGAAAATTTCACTGTTACATTAAGATGTGAGGATGAGAATGGAAGTTTCAAGCACTGTTTTCTACTGTCAAAAAGCTGCCCTCAAAATTTATTAGGGAAAGATTTAATGTGCAAGCTGGGTATTTCTCTATTGTCTAGTCCAGACGGATTTCAAGTGACCCAGTACCAAACTCAAACTTTACCTACAATTCAGCAATCCCTGTTGTATTTTTATCACTGGAAATTGAAAGATGATTAATTATGTGAGAAACTTGTAAATGCAGCAAAGGACAGAGTTTCACCTAATTCTGAAATCATGCCATTCTCTGAATTACATTGCTCAGCTCATGTATCACTAAAAGTGGTTTTCATGTATGGACACAGTAGACATGAAATGGTTAGTCTGGACTGAGACCAGATGTGCTGCTACTGTTGATTTGAGTAATGAACAGCAAATGTTTTTTGATGTTGTTGGTTCTCTTCCACATGTCTCATTGTCCAAAGAGAACAATGGTCATTGGTAAGACATTGGTTTATTTGTAAAACATGTATTTTTCATGTAAACTGGGTGGAGACAGCAGTGGAAAACGTTGAATACAATCCAACGTTGTCTGCATACCGAATGTGTTTGCACGGACCTGCTGTTAATGCTGCATGCACAGTCTGCATGATTGATGACACAGAGACAAGTCACTGTCTTCTCTCAGTAGAAGAAGCAGAGTCTCACCCAGCACTGGGAGAAGTCCCTAAGACACTCTGGACTTTGTCTAAATTTGATGTTGGGCTAATTAAAAATTGTGAATGAGTTCAAATCACTCCAAAATCTGATTACAGGTCTTGTAGACCTCAATATCCTCTAAAAAGAGAGGCTATTGAAGGTATAACACCAGTTTTTGAATCATTAAGAGCTGCTGGGATAATTGTGCCCTGTGAGAATTCTCCTGTGCGTACGCCTATTTTTCCTGTCAAAAATATAATAGATAAAGGCCAGCCAACAGAGTGGTGTTTTGTGCAAGATCTGCAGGCTGTGAATGAAGCAATTCAGGCTCGAGCTCCAAACGTTCCAAATCCATAAAAATTTTTCACAAGTGCCAATTGATGCAGAATGGCTTTCAGTTGTTGATCTTTCTAATGCCTTCTTCTCAGTGCCAGTTCATAAAGACAGCCAATTTTGGTTCGCTTTCAATTTTAATGGTAAGGCCTACACATTCACCAGGCTTTGTCAGGGGCTTTTCGGAATCTCCAACCATTTTTAATGAGACACTGAGGAGGAGCTTGGAACCACTGTAGCTGACACAAGGTACAGCATTGCTTCAGTATGTGGATGATATTTTGCTCGCAGCAAAAGACAGGTAAACATGTGAGAAAGATACTGTAAAACTGCTAAAACATTTGGCTTCTGAGGGTCACAAAGCTTGTTTATCAAAACTACAATTTGTAAAAAGGGAGGTGACATTTTTGGGGCATATCATCACCAAAGACATCAAATCTCTCTCTGAGAAACGGAAAGGGGCAATTCAAAAGATTCCAAAGCCTATCACAAAAAATTTTGGGGCATGTGTTCATATTGCAGAACATTCATTCCAAATTATGCAGTTGAAGAATCGCCCCTGAGTGCTTTGGCACATAGGAAGGGTCTGCAACCACATGAAAAAATGACATGGACCCCAGAAGCAGAAAAAGCTTTCGAAAACTTACAAATATTGTTACAATCGTCACCAACCCTGGGCCTCCCAGACCCAGAAAGAAATTTTGTACACACTGTTGATGAGAAAAATGGGTTTAAGACTTCTGTTTTGTTACAGGATCATGGAGGAAAGTTGAGACCTGTGGCCTATTTCTCGAGTAAACTCGATCCAGTAGCAGCAGGTTTGCCACAATGTCTAAGGGCTGTTGCATCCGCAGAAAAATCCACATGCCGTTTCTATGATGCTGTTGGAACAGAAAACATCCCATTTGTCAACTGCCAGATGGCTCAGGTTAGGGCTGTGACGGTGGGTGATTTTTACCACCGCGGTAATCATGGACCAACAACCGCCGGTGGCGCGGTGTTGATAAAAAAATAAAATAATAATAATAATATTATAAATAAATAAATAATTAAATAATAGTGTCAAAAGTTGCTTGTTAACGAAGGCGACATGAATGACTCAGAATGACTGAACAGGAGATGTTTCAGACACGCGCTCCACTCACTTTAATATCAGGTTCAAGTTAAGCGAGAACGGACGGTCGTGCGTTCAAGGGCGCCGGTGCGCGCTTCCTTTTTGCGTATACTTTCATATCAAACTGCGAAATAAACTATGTGCAAGCAGTGTCATGTTCAGTTAATTCATGGAATTACTAAAAAAGGTGATTAAAGCTGAAACTATGCGTGGAACCATCATTAAGAGGGCAAGACACAGTGATGATGGAGGCAATACCTGTTGGGGAGAGACTGGCAATAAAACTGAGGTACTTGGCCACGAGACAGACCTTCTCCTCTCTGGAATAAACATTCTGGGTTAGTAGGCACAGCATTTCCAGGATTTTAGTTGAGACCTGTGAGACTCTTTACAAGGCATTACAACAGGACTACCTCAAAGTGCCATCCACAGAAGGGGAGTGGAAACACATCTCCACCAGATTTGAGGAGAGGTGGAACTTTCCACATTGCATTGGTGCCTTAGATGGCAAGCAGGTCAACATCCTTCTGCCACCAAATTCAGGATCTCATTACTAGAACTACGAAAGTTTCAATTGAATAGTTATCATGGCTCTAGTAGACGCAGACCTGAAATACATTTATATTGATGCAGGGACAAATGGCAGTTAGCGACGGGGAGTTTGGGCCAAGTGTGGGCTGAGCCGGTCATTGGAAGACAACACACTGAACATACCACCACCAGAAGACCTGCCTGGACGTCAAACCCGTCCCTTTTGTTGTCGTGGCAAATGAGGTCTTTGGTTTGAAGCCATGGATGATGAGACCATACCCAAGGACAAAACTAGATAATAACAAGCAAAACTTTAACTATAGGCTCTCTCGTGCACTTCATTGTGTTGAGAATGTTTTTGGAATCTTGGCAAACAGATTCAGAGTTTTTCGCAAAGTAATTGCTCTGGAGCCTTCCAAGGCTGTAATAATAACAGCATAAAGGCAGCATGTGTTCTTCACAATTACCTAAGAACAGAATCCCTTACCTGTTACACCTACACACTACCCAGTCTGGTGGGTCAGGAGGACACAGAAATGGGTCGATTATTTCAGGGAGCTTGGAGGGAAGAACCAGAACGTATGTGCCCTATTGCAGCTTCCTCAGATAGAAATTCATCTTTGCAGGCAAAACAATTGAGAGAGGAGTACTGCAGCTACTTCAACACAAACGGAGCAGTAAGCTGGTAAGAGAATGCATTGTCTTGATTACTTATTCTTCTTCCACACTGCCATAACCTCTACCCATCTATTTGATACATTATGCAGGATACAAAAAGACGACAACGAATGAAATGCTACAAATAAATTCTGTTTGTTTTTATTTTCAGTTCAGCCACCCTGGCAAATGCTAAATATAAAATACACAATGAAATAAGTTAAATTACTATGAAATAAGTTAAATTACAGATAACTATACATACTCCATTTGTTTAAAATCAGAATACAAAAACACAATAAATGAAATAATGCAAATGCAAAATATAAAATACACGATTAAATAAGATAAATTACTGTTGAATTAAATTAAACTCAATTATCTGCCTTTTCAGCTTCTTCGCCTTGTTGTCTGCCAGGCTTTTTAGGCAACTTTCTAAGTACTGTAAAAAGCCAGTGTGTGGTGAGGAGGCCTTTCTTTTCAGGAAACCCATAGCATACTGCATGGCCTCTGTAGATTTATACATTTTTTTTCTTTTTGGGCTCAGACACAGCCTTGTGGGGTTGGGGTTGAGGTGGAGTTGTAGAAGTGGAAGGAGAAGATGTGATGTTCTCTGGGAACTGGGATGTTGAGGGATCAGCCAAAACTTTCTTCAGGGGTGCAGTGGTCACAGAGATAAGACATGATGTAATAATACTTCCACTTGGGGTTGTAAACCTCTTCAGCTCCTGCCCCCGATTTACTGCTCTTCAGAGATGATTATATACAGTATTGTTCAAAATAATAGCAGTACAATGTGACTAACCAGAATAATCAAGGTTTTTCGTATATTTTTTTATTGCTACGTGGCAAACAAGTTACCAGTAGGTTCAGTAGATTCTCAGAAAACAAATGAGACCCAGCATTCATGATATGCACGCTCTTAAGGCTGTGCAATTGGGCAATTAGTTGAATTAGTTGAAAGGGGTGTGTTCAAAAAAATAGCAGTGTGGCATTCAATCACTGAGGTCATCAATTTTGTGAAGAAACAGGTGTGAATCAGGTGGCCCCTATTTAAGGATGAAGCCAACACTTGTTGAACATGCATTTGAAAGCTGAGGAAAATGGGTCGTTCAAGACATTGTTCAGAAGAACAGCGTACTTTGATTAAAAAGTTGATTAGAGAGGGGAAAACCTATAAAGAGGTGCAAAAAATGATAGGCTGTTCAGCTAAAATGATCTCCAATGCCTTAAAATGGAGAGCAAAACCAGAGAGACGTGGAAGAAAACGGAAGACAACCATCAAAATGGATAGAAGAATAACCAGAATGGCAAAGGCTCAGCCAATGATCACCTCCAGGATGATCAAAGACAGTCTGGAGTTACCTGTAAGTACTGTGACAGTTAGAAGACGTCTGTGTGAAGCTAATCTATTTTCAAGAATCCCCCGCAAAGTCCCTCTGTTAAAAAAAAGGCATGTGCAGAAGAGGTTACAATTTGCCAAAGAACACATCAACTGGCCTAAAGAGAAATGGAGGAACATTTTGTGGACTGATGAGAGTAAAATTGTTCTTTTTGGGTCCAAGGGCCACAGGCAGTTTGTGAGACGACCCCCAAACTCTGAATTCAAGCCACAGTACACCGTGAAGACAGTGAAGCACGGAGGTGCAAGCATCACGATATGGGCATGTTTCTCCTACTATGGTGTTGGGCCTATTTATCGCATACCAGGGATCATGGATCAGTTTGCATATGTTAAAATACTTGAAGAGGTCATGTTGCCCTATGCTGAAGAGGACATGCCCTTGAAATGGTTGTTTCAACAAGACAATGACCCAAAACACACTAGTAAACGGGCAAAGTCTTGGTTCCAAACCAACAAAATTAATGTTATGGAGTGGCCAGCCCAATCTCCAGACCTTAATCCAATTGAGAACTTGTGGGGTGATATCAAAAATGCTGTTTCTGAAGCAAAACCAAGAAATGTGAATGAATTGTGGAATGTTGTTAAAGAATCATGGAGTGGAATAACAGCTGAGAGGTGCCACAAGTTGGTTGACTCCATGCCACACAGATGTCAAGCAGTTTTAAAAAACTGTGGTCATACAACTAAATATTAGTTTAGTGATTCACAGGATTGCTAAATCCCAGAAAAAAAAAATGTTTGTACAAAATAGTTTTGAGTTTGTACAGTCAAAGGTAGACACTGCTATTTTTTTGAACACACCCCTTTCAACTAATTGCCCAATTGCACAGCCTTAAGAGCGTGCATATCATGAATGCTGGGTCTTGTTTGTTTTCTGACAATCTACTGAACCTACTGGTAACTTGTTTGCCACGTAGCAATAAAAAATATACTAAAAACCTTGATTATTCTGGTTAGTCACATTGTACTGCTATTATTTTGAACAATACTGTACTCCCGCAAAAATACAGTATGCAAGTTTTTAAATTTCCTCTTGATATCTTCCTCTGAGAAAAAAAGGAACATAATACTGTAACATAAATACTCTACAGGTGATCTATAGGTGATATCACTTTTTTGTAACTGTGTTTACACACAGTTTATATTATGAAGCAATGTGGAATCAACTGTAGAAATTACAGTCATGGACAAAAGTTAAGACTGTTCTTTAACCTTTGTCCATGACTGTAATGCTGTAAGAACCCAGAACCATGTTGTCGATAAATACTACAACAACATTATTGCAATAGCCATTACAAGTTTAAAAAATATGCATAAAGAAATTTTCACAACAGGATGTACAGGTTATAACTTGTTGCTCATCTGTTTTAAGGTCCTGGTGTTTATACAGCTTTGCCGTCATGCTCTGTATATAAAAGGACACACAATATGAGATGGTGATGTTAGACAAACACTGTTCCAACTTAATAAAACAAACAAATAAAAAAAAATTATCGGTGAGCGGCCCTTCATTTCTGACAAGTCAGTGGATCTCAAACTTTTTAGGCCCAGTCCACACGGAGACGGAGCTTACCCCAATCCAATCTTTTTTTTCCTCGTCTCAAGAAATATCCGCGTGCACACGAACCCGCATAATGATGTATTATACATGCCAGACCAGTATGTGGCGCTGTAATTCTGCCACAGAGATACACTAAAAACAGAGAACTTAGACTATGCTCATAAACCTTGCGCGTGGTACACAAACGAACATGGAACAATACATTTATTAATCAGTGTTAATGTTAGTTAATAAAAAGACAATCGTTCAGTGTTTGTTCATTTTTTTGTTGCTGTTACGTGACGTAGAGGTGTCTGACTAGGGGGGAGACGTGGGCTGATGATGTCATCGTTTCAGAAAATATACGGATTAGCCGTCCAGACGAAAACGCAAAGACGGCGTTTTCAAATTTATCCGCTCTGGGACCCAGTTTCAAAAAATAGCGGTTTCACCTCATGAAAACGCCGTATCCGTGTGGACGAAACGCCTATCCGATAAAAAAATTGTGCGTATTCACAGAAACGCATCTCCGTGTGGATGGGGCCTTAGAGTGGCGTCCGCCCGAGGCATTTAACATTCTTCTGCATACCCCCTCTCGTCCACTTGGACTGCAGGTGACCCTTCTCCATTAAGGGACAAAATTTGCCCCTTAAATCAAGTGCATTTTTTAAATAAATAATGCTTTTAATTAAAAAATGTTAAATAGAGAGTAATTCTTTTAAATATTAAATTGACTAATTACTGCCACCTACTGGCTGTTTTAATGTCTTTATGAGTGAGCCATCGATTCATTCATTAGAAACTAATTGTATTTATGAATGAATCATTGACTCTCACAATTCGTTCATGAAACAGAGCTGTGTTGGAGATGCACAATAGTTCTGCTGTGGCTTTTGTTGGAACAATTATTTAGTTGCAAAATAGAGTAAAAAATACTGACAATAGCCTACTGTTCAAAATGAGCATCACTTAATATTACCCTATCATTTGTTGAACATTTTCAGTTAATAAACTGATTTATTAAAAGCAATGTCACACTTGCAATCGTGTGGATATTTGGGAAACATTGTATTCTTGCTCGTATAATATATGACCAACATAAAAAAAAAGGACTCACACAAGGTACGTTTTTATATCGAAGAGAGTTTGAATCTTAAATCAATCATAATGCATGGTATCTAGTTAACTTTCAGGTAACTATGTAGCAAATAAATAACAATTCACCTCAAGTCAGCTAAATCCCATAGAAAGTCTATGGAGCTGGGGCTAATGGCAGTTATCAAAACCGAAAACATTTAATGTCTAAATTACAGCCTGGGCACATTAAATTAGATATTTATTGGTATTTTAAGCATTAAATTAAGCATATTTTCAGATTTGGGTTTACACATGACAACTTACCAGCATAAAAAGATATTAGTTGACGCTCTTTTTCTTCCCTCCACTGCTGCTGAGAGGCTGCCATTTTGTTTGAAAATTTTCTGAAATCTCCAAGCCAGTCACATGATCAACGGCTAGCTTTCTGTTCGGAGGATCTCAAAAAGTTTCCCCGTGTATAATCACCTTTAGGAACACGATTCCAAGCAGCAGTGAAGTAAGCAGAAATTGTATTTTGGGCGGGCCATTAAAAAAGTGAGTGGGACTATAGGTTTTCCTAGAAAAAATATGACTTAAATAATAAAACCTTAGAGAGTGGAAAAAAGAATAGACAAACTGCAAAAAACAGTTTCACCTTTATTTTGCAATATTTGGCAAAGGCAATAACAAAACACTGTCTAATCATCATGTTCAACCAACAGAGCTCAATAAAGGCTGGACAAACCCCCAGCATAGACAATAACCTGCCTATTTATTCAAGTTAGTCAGCAGTGCAGACAGTTCACCCGAAAATATAGGCTAAAAGTAAAATAAATTAAAGTAATTAAAACTCAGCAGAGCATTGTTTAAAATAAATAACAACACACTCCCTACAGAAAATCAGGTCCTTAATTACACTGTACCCCTTACGAAAAATAACCAAGGTTTTATTATAGTAAAACTGTAGTAACCCATGGTTTTTTGGCGTATTGACTGCCATTTGTAAAACCGTTGATTTACTACAAATACCATGGTTAAACTATGGTTAATATAGCTAAACCATGGTTAATTTGTGGTTACCATGGTTTAACTACAGTAACCATGGTTTTTTGGTTTTATTTGTAGTAAAACCATGGTTAATTTTCGTAAGGGACTCCAACCAAGAAAACTGTCCATACCACACAGGAGAAGCTCCTTGATTTTCCATTCTTGAAAGTGCAGGGAAATACTTTCAGATTAGACCTACGTTCCGGAGGGAGGCTTTCTACAGTCAGTGAACTGCTTTTTTCACATCAAACATTTTATGCAAGTATTATGACCAGTACTTTATTGGATGTTGTTCTGCAAAATGTAAAATTTTGAATTTTTGCATTCTGCTAGGCCTATTTGTTTAAAAAAAATCTGGCATTTACAGTGCATTAGATCGAGTGCATGAGTGCTTGCATATGAGTACGAGCGATCTTGGGTTTGACTAGATGTATTTGGAGGTTATTGCTCAGGTCTCGTTCTGCACATATCCAAATGTTTACATATTCCCAATGTTTGTGAATGTTAAACTATAATATTTTTTCTTTTTTTATGTAAACTAGATGGAAAAGATCATCCTTTTCACATGAGCAAAAACGTCCTTGGCATAAAAGCATAGTGGACTGGTATACTACGGTCTATTTAAACTTACCAGTGTAACCTTTTATATGCTTGTTTGATTGTACTTTATTTTAATAATGAACATACTGCGATGTGAAGTTTGAAATTAGGATGCACTTTAGATGTTCTGTGTCATTTATATCAAACACAAATGTTGCCGATTGCTAGTGTGTTTGCAGCACTATTTTTATATATATATATATATATATATATATATATATATATATATATATATATATATATATATATTTTTTTTTTTTTTTTTTTTTCAGTTTAATTGATTTTTATTTATACAATTGTATTGATTTTATTTAAATGTATATTTAAGTTTACATTTATGTTCCAACAAACTTGAAAAACACTGCTTGATAAATGCTCTAAAACTTTTATGTAAATGATTGACTTTTTTATGTAAAAAAATGTAAAACAGGTAATATATATATATATATATATATATATATATATATATATATATATATATATACATTACCTGTTTTATATATTTAATACTTGGTCAGTTTATTGATTTGTTTGGTTAATTTTGGATAATTTTTTTTATTTTAATACCATGCAGTGAACAAAATTAAGATTTGAGAGATGATTCAAGTCAGTGTTAAATAAATGATAAGTTTAGAAATGTTGTGCATCCACTTATTATTAGTGTGACATTTTAGTGTGACATTTACAAATGAAGGGGAAAACTTCAAGATATCAGCCCTAAATATCAAAGATCTCTAGTGCGCAGGTTTTTTTTTAAGCCGATCTGCACACATACATTAAAAAGAACTTAAAATTATAGACTCATGTTTGAAAGCATCAACATTCTTCATGTGTGAAGATTAGAGGAGAAAAACAATCGATTTTATTAGTCAGATATTTCATTGAAAATCACACAGCAGCATGTAAATTATGGAAATTAAGATAAATGAAAACACATGATAATGATAAGATGTAGCCTAATGAAAGAATTAACAAATACAACATATTAAACAGGTTTAACGTGTCTAAACTACATCCTTGTGTTATGTGTGCATGTGGAACTCAAACAGTTGAATGAAAGGTAATGTGAATTATAAAACAAGATATTTTGAAGATGTTTCTGAAAAGCTGCTTTTGAGGATTAAACTTGATATTAAAATTTTTATTTTGCAGTGTCTAACATCAGATTCTGTGATGAAGAGAATAAAGAGGATTTAGCTTGATCCCCTCCAATTTTACAAGAAGTTAAGAGACCTAATTCGAAGTAATAACTTTAGGATAAAGTCATTTATATTTAATGCTTAAAAAATGAAAAATCAAAAATTACATAAATGGAGTTAATCCTATTTCATTTTACACATGACAGTTGATGTGCTCAGACTATTTTTTTATTTATTAATTAAACAGTAGATAAAACAAGCTATGTTTTTATTATAATTATTAGGCATCCAGGCAGACCATTTCCATGCTTATACTAACCTGCTGGAAATGCCAATGGTTTTAATGGTTTTACTGGTTATAATGGAACTTGTATTGTTTTAGTGTTACAAGCTCTTGGTGAATAAAAAAGATCTGTAAAGTTGCAAAGACTAAAGTCTCTCATCCAAAGATATTCTCTATTAAAGTTTAGAGTCATTTGCCAAAAGTCTTTGGATGGCCATGGGATCTGTTGAAAGCACTATATAAATGCAGTCCATTTACTTATTTGGTTTCTCTCCAGTGTGAATCCTCTCATGTGTTTTTAGAGTTGATGAATCACGGAATCTCTTGTCACAGTGTGAACACTTATATGGTTTCTCTCCAGTGTGAATCCTCTCATGTGATTTCTGACCTGATCATCTAATGAATCTCTTGTCACAGTGTGAACACTTATAAGGTTTCTCTCCAGTGTGGATCCTCTCATGCATTTTCAGAGATGATGAATCATTGCATGCCTTGTCACAGTGTGCACACTCATAAAGTTTCTCTCCAGTGTGAACCCTCTTGTGCATTTTCAGAGATGATGAATCATTGAATGTCTTGTCACAGTGTGCACACTTATAATGTTTCTCTCCAGTGTGAGTCATCTCATGCATTTTCAGAAATGATGAATCATTGAATGTCTTGTCACAGTGTGCACAATTATAATGTTTCTCTCCAATGTGAATCCTCTCATGCGTCATCAGAGATGATGAATCATTGAATGTCTTGTCACAGTGTGCACACTTATAATGTTTCTCTCCAGTGTGAATCCTCTCATGCGTTTTCAGAGATGATGAATCACTGAATCTCTTGTCACAGTGTGCACACTTATAAAGTTTCTCTCCAGTGTGAATCCTCTCATGCATTTTCAGAGATGATGAATCATTGAATGTCTTGTCACAGTGTGCACACTTATAAAGTTTCTCTCCAGTGTGAATCCTCTCATGCGTTTTCAGAGATGATGAATCATTGAATGTCTTGTCACAGTGTGCACACTTATAATGTTTCTCTCCAGTGTGAATCCTCTCATGCATTTTCAGAGATGATGAATCATTGAATGTCTTGTCACAGTGTGCACACTTATAAAGTTTCTCTCCAGTGTGAATCCTCTCATGCATTTTCAGAGATGATGAATCGTTGAATGTCTTGTCACAGTGTGCACACTTATAATGTTTCTCTCCAGTGTGAATCCTCTCATGCATTTTCAGAGATGATGAATCATTGAATGTCTTGTCACAGTGTGAACACTTAAAAATTTTCTCTCCAGTGTGAATCCTCTCATGTGTTTTCCGATGTGATGGATGAATGAATCTCTTGTCACAGTGTGAACACTTGTAAGGTTTCTCTCCAGTGTGAATCCTCTCATGTGATTTCTGACCTGATGATTTAATGAATCTCTTGTCACAGTGTGAACACTTGTAAGGTTTCTCTCCAGTGTGAATCCTCTCATGCGTCTTCAGATATGATGAATAATTGAATCTCTTGTCACAGTGTGAACACTTATAAGGTTTCTCTCCAGTGTGAATCCTCTCATGCGTTTTCAGATTTGATGAATCACTGAATCTCTTGTCACAGTGTGAACACTTATAAGGTTTCTTTCCAATGTGAATCCTCTCGTGCTGTTTTAAACTGCTTGCTGAACTAAAAGTCTTTTCACACTCAAAGCACATGTACCCTCTTTCACCAGTGTGTATTTTCTGATGTTCTTTCAAACTTTGTAGAGGCAAAAAATTCTTACTACACAAATAACATGGATGTGGTTTCTCCTTTGCATGAACTTTCAAGTGTTTCTTCAGAAGTGAAACCCATAAAAACATTTTACCGCATTGATCACATGCGTGCTTCTTCTCTGCAGTGTGGATGTTCATGTGTATATTAAGGTTTGATGATTGTGTGAAACTCTTCCCACACTGATCACAAGTGAATGGTTTCTCTCCAGTATGAATTCTCATGTGACGCTCAAAACCTGTTTTGAGTCTGAATCTCTTTCCACAGTGAGTGCAGCGGAAGGACTTCTTTGCTCTTTTTTTCTTTAAATCTTTCTGTTTGCTTTGAGAGAAACTGAAAGGTTTTCCTCCAGTTTTGACGTGATTTTTCTCCTCAACTTCACTTGATTCTTCTTTCTCCTCTTTTTCTTCAATTAACTCTGAAATAAAAGTAAAAATTATTTATTTTTGGTAACTTGTTAAAAACTGAGAAAAGTAAACATAAAAGTGACCTCATTCAATGTTTAACATCTGTAAATCTGCAATTAATTTTCTTTGCTTCAGATTGAATGGGGACAACTTGAGAAACATAAACATGATGTTAACATGTTATTTTTTCAATGCCCTCTGCATATTTTGAAGCATCATTGTTTTTTAGAGTGAATTTCAAACGGCCGTAAGATTAACTTATCAACTTTCAATAATGTTATCACTTCTTATAATTCCAGGAAATTTTGTTTCTGGCCATGAAACTATTCTCCTGTCCTTATAAAATTTAGGTTACTGAAAAGTAACAAATAAGCTTTGTAGCTAAGATCAAACATTTCATTGACTTTGTGATGTTAGCATTTTAGACAGAAGCAATCAGGAATATATATTGGATTTTAAAAGTTGAACATAATACACCGAACTATGATTCACAAAGAATAAATATGCGTATAACAATACAAACAGTAAAAACAATTCAAGACAAAACGGATAATAGATGAGAGAGAGAGAAGATGAAAGGGTAAGCGAGAGAAAGTGAAAGAGAAATAGGCGAGATCACAAAATGATCGCCTAGTATGGCAAAATCACAGACAGTAACCTTTTGAAAGAGAACAAGGAATCAGATCACCTTGAAAAAAGGGAATAGACAACCTTAAGCAGTATTTAAATCTCTATAGAAAATAATACTTGCATGTGGTTGTGTTTGTGACTGTTCTTTTGGAGCTGGGCGTGTTCTCTTGTGTCTTCCGGGGCGAGCATACTCGCGCGAAGTTTTAAAGGTTAACCGAACGTGAAGTTACCAAAGAAATTATTCAGAATTTGTCTCCCCCGTGGAGGGAGAGGCGAATATGAGAATAAAACTTAGTAAAGGAAAGAAAAGAAAAACGGAGATGAGAGCTCCCTAAGGAACCATGAAACAAGACGTTCTCTCAGATGAAGTGCGCTGAGAACTTTCTGTGTCAGTCTTCTTATGGAGCGACTTGGTTCATGCCTCTGTTCGCGCGAACAACCAATGAACGTCCAAAGATCTGAAGCAGGAAAAAGTTCCTTTGTCTCTTACTCAAGTAAGTTTTGGTGTTATCAGAATTCAGTAGTTATATTTCAGCAAGATGGTAATTCCAGAATAATACATTTTCATACATGTATGAGTGGTTCATTCAAAACAAGACGGTTAATCAGATACCAAGAATGGCAGGTAAAGGTAGGAGAAACGTAAAGTTACATACATATGCAGAAATACACACATTTAAAGTTTGATTAACACACGATAAAACTGCAGATACTTCAATTTGATATGGGGAAGACATCTAAGCACAAAAAGCAAATACAGTTAACACATTTTAAAGGTACTTTCCTTTTTCCTTACAAGAATTCCCAGAGAGCTGGGCTCTCCTGTTTCTCCCAGTTGGGTCATAAAGTTTTATGACCTGGTGAGAGTAGGGCTGGGCGATATGGCCTAAAAATAAAATCTCCGATTTTATTTTTTTAATTCAATTTCAGATTTTTTCCCGATTTTCCCCCCTACTTAAGGAAAGCAATAAGTACAAACAGCAGACAACTTAAAGCAAATTTTGCTTTTATTTAATCAAAAGTAGGGCTGCTCCGATCACGATCGGCCGATCGTTAATGAGCATCTCGTCAGTAAAGCCGGTTTTCTAATCAGCGGTTTAAATTCCATCAGGTGCGTGATTTCACATCGAGCAGCTGTTACTACACAGAGCCGTTTGTTAACTGAGAAGATGCGCAAATAAACGCTGAAAATGAAGTGGATTTGTGCATCTTCTCAGTTATGGCTCCTTGTAGTAACAGCTGCTCGATGTGAAATCACACACCTGAGGGAATTTACCGCTGATTAGAAAACCGGCTTTACTGACAAGATGCCCTTTAACGATCGGACGATCGTAGCCCTAATCAAAAGCAAGACAAATGTAACCCCCATTTTCATATTCGGCTGGTGCTGCTGCTTTTGACTGCGATGGGCTTTAGCCAGCGTGGGGTCTCTTGCTCCACGTCTGTCGCAGCAAACCCATACCACTTCCAAACATCAGATGATTTTATTCCTTTCTTGGGAACAAACTTCCAACTCTCACCGGTAGCCATGTTGTCGCTTGCTGTTTCGTGTGTGCTATGATGTTGTTGTTGTCGCTTGCCATACTGCCATGTGAAACTAACGCTACGGAAACTCCGGGGAGCCAAAAATGCGCCATTACACAAAAACTCGATTTATTATTTTTAAAATCGCCTGTAACAAAAAATACAAATTAATTCATTCAATCGATTTTTCGCCCAGGCCTAGGTGAGAGGTAGGGTTACAAAACCATGACTCAATTTGAGAACATTAAATAAGAGAAACATTTCCAAGTTACAAAATCATAACCATCGCAGAACAGGGCTAACCAGTTATGCAACGCACAAACCTATCAAATACATCTTAGTAATGACTTACATGATGAGTGTAAAGGAACGTTTGTGTGTGTGTGTGTGTGTGTGTGTGTGTGTGTGTGTGTGTGTGTGTGTGTGTGTGTGTGTATAAAGGTGCAGAGATAGTTCGTAATTTCTCTGGAGCTGCTCACGTGACTCGTGTGGAATGTCTGTTAACACTCCAGGGGGTCATAAGAAATTTAAACCCAGCAAAGCTGGGACCAGGCCGGTCATTCAGCTTGCAGAGAGTTTGATTTACATGCAGGAGTTCAGAGGCTAAAAGCTTTGGATTTCATAAGGAACGTGCATTGTTTTAGATTTGAGATATGATTCATTAATTCAGAACCAATTCATTAATGAACTGCTCATATGCTACACTTGTTCAGTGAAGATCGGGATTCATCCGTGAAGAGAACACCTCTCCAAAGTGCCAGACGCCATCGAATGTGAGCATTTGCCCACTCAAGTTAGTTACGATGACGAACTGCAGCCAGGTCGAGACCGCAATGAGGATGATGAACCTGCAGATGAGCTACCCTGAAATGGCTTTTGAGAGTTTGTGCAGAAATTCTTTGGTTATGCAAACTGATTGTTGCAGCAGCTCTTGGATGGCTGGTCTTAAGTGAAAATTGGAAGTGACATACAGCCAAGTATGATGACCCATACTCAGAATTCGTGCTCTGCATTTAGCCCATTCAAAGTGCACACACAAACCGTGAACACACACCCGGAGCAGTGGGCAGCCATTTAAGCTGCGGCGCCCGGTGATCAGTTGGGGGTTTGGTGCCTTGCTCAAAGGCATTTAAGTCGTTGTATGGCCAGCCCGAAACTTGAACACACAAGCCTAGGGTTAGGAGTCAAACTTTGTTGTGAGGCTGGTTGGATGTACTGCCAAATTCTCTGAAATGCCTTTGGAGACGACCGGAAATACGAACATTTATTTCAAGGACAACCGCTCTGGTGGACATTCCTGCAGCCAGCAGGAAAACTTGCGACATGTGTGGCATTGTGATAAAACTGCACACTTTAGAGTGGCCTTTTACTGTGGCCATGCCGGTATCAAATTTTCCTGTTGCGGTTAATTGATAATGCTTTTATCACGGTATACGGTAGGGGTGTAACGGTTAGTGTATTCGTACCGGACCGTTTCGGTACGTAGCACGTGTGTACCGAATGACCGAATGCAATATTTTGTTTGTGGAACATAGGTACATTTTCGTGTTTCCAAACGAACATATTAAGTGGCGGAAGTCTCCGCGTTCAGCGCAAATCCCGCCCTGCAGCTGGAAAAGTTTTGAAAAAGTTATATAGAAAAATTGACTTAAAATAAATTTAAGACAGTTTAAAAATAGATAATGATTTTACATACAATACAGTGCAATACATAAAATTTAGTGTAATCAGTTCGGACATCGCATAGTGCTCATTCAATAAATGCACAGCTAAACAATGAACAATAGCTACATTTGATATAGATGTTATTACTCTGTGTTAAAGAAATCTTAAAAATCTTAGTTCATGTTAGCTCATTAAATAACAGTTGCAACTTTCAATTTTAACAATGTGTTATTAAATATTGGAATACCTAAGATTAATGAATGTTAAGAATAATTTTTTCATTGGCATTATATGTTAACTAATAAAGTAATAATGTAAAGTGTGAATGAACAATAAAAGATCAAAACACTTTCAAAACAACATCTAGGGCATTTGTAGTAGAGGTCTTCACGGGTCCAAAAATTCTTGCCCGAACCCGACAGAGACCCGTAATGTACTACACCGAACCGACCCGGACCCGTCTATTATTTCAAAGGCTGGACCCGGACCCGTGTAGATCCGAGAAATGCCTACCCGGACCCGACCCGGACCCGTATATTACTTGAAATCTGGACCCGAACCCGCCGGGAAGACACAGACCCGACTGGACCCGACGTTGACATATTCCACCTTAAATTGCTATTACAAATCAATAAACCTGTTGCGAAGAATACAGCTTTTTGTCTTACCTAATTTAAAGAGCCGTGGTCTCTCTTCCTTGTACCTGACTGCCTGTGATGCATTACAATCCTCCGTCAAGAAAGTTATTCATGTTATTCCTCTCGTTATTCCAAGTCCAAGCTGAATCCACTCATTATTTCAGCTTCAAAAGTCCACTTGATGTCACGGTGACGGATGACAAATGCTACTGTGCACATGTACATTCTGACTCGAGTTAATTCGCATAATAACTTACACTGTTTGCCTTTTGAACTATAATAACGATCGCTCGTGCAATGCCATGGCCGCTGACATTATTTATTTACTATCATCTGATCTCTGTCTGTGCTCTCTGCTCAGCATCGAGTCTGAATCTGAACCACTAAAACTTTAAGATTAAACGGTTCATTTATAATATTATAAAAATGGGAGAAAATGTAAAATGCGGTTTGGCGGTCGAAGTGTCCCTCACTGCTTGCCATAGAAACATGACTGCACATGCGTGCTAGCTTTATCAACCTAAAATGCCTTAACGCAATTTGAGCGTAATAGAAAACATTCATGTGACAGTTCACCTCAGATTGTGTTGCTGATTTGAAATATATTAAACATGAGTGTGTCAAGTCTGCAAGCATTACCGTGTGTGCACTTGTATTAACTCTTGAGTCTGCGAGCGAGAGAGAGATCACTTTTTTTGGCTCAACTCTTTGCTTTTCCTAATTTTACAAGTTGCAAGTTACAAAAAACACAAGCAGTCT